>NW_026943822.1:8557101-8906268 GCF_035594765.1 Anolis carolinensis | reverse complement strand
TATGAAATTCATGCAAATACATCTGACCACAATACATAATCAGTTAAAACATCATATCCTGATATAAAAACTCAATTAACATATCAAATAAAATAATTTAATGGGTTTCCCTGGCTGAATGGGGATTCTCCAGAGTCATAGTCCAATGCTTCAAGCACAACACCTCAAATGGAGAGGATGACACTTGGCTTGAAAACCACAAGCTGAAGATGAGTCAAGAGTGTAATGCAGCAGCTAAAAAACCCAATGCGATTCTAGGTTGCATTAATGGGAATCTTGTGTTGAGATTGAGGGAAGTTATGGTGCCCCTCTCTTCTGCTTTGGTCAGACCTTATCTGGAATATTGCTCTCATGTTTCCTTTCTTCCCAATGGCACAAATAAGGTTAAAGGACCTCCGTAACAGAGAAGTTTTCTTTTCCGTCTCCCTTTAGGTCTGGCAGGAAGATGAAGAAAACCCGCAAATATGACATCATTACAACACCAGCCGAACGGGTGGAAATGGCCCCCCTCAATGAAGATGACGACGAGGATGAAGATTCCACAGTGTTTGATATCAAATACAGGTAACAAGGCAGAGACAGTTGCGGTGAACGGCAGATTTCAGAATCTCCGCCTCTGTTTGCATTTGACTTAGGTGTCCAACTGCATCAGGATCCTTTGCCAAATAGTGCCTGTAGCTGGTGGCATATTGGTATAATTTAAGAACATGGGTGGATATGCTCATTGCTCAGGCCAATTGGAAGCAAGACTAAACTCAGTACCAAACCAACACCTATTTTTCCTCCAGCCATTCTTTTTGGCAACATCTACACTGTAGTATCAATCAATATAGTTTCATACCACTTTAACTGCATGGAATTGGTAGTTTGGCGAGGAAGCAGCACTTTGGAAGAGAACGCTAGACCTTGTACAATGACAACATCCAGGATTCTATAGCACTGAGCGGTGGTAGTTAAGAGTGTCAAACCACCTTAATTCTACAGAGTAGAGAGCTTGGATTATGAATTCCAGAATCAGTTCAAATTGCCCATCAATCTATTTGGAAACCCTAAATTACATTCTTAAAGCAACCCACTGTATATTTTTTTCCTCTTCAGGTGAGGCTCTTGCACCTTCCCATCAGGAACAATTATTCTTGTGAAGAACCTGGGAACAGCCTCGGATGCAGAGATGAACTGGAGAACAATTGGTGTCAGTGAAATTCCCATGTTCTCTCCTTCCAAACATACATGAAATTATGATGGATTTGGCAGCAGGCAACTGGACATCCCAGTCATGACTACTATGTTCTTGGATACCAAATTAAGAACTGGAAGATGCTTGAGTCTGCTTTTCAGACCAAGGACTACGGGTTTGTTTTGTTACAGCTTTGGATACTCATAGCAAAGCACATATTTCAGTTTCTAAACCAACCCCGAGCCCTACGAATAAGACTGCAAGGCTTCGCTTGAAGACTCTGTGACACTCAATAAAATCTATGTTGTCAACTAGGGGTTAAGTTTCCCACTGCACCGAAAAATCTCTGGGACTGTGGTCAGCAAAATCCTTTGATAGTTGGGCACTGGCGTCTGTGAACTGTGGGAAAATGGTTAGTCTGGTGTTGGGGAGACTCCTGTGTTTCTTGGTTTGGTGCAGCTTTCCTGTGATTTACTACTGGTGATAACACTTGCACTACGATGATCGATTTCGCAATATGTTTTCTTCTATTTGTTTGGGGATTTTTTCCCCTCCAAAGAGTGGGAGAGAAAGCTGGAGAAATCCTTCTAAAGGTTCAGCTCTAGACATCCAATTTATGGCAGAAGGAAATACATTGTTGCAACTTGCTGTGGTTCTTTTCCTATTTCCGTTCTGTACGAATCTGAATCTCACAGGGTGGCTGAAGTGGGGCTCTCTAGATTGTGATGGACTGGAACTCCCATCAGCCACGACAGGCAGGAGTGCAGAATACTGGGAATTTTAGTTCAGCAATATCTGGAAAGCCACAGATTGCTCTCCTCTGCCTTAAGAGTCTGTGCGAGTGAGTGGATGGCTGGCTGGCTGTATGTATGTGTGGAAGGATGGGTAGATGAATGCATGGATGGATGGATGGATGGATAGATAGATAGAAGGAAAGATGGATGGATGGATGTGTGGAAGGATGGATGGATAGATAGATGGATGGATGGAGAGAAGGAAAGATGGATGGATGGATGGATGGATGGAAGGAAGGATGAATGGATGGGTAGATGGATTCATGAATGGATGGATGGATGCATGGAAGGAAAGAAGGAAAGATGGATGGATGGATGTGTGGAAGGATGGGTAGATGGATGCATGAATGGATGGAAGGAAAGAAGGAAAGATAGATGGATGTGTTCAGCTTGCTGCAACCTTCCCTTTTCTCCAATATTACATTTTATGTCAATGGTGTCCAGCCTTTGGTCCTCCAGGTGGTGTTTGGGACTCCATCTCCCAGAAGCCCTGGCCAGTTTATCCAGTGGTCAATGGTTCTGGGAAATCTTGGAAGATCCAAGGTTGGACTCCACTACTTTAGGACAATCAGCAGTGAGGCAATGTAGCTTTTTGGCTTTGTACTCCTACCCAAAGAATCTTGTTTTCAACCAAAAACCGTATCTAACATCCTGGTTGATTTGGCTTTCTTTCTGGGACCAAGTTTTTGCAAAGTGAGGTGCACATCAAGGCAGAATATCTGGGTGTTGTTGTTTCTCCATGCAAGAGCACAACTGTCAGTGTATCTCTTTTCTAAAGCTGCTTCTCTTCTCCAAGACCGCACCTGTTGTGGATGCTCTCTCTCAATAATATGCAGCTTATAATTTACATACCTATTGTAATTCCATGTGTTTGTGTATGCATTCCTATTTTTGGCCTCTTTTCTTCAAAATTGGGGTGTTACAGGTGGGTAGTATCAGAGATATAGCATTGGCATAATATCTTTCTTGCACCTCATGGACTTCTGTGCCATTCTTGGGACGGGAACTGAAAAATACTTCTGGCTGGTGATTGGAGGCAGACAATGTATTGTTATCCCTTTACTGCCACACAGATTTCTTTCCCAGCATTTGTCCCTCCCAGCATTTCCCAACCTCATGCATTGACTTTCTAACTTCTGCACACACTTTGGTTGGGAGTGAGCATTGTTCTACAGACTCGCCCATCCATTGGGATACATCTGCACTCTAGCAGATGTATCCCACTTTCAACAACCATGGCTGAATGCTGTGAGGTATTGGGATTTGAAGTTTGGTGAGGCGCCAGCTCTTTTTGACAGAGAAAGTTGTAGACCTTGCAAAACTACATCTCCCAGGATTCCATAGCATTGAGCCACGGTAGTTAAAGCAGTGTCAAACTGCATTAATTCTACAGTGTAAATGCATCCTTAGTGAAGAGTTTTGGAGCAGATCATCTAGCTATAACTCAGAGTGGGCAACTGCAGGATGGACACGGCTATTGTTTGCCCTTGTGCCATTCCTGGAGCCCACATTGCATTTCTAAACATACCCGATCTGGTTTCATTTGAGACCATTTTCAATCAGAAGCCTTTCATACAGCTATAGGACTATCATTCCACCATTAACTACTATGGAGTCTTGGGATTTGTAGTTTGATGGGGCACTAGAGCTCTCTGTCAGAGCATTCCAAATTGCAAAGCCTCAAGTCCTAGGAGTGTATGACACTTAAAGTGGGATCGAAGTGCTACAATTGGTAACTTCCCAAGGTTTCCAATATTTTAGTGGTTTTAAAGTGTACAGAAAGTATAAGGATTGAAGGCTTACAACCATTGTTGAGCCAAATCAGTTGGCATCACAAGTCTGACAATGTGTGTCTCATCAGCCAGCTTTTCTCCATCTGTGCTCACTAACTGTATACATGTGTTTGATTTTTTTTGTCTCAAATGGGTAATCATATTAGTACTTTAATTCTTTGACATCGTGGCCATGTTTTCTCTGTATTTCCTTGTCCCCGGGAAAAAATCCTGAGTGTTAATCTTTTTTGTTAATGTCAACTGATGTATGTTTTGCCTTCTGGCAATTAATTTTGATAAGTTTTCATGGCGAATTGTATCCGCGTTCTTGCTTTTGTTACACAGTGGCGAAACGTTCATCCTTGTAAAGGTTCGCTGATGAACACAGGTTGATTTCCTTATCTTACTCTTGCTCCTTCCTCCTTGCGATCACTAACCCCCCAAAAAGATCCAAAACACAAGGATACAACTAATATAATTTAAAAACTGTGAAAAGCATTAAAAGAAAATCTCTTACACAGGTTAAGAGAAGATGAAAGATCTTGTAAAAGTACACGATAATAAGCCCAAGAGCAAGCAATTAGAACAAATGCCATCAAAGCCAGAATTGAAAAGTCAACAACATGTTCCAAGTGTAGATTCTGCAAGGAAGCAGATGAAACTATGGATCACATACTGAGCTGCTGCAAGATGATCACACAGACAGACAACAAGCAGAGGCATAACACAATTGCTCACATGATCCATTGGAACTTGTGCCACAATTTCCATCTGCCTGTGACAAAGAACTGGTGGGATCACAAGCCTGAAAAAGTTACAGAGAATGAGCATGTCAAACTACTCTGGGACTTCTGAATTCAGACTGACAGAGCTTTAGAGCACAATACAACTGACCCCATGATCATGGAAAAAAACAAAGTATGGATCGTTGATGTTGCAATCCCAGATGACAGCAGGATTGACGAGAAGCAACAGGAAAAGCTGACATGAGGATTTAAAGATCAAACGGCAAAGACTCTGGCACAAGCCAGTCAAGTTGGTCCCAGTGGTGATTGGCACACTGGGTGCCTTGCCTAAAACCTTGGCCAGCACTTGAAAACAATCAGCGCTCACAAAACCACCAAGTGTCCGACGTGTGATCCAATGCAACAGCCAGCATACTGATCTTCTTTGCTGTGTACTAATCTTATTGTAGTAAAGGTAAAGATTTCCCCCTGACATTAAGTCTAGTCATATATCCGACTCTAGGGATGATGCTCATCTCCATTTCTAAGCCAAAGAGCCGGCGTTGTCCATGGACACCTTCAAGGTCATGTGGCCGGCATGACTGCATGGAGCACCGTTACCATCCCATCAGAGCAGTACCTATTCACCTACTCACATTTGCATGTTTTCGAAATGCTAGGTTGGCAGAAGCTGGGGCTAACAGTGGGAGCTCACCCCGCTCCCCAGATTCAAACTGCCAACCTTTCGGTCAGCAAGTCCAGCAGCTCAGCAGTTTAACCTGCTGTACCATAATCTTATTGTGTATCTAATAATAATAACATCAATAAAAACAACAACAGTAAAGCAAGGGGACTCCGACTCAGGATGGCTTCCAATCAAGGAAAAACAATAAAATAGTAGTAATCACACACCAAATCCAAAAAATCTAATCAGAACAGCAAATCAAAGGAACAAATCATGATGATTCCTGTGATTCTATAGCACTGAGCCAAGTGCGATCAAACTGCATTTAGTCTCCCATGTAGATGCACCCTAAGAAATCACAACCATTGCTGGGAGGAGAGAGATTAATTGTGATTTTCTGTGTTGTCCAGATTTGCAAACTTTCTCTGTGAACTGAGAAAAAAAAATCTTTTCCACCACTTCCTTCTGCCCAGTTTTATCATCATTAGTTTGAATTATGAAAATCACAATGAAGGGGCTGTGTCTGTTTCATTGTGCTGGGAGGAAATAAAAGGGATATTTTGTTCTGATTTTTGGATGCGAGCAGAAGATAGCAGTTACATAAGCATCCACTTCTAGCCCAATTCCGTGACCTCTGGCAGAAACAACATTGGGGAATTGTCTCCGATGTTGTCAGAAGATTCGATCCCCATGGGAGAATGCAGTCTTTCAAGTCTCCTTATTCCATGTCTCCTGAAACCATCTGAGGTTGTATCTTTTTCCTTCTTGTCCTCAGGGCTGCATTTTCAAGGCTGTAGATCTTATGATTCTTCACGCCCAGGAGCAGAACATTCATACATTACCATGATGGGAACCACAACCACTTGGAAGATGACTCAAGAATGTTATAAAAAAGAGGGAGGAGGCTTGTTTTCTTCAGTCATGGAGACTAGGACTCAATGGAGTCATGGGTTCAAAGGACATGAAAGCCGCTTTGTCCCCTTTGGAGAAGATAAGGTAAAAGTAAAGGTTTTCCCCTGTCATCAAGTCTAGTTGTGTCCGACTCTGGGAGTTGGTGCTCATCTCAATTTCTAAGCCAAAGAGCCAGCGTTGACCATAGACGCCTCCAAAGTCATGTGGCTGGCATGACTGCATGGAGCGCCATTACCTTCCTGCCCGAGTGGTACCTATTGATCTCACATTTGCATGTTTTCGAACTACTAGGTTGGCAGAAGCTGGGGCTAACAGTGGGAGCTCACCCCGCTCCCCGGATTTGAACCACTGATCTTTCGGTCAGCAACCTCAGCAGCTTAGTGGTTTAATTCACTGCGCCACAGCGGGAGATAAAGTGAAGTATAAATAAATAGAAGACGAAGAAGAAGAAAATACCACCAGAACATTAAGAAGAACTTCCTGACTGTAAGAAGAGCTGTTCAGCAGTGGAACTCTCTGCCTCGGAATCAGGTGAAAGCTCCTTCCTTGGAAGCTTTGAAACAGAAACTGTATGGTCATTTGTTGAGGGTGCTTTGATTGTGTTTTTCCTGCAGGGAAGAAGAGGTTGGACTGGATGGCTTATCCGGTCTCTTCCAACTCTGTGATTCAACTGGCTTTTCCCTCCATCATCCCCATCCAAGATGGACAACAAACACCACAACACGCATGACAAAAGGGGCATCTACATTGTAGATATGACCCCAAGCTTCATGCAAATCAGTTTCTGGATAAGTCAGGAGAAAATGCTTCTGGAAATGGACATACAGCCCGAAAAACTCACAGCAACCCAGTGATTCCAGCCATGAAAGCATTTGACAACACTTTGCTGAAACCTTTTCCCCCATTGTCCAATTTTACATAGAAATGGGAAGTACGAAGGAATGGAACTCCTAAGTTTAATGTTCTTGACACTTCAGGATCTTCATGGTTGCCCTTCCAAGTCTTCATCTTCTTCTGGGTTCTTGACTGCTTTCTCAATTCTAAATCATGACAAATGCAAAGTAAAGGAAATTGTGAGCTATTTCAATGATAGCATGATCAGTTCAGAGACAGACGGAGCACAGAGACTCTTGCTGTTCACTATTATTTTAATAGCCTTCTCAACGGAAACGTGGAAACAAGGAAAAGTCGCTGCTGAGAAACGAATGTTGCCGTGATCTGTTTCACATTAAAACACATAAAGGAAAGGATGTTCTTTCTCCCTCGCTGTAATTTTCTTCCAAGCTCACCCAGGCAGGAGATAATGAATGATCTCTGGCATTAATCTGTTCCAAGGCCAAGAAATAATTTCTTCCTCGACGGTGTCCCGCTCTTTCTCGCCATCCTTAATTGCACTTCATTTCAAATGCACAATTAGCAGAATGACTTTGTCCAAAAATAAATTGCAGCGGCTCACCTTCTCCAGGGCCGAGCGACACTTTGATGTCAGGATTTCGAGAGTTTTAATACCGTTGGGCCTTTGGGTCACTTGATAGGTATGTCGTATAGTTGTATAGTCGAAGGACGTTACATTATCGCTTGTGGCAGAAAAACCTGGATCCTGTGAAACAAAAGAGCTTTGCGGACAAATCAGGAGAAAAAAGAGGGAAAGGGAGATGATTCCGAAAACAAAAGAAAGTGGTAATGTAATCACTAGGGCTGTGTGATCGATGAAAAAAATTGCTTTAAAACTAATTACAAAATTAGGGGCTTCAGTGTTTTGTTTCAAAAGTGTTTCTTAGGTATTGTTAGTGAAAAATTCGCTACTATAACGAGAGTAACAAAATTATCTATTTATTTATTTACAGTATTTATATTCCGCCTTTCTCACCCTGAAGGGGACTCAGGGCAGATTACAATTTACATATAAATGGAAAACATTCAATGCCACATACAATATATAGACAGACACAGAGGCAATTTAACATTTTCCAGCTTCCAGCTTCATGATGGTATGCTCGATTCTGTTCACAGGGGGAGCTGCCGCTTCATCGTCCACTTGTGACACCGAGTCCTTGATGGTAGTACTTCCTCATTCCTTTCCACACACTGCTGACAGTTTTTAAGGTGTCGTAAATTCGTTAAATTAGCCTCCCCACATAAAGCGGTACCTAGAATTTTCTACTTAATAGATGCAATTGTTTTTTTATCCGCTTAGTTGGGCAATGAGCAAGGCTATTAACAGTCGGGAGCTCAATCCGACCCGGGCTTCGATCCCACGACCTCTTGGTTGTGATTATTATTGACACAACGGCATTGTATGACACAGCAAACAAGATAGTTATGCTGGATTTTGTATCACAAAAGCTCAAGTCGAACACTTCCCAAGTGTCTAGGACTGTATGATGTATTTTCGGATGATGCGCACAGATCCCAGTAGAGTGGCTTTTGGCAGTTGGCAGATCGTAATTTTGTCAATGCCTATTGTTTTCAAATGCCAGCTGAGATCTTTTGGCATGGCACCCAAAGTGCCGATCACCACCGGGACCACCTGCACTGGTGTCTGCCAGAGTCTTTGAAGTTCAATCTTGAGGTCCTGATAGCGGCTGAGTTTTTCTTGTTGTTTTTCGTCAATGCGACTGTCACCTGGGATGCCGACATCAATGATCCAAACCTTTTTTCTTTTCCACAACTGCGATGTCTGGTGTGTTGTGTTCCAGAACTTTGTCAGTCTGGATTCAGAAGTCCCACAGTATCTTTGCGTGCTCATTTTCCAATACTTTTGCAGGTTTGTGATCTCACCAGTTCTTTACTTATGGGAGGTGGTACTTGAGGCATAAGTTCCAATGAATCATTTGGGCCACATAGTTGTGCCTCTGTTTGTAGTCTGTCTGTGCGATTTTCTTATAGCAGCTGAGGAGATGATCAATGGTTTCGTCGGTTTCCTTGCACAGTCTGCATTTTGGGTCATTAGCTGATTTTTCGATCTTGGCCTTAATTGCATTTGTTCTGATGGCTTGCTCCTGGGCTGCAAGGATCAGGACTTCTGTCTCCTTCTTCAGTGTCCCATTTGTGAGCCATAGCCAGGTCTTCTCCTTATTATTATTATTATTATTATTATTATTATTATTATTATTGTTATTGGAAGAAAAGCCACTCTGTTAAGGAATAGAGTTTTCTCTCCGGGTTGCTATGGGAGCGTAGAATGTGCCATTCTGGGTTCCACCGAGCCATGGAACCCGGTCAAAAGAATTCTCCAAGGATCTCCCAACGGCGATGTGAAGTTGCTGGTTCAACAGAGCTGTGTGTTCCAGGTTAGGATAAAGGGAAACAAAGACAACGGAGTGGCAAGGAGGACAAAGGTTTAAACAAGTATGAATATCAAGGAAAGCAGAGATAGAAAAGAACTGCCTTGTAATGGCAGAACTCAGAGTTACCTGATTGAAGCACAGGAAAACAAAGGGCTACTTCTACACCCTACATTCCTTGAAAATAAGAGACTTAGGCAATCCACTTGTATATGTGCTTACCTGTGTGCCTTCAAGTCCTTTCCACGTTATGTCAAATCAGAGACTTTCCTGAGTTTTCTGCAGCTGAGAGTGTGTGATTCGCCCCAAGGTTACCAAAAGGTTTCCATCACTGAGTGGCGACTCAAACTGAGTTATAGTCTAATGCTCTGGAACTATGAGAGTTTCATTTTTATCCCCAAATCATTTTTATTAAACATTTACTAGTAAAGTAGGGGATGGGGGGGGGGGGGGCAAATGAAGGAATGTTGAAGAATGTATGAGGAGTTCTTTTACAAAATTATCACTTGTTACAACTAAGTCTTCATCTCTGTTTCTTTAACACACATTTCATAAAATATTGAGGATGCTAACAATTTTAAATTTAAGTCCCTTGGTTGTATCTTCTTCTGTCTTCTCACATTGTCTCTTGGTCTTCATATATTTTCAGTTCTTCTTCCATGGAAATTGATCTTAATTTTTCATAACAGATTATTTCACATTAAATCTTTTCTTAAATTATTTATTGTTAGTATCGACCAAGAAAGCTCCACCATTTTCATTTGGATCAGTGGTTCTCAACCTTCCTAATGCCGTGACCCCTTAACACAGTGTTGTGGTGACTCCCAACCGTAAAATTATTTTCGTTACTACTTCATAACTGTCATTTTGCTACTGTTATGAACTGTAATGTAAATATTTGAAATGCAGGACGTATTTTCATTCACTGGACCACATTTGGCACAAATACCCGATATGCCCAAATTTGAATGCTGGTGGGGTTGGAGGGGAATTGATTTTGTCATGTGGGAGTTGTAGTTGCTGGGATTTATAGTTCACCTGCATTCTGAACTTCACCAATGATGAAATTGAACCAAACTTGGCACACAGAACTCCCAGGGCCAACAGAAAATACTGGAAGGGTTTGGTGAGCATTGACCTTGAATTTTGGAGTTCTAGTTCACCTACATCCAGCCTTCTCTGCCAAAAGGGTTCCTAAGACCATTAGAAATATGTGCTTTCTGAAGGTCTTTGGCAACCCCTCTAACACCCCCCTCGCGACCCCCAGGTTGAGAAAAGCTGATTTAGATTGTCAGTAGGTTAGTGTTTACATCATTTTGTCATTCTCTTGCACTCTCTCTTTCTATATTACAACAAATATTTTTTCCATCTATAACCCTTGGGTTCAAAAACTCTTCTGATTTAACCATAATTGCTCAGTATGATAATATTCTTATAGTCCATTTTTGAGGACTTTCCCTGATAGCTCCAGATGGCCAGATCTCAAAAACTTCTCTTTCTCAAGGATTTGTTCCTACTGGCCAGTCTAGCCTTCTTTTATATCAATCCCCCCCCCTCTCTCTCTCAGAGTTGAATTTTAAGGAGATCTGGTGTCTCACCAAACAACAACTCCCATGATTGCATAGTTGTTGAACCATGGCAGTTGACGTGGTATCAAACTGCATTACCACTACAATGTAGATGCATCTCATGTTGGTGGCGGGTTGGATTCAGCCTCGGTTTTACTTTGGAACTTTAAGGGAACTGTCCATGGTGCTGACAGCCAAAATGGATTCTGTACCTTGTATAGCAATATGATTGCCATTCTCATTATTATTATGTTTCATGGACTGCCCTCTGATACGAATCCAGCCACTGCTCAAATAAAACCATAGCAATTGTTGAAAATACCAAAAGGAAATGGGTAATATTCCCCCATTTAGGAGCCCCGGTGGCAAAGTGTGTTAAAGCGCTGAGCTGCTGAACTTGCAAACCGAAAGGTCCCAGGTTCAAATCCTGGGAGCAAAGTGAGCGCCCGTTGTTAGCTCCAGCTTCTTCCAACCTAGCAGTTCAAAAACATGCCAATGTGAGTAGATCAATAGGTACAGCTCCGGCGGGAAGGTAACAGCGCTCATTGCAGTCATGCCAACCACATGACCTTGGAGGTGTCTATGGACAACGGCTTAGAAATGGAGATGAGCATCAACCCCCAGAGTCAGACATGACTGGACTTAATGTCAGGGGAAACCTTTAGCTTTACTAATATTCCCCCTTTGAATGTCAGGTCCTGCTACTTTCCACATGATGGAAGTAAAGGAAAGGAAGCAGCAACATTTTAATATTTTAGTATATTCCATCTTCTCATACATCCAGATTAGATTTTGGAGAAGATCCGTTTAAGGTTGTTTGCATTGTGCCGGGAATCGCGGATCAAAACATTATTCTGCTCTGTTTGTAAATTCCAATCTCGGCATTTCCCACTTAGCTAATTAGGAGGAGAGCTGATTAAGGTACTCATTAAATGTTCATTTTTTCCCCATGAAAAAGAATGGTGCAATTAGAGATCGCTCAAATCTAGGCTCAGAACCCTCTCAGAACAATTTCCTAAATGTTAGCCTTGGTAGTCTGTCACAGCGAAACAACAACGGCAACAACAGAGAGCTTGGCAGCACTTTCATCATGCTATTAACCTGCCCGATTCACTGAATGTTATGGGGTCTTTGGAGAATGTCAACATCTGCTTGCAGCCTCCTCATTTTGCTCCAACGTTTTTCTTTATCATAGAAACTGAGAAAATTATAGATACACTGTGTAGTGTCTTCCAATTTCTAGAATGAGGGGGCATCCATCTGGTAATGATCTCAACAGACAAAATCATGGAATTTTATGAGTTCAGAGGGCTCCCAAAGGCCATCTAGTCCAACTTGCTTCCACACAACTAAAGCAAACAGTGGAGAGTCAACATAGTGTAGTGGTCTGACCATTAGAGACCAGGGTTTGATTCCCTTCTCAGCTATGGAAAACCACTGGTTGATGTTGGGCAAGTTCCACTCTTTCAGAAGAAGGCAATAACAAGTCACAATTCATATATGAAATTCATTATATAAAAAACTGAATTTTCCTACCAATTAGCTTCAATGGAAGACCTTGGATTCTTCTATTATGAGAGAGCACAAGTAAAGGATTTTCTCCATATTGTGCTGAATTGCTATATGATATAATTCATTTATCCATGGATTTGACATCCATAGTTTTACACATCCATGATCAAAAAATGTCCCCTTTGAAGTGTTTGCAGTCCCCTCTAGACCTCCAGGGCAATCTACGCTATACTTTTGGCTCAAGTATAGCCAAGATATAGGGTTCTCTATTATCCATGGTTTCAGCTATCCACGGGGATCTTGGAACATATCCCGTGCAAATATGGAGGTTTTACTGTGTACTATTTTTGTTTGGATGGACCTGGAGCTATTTCTTCACCTCATCTTTCTTAAAAAGAATCTGGTTGGAACCTTGTTCCATGTTCTCCTAGCCTTCTATGAGCTGGGTCTATATCTGACAGCTCAAGAGATGATAGATGTCATTGTCTGGTTGACTCTAGTCTTCTCAAGGGCTTGAAGAACTGTTATTGGGATTCAAGATTGTTTCCAATGAGTATCCAATTTAGTACATCTTTGGGGTGTTTCTCATTTTTCCCAGATTTGGTGTTTTCCCTATTCCCAGATTTGGTGTTCCTCAGCCAGACCAACATGTCCCAGGAGCAAACATTGGGAGACCACCTTGTGGCGAAGTTGGAGAAAGCTCAGCTGGTGAGTCGGCTCGTGAAGCAGGCCCCACCTGGAGAGTTCAATGAGGTCTTCAGTGACTTGCGCATGCTTGTGGATGATGACGGCATGATGTGTGAGGAAGCCGAAAACCTCTGTGCCATGCACAACAAAGACCATTTCACTCCGGTCCAAACGGAAGGGTGCAACGTGTTGTTGACGCGCCACAATGAGTTGGAGGAGAACCGCTTCCTGGACCCCCAGAATCGAGTCTCCTTCAAGTATGACCATCTGAGGAGAACGCTGAGCGACTTCCAGGCTCACCATGAAGAAGACAAGAAAGGGGAAGCATGGAGAAGAACATTCCACGAAGCCTTGAAGGCCTACGTCGGCAACCACTACCCGGAAGGGCTTTGCAGCGTCTTCATCAAGGACACGGCTGTCCGGACAATCTTTGTGGCTTGTATAGAAAGCCACCAGCACAGGTCTTCTGCTTTCTGGAATGGCTTGTGGAGATCAGAGTGGACATTTGCTCTGGTTCCTTCCTCCACCTCCACAGAGGTGATGGGAAACATTCTGGTTCAAGCGCACTATTTTGAGGATGCCAACATGCATCTGAACGTCGCCAAGGATGTAGAAGAGACTCTACTAGTTACCGACAAGAACCAGACAGCACAAGAGTTTGTGAAGTTGGTGGAGAAGGTGGAAAACGTGGTCCAGCGTGGCCTGATGGAGGAGTATCAGCACATGAATGGCACCTATTTAAAGTCCTTCAGGAGACAGTTGCCCATAACTCACGCTCGTCTTGACTGGGAGAAAGTCGTCACAGTAAGAGTTGTGGAGGCCCGGGCCATTCAGGTGTGAAGATGTGGCTCCAGGATGCACAAAGAATTGAAACAAAGAGTTACCAAATCCTGAGTGCATTAAATTATTTCACAAAATAAACAAATAAAGCAAGACTGATGTAATGAAATAAGTTGGATGAATGACATTTATTTACAATTATCATCTGTAATGTCACTTATATATAAGCAAAAAAATATCTTCTATAATGAAGGAGCGAAGTGTGTTAAAGCACTGAGCTGCTGAACTTGCAGACCGAAAGGTCACAGGTTCAAATCCCAGGAGCAGAGTGAACGCCCGCTGTTAGCTCCAGCTTCTGCCAACCTAGCAGTTCAAAACATGCAAATGTGAGTAGATCAATAGGTACCACTCCAACGGAAAGGTAATGGCACTCCATGCAGTCATGCCAGCCACATGACCTTGGAGGTGTCTATGGACAACACTGACTCTTGGGCTTAGAAATGGAGATGAGCACCATCCCCCAGAGTCAGACATGACTGGACTTAACATCAGGGGAAATCTTTACCTTTACTATACAAAGTCCCAGAATACTTGTAAAGTATCTATACACACAAACGATTGTCTATGTACAAAGAAAATGTGTCCAAATGACATATATTGTTACAGTTCCCCGTACAAAGCTCAATTTGGCCGTACCCGACAAAATGAAAAGGAGCAACAGCTCTAACACAAAAGTTATTCAAGTCTGGTATTGGTTCCAATACATATAGGCTTCAGGGATACAGTCAGTGAAAATATCTTCCAAACAGATGGTTGGTCGTGTTGCTGTATACTGGATTGAAGAAAATAATGATGGAGCACCGCTCTCAAAAAAGTCTTCAAAAGTAAAGTCCAAATAAAGTCCCAAGTCTACAGGGGTCCCAGGTATTTTTGACCCTGTTTCAGGGAAAAAACCCTTCTTCAGGAGTTGTTAAACTCAGCAACAATAAACCCTTGTGCCAGCAGGACTGATGACTTGAAGGTTGGGTTGCTAACCTGAAGGTTGCCGGTTTGAATCCAACCCAGGGAGAGTGCAGATGAGTTCCCATCTGTCAGCTCTAGCTTCCCATGCGGGGACATGAGAGAAGCCTCCCACAGGATTAAACATCTGGGCATCCCCTGGGCAATGTCCTTGCAGACAGCCAATTCTTTCACACCAGAAGCAACTTGCAGTTTCTCAAGTCACCCCTGACATGAAAAAAAAGCAAAGACCAGAAGCAGGGAGTGAGAGAGCCATGCATCTGCTGTTATATGGGAAGTTATTTGGGTCCTTTTGCAAAATATTGAATGCATGAGGATTCCCACCTGAGCCACCCGATCCCCCTTTCCCTATCCCATTCTCCTTGGAAGATGGGCCTTAATTAGGCATGAAGAGATCCATCAAGCTGCCATCACCCAAAGCAGGCTAGTCTCCGAACATCTGGCCAAACTTTCTGAAAATGTGATGCACTTGGCTGCGTAAGTGTTGTGCTGCTCCCTCGCTCCCATTTCCATTTTGTTATGGAAGAATCCAAATGGGAGCGTGCATCTGAAACTAGGCAAAGTCAACTTTTTTATTTTTGAGAAACAGGACATATTACATTCCTCCCTCTCTTTCCAAAACAGATTTATTTTAATTTTTTTCGGGGGGAGACTGCTTCATTCTATTTGGTGGAGCTTCAGTCTGGGCTTCAGTCTGAACTCTGAAGGATCCCTCCAAGGGCCTAAACCCTATCTCCCTAATAATAATAATAATAATTAAAAAAAATCTGTGCACATCATCCGAAAATACATCACATAGTCCTAAACACTTGGGAAGTGTTCGACTTAATGATTTTGTGAAACGAAATCCAGCATATCTATCTTGTTTGCTGTGTCATACTTATATAATAATAATAATAATAATAATAATAATAATAATAATAATAATAATAATAATAATAGGATTTCCAAAATACTGTAGATGGGGGCTCTGGAAAATTACACTGGGCAACACATTTTGGTGCCTCAACAGTTAGCCCTGGTTCTGATTATATTTGACCTGCTGATTCCAAAAATGGCCCCACTTTCCCCTTATCCGCTCTAGTTTTTGAGCTAGAGAATACACGTCATATACATCATCTGCTTATCCATAGAAAACCAAGATAGCCATATCTAAGAAACTAGAGCTGATACAGTCTATCCAATGAAATTTTCTGAATCAGTGCCCCTAATAACCCCAGGAACACAGCAAAAACCAAGATTCCAAAAATATTTTTTCTTGGGCTTTGGTTGTCACTAGAAAGACTTCTTAGGGTCATGTTCGGATTTCTTCTGTCAACAGACCCTACAACAGGGTGATGCTGTAGTTGTTTGTTTGTTTATTCATTTGTTTGTTTGTTGCTGTTGTTTGTTGTTACATGCTGCCTTTCTCCCAGAATCTTCTGAATAATTCATGCCAAGAAAATCCCAGATTAAGTTCAACCTGGAATTAATAACAATACAAGATCAAAAGAACAAAAGAAATTCCACAAATCTGTAGTGATTGGAAATACTTTTATATATAAATAAACAAATGAGCTAAACCACAATGAACTGCTGGTTTGAACAGTCCATAAAAATCCAACAAGGTCTCTTTTTTCGATATCTGAAGCTTAGTTCCACTGAAGAACATAACTTGTGCATTTGGTCCAACAGTCCATCTTTTGTCAACGTTGAAGCCCAATGGCTTGGGTTGCATCTCCTAAACAGCAATGCTAGTCAAAGTGGTCCATGAGTCACTGGCTGCCAGTCCATGTAAAGTTTCCAGGAATGAAAGAAAAAAGCAGTTGCCAACGGGTATAAATACGGTGCCGGTGCATGGCACATTAGCCAAAAGGCAATGGTCTGTCCCTCACATTGCGTAGCAAGAGAAACACCGCTACAGACAACACTCCAATGCCTTTCCTTTGCAAAGGAAGAAAAGGAAATTAAACAAAGCCCATTCAAGTCCACTCTATTTAAACAAAAATGCATCAAGACTTAGACTTTCTTTAAAATGGGCCTAAAAATCTAACCATCTCATCTTTAGGGACATGCTAACTATGTCCAAGATGAGCTCCGAAATGGTACTCAATTCCTTCCTTAAAGGATTCCATAAACTCACTTAAGGAACTCTTGGGCCAACTTGCCCATAGAAGTGATCCTAGCAGCTTTCTGTATGCTCTGCTCCCTTTCTTTTCTTTCTTTTTTTGCTTTTTTCCCAGAAGATGTCAGGAATAACCCCCTCCCCTTTAACTGACCCTCCCAAACCCATGCCCACGAAGCCAAGAACAACAACTCGCTGGCCAACGCAGGCCCTAGCTACCGACTCTAGACCACTCACGACACTTGGCCTAACATCTAGTTGCCACACTAAAGGACCCAAACAAACCAACCACAGTGACTTTCTACGTCTAGAGGTGAGGGGGGAAAGCTGCCCGAGGGACAGCCCCAGATCTTCAGCCGGCGAAGTCCATTGCCTTGGGCTGCTTCTCTTCCCGTCCATTCCATTCCTCCCAGACACCAAACAGTGATTCCACTCAGAGCCGGAGCAGCCAAAACCTCCATAGAGAAGCCCATGTCTCCGTCATGGACAGATAACAAAGGAAACAGGCTCTGTGTCACCTCCTCGTCCTCCCCTATCCTCCTACACCACACGACCTCAGGGGAGAAGAAGTGATTTTCTGGAAAACGCATTTATGTGGCTCCATCACAGGCCCCCACCGTCAGTTTCAAGGCCCCTTGCTGATGAAGGGCCTTCAAGGCTTTGAACTCCAAGGGCATGGTGTGGGGACTTGTCTGGGACATGTAGCCATACTTCAAAGTGTCATAGTAGTGGTATTTCACAGGGTTCTGGTCCTGATCCCGAGGAAAGGGCCAGAAGCCATAGAGATAGATCCGGTTGCAGAAACGGGTTGCCAGGGTGTACATGAGCAGGCCAGTGGTGGGGCGCTTGATGTACACTTTGTTGGTGAGCCAGTACCTAGATGAAAACACAAGAAAACAAGCAAAGAAACATGAAGACCTATCTTCTAGATCAGGGGTCCTCAAACTTTTGAAGCAGAGGGCCGGTCCACAATCCTTCAGACTGTGGAGGGGCCGAATTATCATTTGAAAAAAAAATACGAACAAATTCCTGTGCACACTGCACATGTCTTATTTGTAGTGCAAAACAACAACAACAATACAATATTTTAAAATGAAAACAATTGTAACCAACATAAACCTATCAGGATTTCAATGGGAAGTGTGGACCTGCTTCTGGCCAAAGAGATAGTCAAGTGAATTAGGATTGTTGTTGTTGTGTGCCTTTAAGTCATTTCAGACTTTGGGCGAGCCTAAGTCTAAAATTATTTATTTATTCATTTACTACATTTATTTATTACATTTATATCCTGCCCTTCACACCCCGAAGGGGACTCAGAGCAGCTGTATGTATATACAATATATTATATTATTAGCATAGCACAATATTAGCAATATATATATATTACTATATTGAACTATACCACTATACTGTAATATTATATGTAATATATAATGTATAATTAATATTATTATATAGTATTATTATTAGTATTATATTGTATAACATTATATTATTATCAATATTATATGTATATACAATATATTATATTATTAAAAATGATATAAAATATTATGTTATAAAACTGAGGGCAGGGGTCAGGTAAATGACCTTGGAGGGCTGCATCCGGCCCCCGAGCCTTAGTTTGGAGACCCCTGTTCTAGATCGGTGTTCATTTGAAGGAATTTTTTTTTCCGTGTCATGAGCAACTTGAGTCGCTTCTGGAGTGAGAGAATTGGCCGTCTGCAAGGATGTTGCCCAGGGGACGCCCGGATGTTTTTACCATCCTTGTGGGAGGCTTCTCTCATGTCCCCGCATGCATGGGGAGCTGGAGCTGATAGAGGGAGCTCATCCACACTCTTTCTGAGCGGGATTCGAACCTGGCAGCTTTCAGGTCAGCAACCCAACCTTCAAGTCACGAGGCTTTAGTCCACTACGCCATCAGGGGCTCCTATTTGAAGTAATCATAATGAAAGACAGGAGAGGATTTGGGATTTACGCACAGCTTGTAACAATCTAAGGCAGGACGTTGATGGGGCCCAAGAGCCAACCGAGCGTGCATCTACACTGTATACTTAATGCATTTTGACACCACTTTAACTGCCACGGCTCAATTTTATGGCATTGTAGACTACAAGGACCACCTTTCGCCTTCTCTGCTGATGATTCACCAAACATCAACTCTCAGGAACCCATAGCATTCAGACATGGAAGTTAAAGTGGTGTGGCACTGCATTCATTCTGCAGTGCGGATGCACCCCTAGACATTAGACAACACAAGTTTGGGGTGGAGGTATGCAGGTATGCAGGTGGTGAAAGATATCTTTTTGTCATAGCATGGGATCTTCACCACTTCAGCATCTTGCACTTCTTTATTTATTTATTTATTTATTTCCAATATTTATATCCCGCCCTTCTCACCCGAAGGGACTCAGGGCGGCTTACAACACTGGCACAATTAGATGCCTATACAAAATTAATCAACAATACATAAAATCAATTAAAAACTATTAAATACAATATAAAATTATAGTATATAAACTTAAAAAGAACACTTCTACATAACCACTAAATGTATAGGAGCCCTTCAATGTTCAGTGTGGTAACACAACATGTAACATGTAAAATGTCTGTACGGCAAACATGTTTTCCATAATATGCACATTGTAACTAAATGTGTCTGGATATAAGGGGAAACCAGTTCTATATATAGGCTTTGGATAGCAAAAGAAAGGGTGAACACCCTTTTGAGGTTTCCATTGCTGTCTGTGCCTCTGTTCAGAAGATTTCACCTGACTTTCTGTCCCTGTGAGAATTATTATGCTTGTTACTTACAAGCGTCCAAGGCGAAATGGCTGAGAGCTACATTTCAGAGGAAAGGAACGGACAAATACCTCTGAATCTTCATACTTAAGAAAACCCTATGAAGTTCACGGGGCTGCCATCGGCTGGAAGCTGATTGAAGGGACACACACAAACATACTGATCCATTTAGTTTCCATGGCAAGAATACTGGGGTGGTTTGCCATTGCCTTCCCCAGGGATCGTATTTAGTTTGATCTCTCTGCCATGACCTTCCCATCTTGGGTGTCCCTTCACGGTTTAGCTCATGGCATCACTGAGGCGCCCAAGCTCCAGCACCACATCAAGGTAACAATCCTTTGCAGGAGCAATGGTATTCCCTGTAGTAACCTATGGACGTGAGAGCTGGACCATAAGGAAGGCTGAGTGAAGGAAGAGAGATGCTTTTGAACTGTGGTGTTGGAGGAAAATTCTTGGTCTGCAAGAAGATCCATACTCCAGGAGATAATGCCCGGCTGCTCACTGGAGCGAAGGCTATTAAAGGCAAAGATGAAGTACTTTGGCCACATCATAAGAAGACAGGAAAGCTTGGAGAAGAGAGTGATGCTGGAGATAATGGAAGGAAAAAGGAAGAGGGGCCGACCAAGGGCAAGATGGATGGATGGTATCCTTGAAAGGACTGGCTTGACCTTGAAGGAGCTGGGGGTGGCGACAGCCGACAGGGAGCTCTGGAATGGGCTGGTCCATGAGGTCATGAAGAATTGGAAGCGATTGAACAAATAAACAACACATGAACATACAGAAGAAGGGAGTCTGATGATAGAGGCTCCTTCTTTGGAGGCTTCTGAACAGAGGCTGGATGGCCATCTGCTGGGAGGGCTTTGATTTTATTTTCTTGGATGGCAGAAGAAGGTTGGACTGGATGGCCATTGGGGTCTCTTTCAACTCTATCATTCTATTATTCTTTTTTTTTCTTTTTTTAATATATAATGTTTATTTATTTTCATTCATTCAAATATACATACATTGCAAGTATTTTTGCATACAGTGCAATACTTTCATCTATTCGTCTTTCATAATCATTTCTCAGACAATATATTTTCAGTAAGGGGCCACAGTCTTCTATTTGAATAGTACATATAAAATATTATAAGTTCCAAATTAATATCTGTTTCAACCCTGCCTTCAGTCTATTAGCTTCCTCTATGTACATTTTTAGATTAATTTTACATTGAAATGTTGGATCATTGGTTGCCATTCATTAACAAAGTTCTCTAAAGGTTCTCCTCTTAAGTGTATCGTTATTTTGTCCATCATCAGCAACTCTATAATATATTGTTCCAGTTCTGCTAAGGGAGGTACCTCTGAGGTTTTCCAATATCTAGCGTATACTATCCGAGTTGCCACTGTCACGTAAAACAAAATTCTTTCATATTTCCTTTCCAATTCTTCTTCAAGCATGTTCAAAAGGTACATTTGTGGTGTCATTTTAAAATTTGTATTTAATATCTTTTCTAGATGTACATGAATCTGTTTCCAGTAGTTGTTTACTTTGTTGCATGACCACCACAGGTGGTAAAATGTGCCTTTTTCTTTCCCACATTTCCAGCATTCATTGGTGCAATTGTACATCTTCGCTAATCTCTCTGGAGGGAGATATCTATTATTCTAATTTGAACCCCAGACAATGCTCTAATTTGAACCCCAAAGGATGCCATGAAAGCAGAATGAGTTCTGGTGATGGTGCACATGAAATGGGCATGAATGGATCACTGAAGCACTTTCTGGCAATTAAAAAAGGATGTAGAGTCTACTGTGTTTGCTACCATGGGCAAAAATCATGTACGCTATGCACTGCATTCAATCCAAGAAGATGTATTAAAAACTTCCCTTCAAATTACTTGGCTTAGCTCTATTTTGGCTATGCAAGTGCCATCCTCCCCTTGCTTTGCAAAACAGCTGGAGACTGTAATGAAAACTAATTAATTTTGCCAATCCAAATGAGGTTGTGCAAGGTGCACGGGGGACGCGGCGTCAAGAGTGAACCATTACTGCATGAGGCTTCAGGTTTTTAATTAGGCATGGACAAGTAAAATAAGGGCATATCATAATGACTTTTTCACCAGCAGACCCCACCAATGGGACCTCCCATTGCATTCCTCTTTTGAATATATAACTCTGGCAGGACAAACCCTTTGAAGCTGGCAAACTAAAATACCATCCAGGGGGAAAATAAGCAACTGGGATGACTTTGGAGAGAAATAAAGACATGAAAGGACAAAGGTGGCAACCTTTCCAGCAAATGACAACAAAGGAGGAGAGATGGGGGGGAAGTGAGGAATTGATTATATTTTTCCTCTTCCCACCCCATTCCTTTATCCTTTTGTGCCATGTCTTTTTAGATTAAATCCAAAGGCTATCAATCAGTGACCACATGACAGATACTTCAGGAGTCTTTTGGGTTTGAGACACACAGAGAAAACAAATCTTGAAATTTAAGTAAACCACATAAAGGTGTCTAGGGCACAAGGGTACGTGATAGCGTCAGATTTACTTATTCGAATCATATATACAATTACAGTAATGCTAAAAATATGAGGACCAAAAGAATAACTTTGAATATGTTTTGATGGATTTGCACTGTAATTTTTTTAGTGCTATGTGTTGTCGAGGGCTTTCATGGCCGGGATCACAGGGCTGTTGTATGTTTTCCGGGCTGTATGGCCATGTTCTAGAAGTATTCTCTCCTGACGTTTCGCCCACATTTTTAGTGCTGTTTGTGCTAATTCTGTTTTAATGTTTGCATATTCATATAATTTAAATAGTGACTTGAGAAACTGCAGGTTGCTTCTAGTGTGAAAGAATTGGCTGTCTGCAAGGACATTGCCCAGGGGAAGTCCGGATGTTTGATCCTGTGGGAGGCTTCTCTCATGTCCACACATGGGAAGCTGGAGCTGACAGATGGGAGCTCACCCCACTCCCCAGATTCGAACCACCAACCTTTTGGTCAACAGTCCTGCTGGTACAGATAGAGTATGTCATGTACAGTAGAGTCTCACTTATCCAACATAAACAGGCCGGCAGAACATTGAATAAGGGAAAATGTTGGATAATGAGGAGGGATTAAGGAAAAGCTTATTAAACATAAAATTACATCATGATTTTGCAAATTAAGCACCAAAACATCATGTTTTTCAACATATTGACAGAAAAAGCAGTTCAATACATAGTAACATTATGTAGTAATTTCTGTATTTACGAATTTAGCACCAAAACATCGCAATGTATTGAAAACATTGACTATAAAAACATTGACTATTAAAAGGCAGACTGCATTGGATAATACAGAATGTTGGATAAGCTAAGGTTGGATAAGTGAGACTCTACTGTATATGTTTTGGATGTCCACCACAGGGCATATGCTGGGATTTTAGACCGAACTAGAGAGCTTTCTCCCAAAACATAGGGCTTGGTGTGGCACGTAATGCCGCTTACCCCCGGACGGCGTGCAAGAGGCGCAACGACGGGTAGGCAGTGCGGACGTTGATGTGATTCTTGAGGATGAGCTCATTGACCCACTCCACGCGCTCCTTCCCTCCTTTGGCCATGAAGGCCGGGATCCAAAGGATGCTGCCGTTGAGGCTGTGGAGGCGCTGGAGCAGCTTCTCCCGCCAGGTGTCGTTGACCAGGTCCTCAAAGGCCCGCTGGATGACTGAAGGGTTCATGGTCACCAGGTCCATCTTCGTGCCGACATCCCGAGAGTATTCTTGGACTGGGGCGAGATTGCACCTGGAAGCCGAAAAGCCAAAAAGGGATTTGGAATACGTAGTGGAGGAAGCTGTCCAAATGTAGACTTCTTAAAGAAGAATCATGCAAATAAAAAGGTGCACTTTGTGTTTGCGGGCAGAGTTTGGAGAAGTAATTTTGTTTTGGTGTTTTTGCTGTCAACACACGGGTGCATCTGCACCGTAGAATGAATGCAGTTTGACACTATTTGAACTGCCAGGTCTCAATGCCATAGCATTTTTGGAAGGCCTTGAGCTGCCACCTTGGAAGTGTTCAGGAAGAGCCTGAAAACCTGGCTCTTCTCACAGGCTTTTGAACAAGTACCACCCATTGTACGTTAAACCCTTATACTAGCGGTTACTTCTGACCAGTTGTACCTGTTGGTTAATTCTTTGAGATAGCCACAGGGTTCACCCCGGTTTAAGGTTCTCCCCATGATCTTATAGCACCTTAACTTCCTTCATGTTTACAAGTTTCACTCAGTGCACTTTTCCCAGTTCATCTTATGATTTTATCGCTGTGTTTTAACATCTGTCTTACAATGATTGTGATTTTATTTTATGCCTTTTAATTTTATTTGTGTGTGTTTTTTGTATGCTTGTTTTATATCTGTAAGCCACCCCGAGTCTCTCTAGGGAGATGGTGGTGGGGTATAAAAATAAAATAATTATTATATTATTATTAGACTCTGCCAAAGAGGGTGGGTGCCTCAGTGAACGACAGCTCCCAGGATTTGATAACATCGGGCTGTGATAGTTAAAGTTGTCTCAAACTGCATTCGTTCTGCAGTGTAAATGCATCCTAAGACCCAGCTGGACTTGTTCTGATAATTGTTCACCCCTGGAAGTCCAACTCTCAGCATCAGGGAAAAGCAATGGAAAACCTCTTCTGGGTGAATTGTGGCAAGAAAACCCTAAGATAGGTTCACCATAGCTTGGGATCAACTGGGAGACATGCCACAACCTGGCAAGGCATGTTACTCCTTATGTTTATGGGTGGTTCTTCTCTACATGGGCTGCATGCCCCAAATTGAGCCAGAGGTCACTCCTGGATGTCCATATGACATTCAGGGACATCCAGTACCTAAGGTAAAAAAGGTAAAGGTTTTCCCCTGACGTTAAGTCCAGTCGTGACCAACTCTGGGGGTTGGTGCTCATCTCCATTTCTAAGCCGAAGAGCCGCCATTGTCCATAGACACTTCCAAGGTCATGTGGCCAGCATGACTGCATGGAGCGCCATTACCTTCCCGCCAGAGCGGTACCTATTGATCTACTCACATTTGCATGTTTTCGAACTGCTAGGTTGGCAGGAGCTGTAGCTAACAGCAGATGCTCATTCCGCTCCCGGGATTTGAACCTGGGACCTTTTGGTCCGCAAGTTCAGCAGCTCAGCGCTTTAACACATTGTGCCACCAGGGCCCCAAGTACCTAAACATAGGGTAAAAACCCATTTCATCATGCACTAGCAGAAGCCAGAAGATATTCTAGTGGCTGTAATTCAAATGAACAAGAAAATATATGAAAGGCTAGTTGCGAAGGTGTGTGAATGTGGACAGACAAGGTGGGATTCATATCCAGACACTTCTCAGTGGCGTTTCATTGGGGTTCTTTGAGGTCGTGCCTCCCAACTCTTCCCTCCTTTCTCCACATGGGACCCTTTCGTTTTGTGTTTGGTCATTCAGCTGCAAAGCTTTGCCTCACTGCCTGATTATGCAGCGCTGACAATAAAGAAGGGAAAACAGGAGCATCCCTTCTCTCCTATTAATTAATGGAGGGTGCAAGCTGTAAGGCAGCTCTCCAGCAAAAACCTCAGGGAGATGAATTTGTATTGACAGTTGTTGATGTTGGACAGTGTAATGTTACACTTAGGGGGTGCAGGGGCCCCATTTTCCCCTTGGATGCTCCCCATCCCAGCCCCAGCAAATGAGGAATTTACTTCTGGCTTTATGAAAAGACATTTTGAATGGTTTATTGTACATAAAAATGAGGATTGTCATGATTCTAAGAGTGGCAATTCTTCTTCCCAGCCAATTGTAATGCAAGTTAACAGAAAACAATAGAAAAGTATTAATGCTGGCTTCCCAGTGACAAAGGACTCTTGCCACACCCTGGACTCTACACAGATATATATTCTTTCCTTTCCTTACTTAGTTTATCCATACCTCACAACCTCTGAGGATGCCTGCCATAGATGTGGGCGAAACGTCAGGAGAGAATACTTCTGGAACATGGCCAAACAGCCCGAAAGACATACAACAACCCTGTGATCCCGGCCATGAAAGCCTTCGACAACAAATAGAAAAGCAGATAGCAATGGAAACCAAACCACCTTTATCATGTGATGGTTCACTTTTAAAAACACACAGACCACTATTCTGTTAGTGACATAAGAAAATGTAATTCCATTCTGTGCAGTTGCCGTTACCTGATCACAAAACTGTGGGCATCAATTTCCTCTCCGCAGCCGCTGTTCAACAGGATCCCCGAATTCCCCACAATGGCACAGGTCCGGAAGTGTTTGCCTTTCAGGGGTGAGGTCCGGGGCAAGAGGGCATAGAGGTTTTGGGAAACGTTCATGGTGCTGTCCCGGTCAAAGACGTAGTGGATAATGTCCCCTGGTTTGAGAGTTCCCTTGAGCACGGAGATGTCTTTCTCAGCGTCCAGAAACTTCAAGATGTGTTTTCTTATAAAGAGAAATAGATGAGTGTGGATGAAAATGTCTTTGTCTAATAGGGGTGTGCAATTTTTCTGTACATCATCATAAGTCGGATCAAATTTGTTAAATTTGTACAGTAGAGTCTCACTTATCCAACACTCGCTTATCCAATGTTCTGGATTATCCAACACATTTTTGTAGTCAATGTTTTCAATACATCATGATATTTTGGTGCTAAATTCGTAAATACAGTAATTGCTACATAGCATTACTACGTATTGAACTACTTTTCTGTCAAATTTGTTGTATAACATGATGTTTTTGTGCTTAATTTGTAAAATCATAACCTAATTTGATGTTTAATACTTTTCCTTAATCCCTCCCTATTATCCAACATATTTGCTTATCCAATGTTTTGCCAGCCTGTTTATGTTGGATAAGTGAGACTCTAATGTACTTACAATGTGATATCCAACACATGAGCATGGCCCGGGCCAAAAACTTAAGATTCGAAACTTACCCAGTACTTTTACATTTGCATTTTGTAAGCCTTGGAAGCTTCCCAAAGTCAGTTTCATGTTCAGCACAAGGAAGCAAAGCCAAGCCAAAAAGGCTGCCGTTCCTCTTTAAATGAATGGCCTCTCACCATTAGGAGAGGGAAGCAGCAGAGAGAAAGAGACAGAGAAAACAAAGGATTCTGGAAAATGTAGTTTGAGAAGGTGAGGAGCCCTATGCCAGAGAATGCAAAACTACATATCCCAGAATTCTGTTCATCATCAGAAAGCCCCAATCAGAAGGGAGGAGAGATGTATCCCTCTGTGGCAGCAGCCAACCAGAGTTCAAAAGAATGATTGAATCTGCAAAGAAGAGGACTGGCTGATACTTCTAGTAAGTAAATCTCTGTGCTGGGCTGGGAAGAAATCCCTCAATGGAAGTTCTATTGGTAATATGAGAGCGAGAGAGAGAGATGTTCAATGAGATAGCTGTTGTGGCTTAAAAAACCTTTTGTCAAAACTTTAAAGAAATTCCTACATGTAGTAGGTCCCAGGTTCAAATCCCGGGAGTGGAATAAGCGCCCGCTGTTAGCCCCAGTTCCTGCCAACCTACCAGTTTGAAAACATGCAAATGTGAGTAGATCAATAGGTACTGCTCCAGCAGGAAGGTAACGGCGCTCCATGCAGTCATGCCGGCCACATGACCTTGGAGGTGTCTGTGGACAACGCCAGCTCTTCGGCTTAGAAATGGAGATGAGCACCAAACCCCAGAGTCGGTCACGACTGGACTTAACGTCAGGGGAAAACCTTTACCTACCTTATTAGATGTAGGAATATTTCTGAACGTCTGAGTGAACGATCCCCTTTTATCTTGTGTCATTGCATAGGAAAAACCAAGGAGTTAGCCTTTCTAGTTTTTTAAAATGTTGTTTATAAACACGTTGAAAATTCCCCAAAAATCCAGGGAAAAGTGAAATGTTTTGAAACTTGATGGGCTGTAGCAAGGTTCACCCCAATAGCTGCAAAAATGAGGGAGAAAGGAGCGTCTGAAGTTTCCCCACTTGCACAATTACTACAATGAAAAAGTAACATAATTTTGTTATTCTCATTATAGTAACAACATTTTCACTAATGATACTGTAGAAAGACTTTAGAAACAAAATGCCAGCCCCCCCCCCCAATTTTGTAATGAGTTTTGAAACATTTTGTTTCATTGATCACACAGCCCTACTGCCTAGTTGTTCTTGCATGCAGCCTCCAGCCAGTCTCCCCTGTAGACCCCAAAGGCTGCCCATCCCTGTTGTGGGTCTCATCTCAGTACCTGATCTTCAAAGCGAGTGTCTGGTTGTGCCTCCATTGGGTTGGGGTTGGTCCATCTTGGTGCTTAATACTTTCACTACTTCTCTCAAGAACAAGGGGTGATGAGGATCCATTGATGATCACTTCAGCCCTGGTCAGGAAACATGGATAAAGAGACAGAAGAAGGAGACACAGATATCACAAAGCCTGATGGTACATGACTCCAATAATGTTACATAGAAACAATCTAAAAAATGTTAGAGGGCCAATAAAGAAACTGAGACTTATATACAGGTATGGTGGGAATGTGAAAAGATTTTTTTAAAAATTGGGAAAAGGCATTTGTGGAAATTAATGACATATTAAACAACTGAAGACTTGGATGTTTCGGTAGGCCTTTGGAGATACAGTCATTAATTAATCAGTCCCAGAGGGTTTTTAATAATCTATACTGTATTTATTACGATTTTACCATTTATGTGTTTTAAATGCAATTTTTTTATCCTGTATTTTTGCTTTAATTGATATATTGTATTACTGTTTTATCTTTTTATAGTGTGATTTGTATTATGTTGCCTATATTTTGTCCTATGTTGTTTGGGCCTCTGCCCCATGTAAGCCGCCCCGAGTCCCCACGGGGAGATGGTGGCGGGGTATAAATAAAGTTTTATTATCATCATCATCATCATCATCATCATCCATGGAGTTTGTGTAGTGGGAAATAGGATCTGAATAAATAAATAAAATGCAAAAAGCAGGGGTATCTGTGTTTATTTTAATAACAATACAAATGCCCCTATGAGGGCTTGGAAGGGCAGCTATGACGGAACTAGGCAAGATCCAGGAACTGCAAGATTATTTCATTGAATACTAAATTTGGAGAGTCCACACCATCGTATTTCCCATTTCTCTGTATACTTGTGAAAGCTGAATAGGTAAGAAAGTGCATAGGAAGAGAATCAGCTCCTTTGAGATGAGATGCTTGTGAAGAAGGCTGTGGATGCAGTGAACCAAAGGAAGGAGTCCTAGAGAAAATCAAGCCTGAACTTTTCCTAGGAGCCATAATATTATGGGAAGACATGACACACTAAAAAAAAAAGAGAAAATGTTTGATAAGGTAGAAGGAAGTAGGATAAGCGGAAAACTGCATCCCATATGGATGAACTCAGTCAAGAAGCCATGGCCTAATTCTGCAAGATCAGGGCTGTTGATAATACAGTGCCTTGAAGGTCTCACATTTGTGGTTTGCCATAAGCTGGAGTTGACTTGATGGTTATTTAACAACAACCCTAATGCATTCGGCACCTTGAATAGATCCCTTATAATTGCGAATGAAACCCACAGCAAATTTTGGTGGCTCATTTCCAGTTGGAATTTGGATTTAGATGATTCTTGAGTTATGTCCTTTTCAACTAAAATATGTATGATACTATGGTCTCTGGTCTGTTTTTGGAACTGGAATATGTTGACCAATATTTTGACCAATCTATGCACAAAACTAACTGCAAGGCCTACATTTCTGTTGGATCTGCCAGACCTCTCAGTGGCTTTTGATATAACCAACCAAGGCATCTTTCTGCCCTACCTTATGAAGCAAGTTTGCCTCTCTTTCTCAAATAAGCTCCACCATTTAATACAGAAGAGGAAAAACGTGTCTGTGTGCCAGGGAGACTTGAAAAAATATATAGAGGAAAGAAATACAGATCCATGAGTCAGGTGGGAGGAACCTAATCACACAAAAGAGGCTGAAAGAGAGAAGGGAAATGAAGCAGATGAATAGCCACCTTAGAGCCAAAAAATGAATGAACACAAAAAAATTACGAACCTATTCAATTTGCTATATAAGCTATTCGCTGCTGATCGGATTGCACCTTTGCCTCCAGAATTCCTGCAAGACAAAGGAAATGCATTATTTATAAACCAGATACTTTTCTGCAAAGCTTTGCCTGATGGCCTTGGTAACGTGTTCTGTTTTGAGGACCAGAGATCTCATTGAGGAGAGAACGGCATCACAGACACACAAAGGAACTTGTCCTGAATTTAGCTTTGAGGAGTGGTAAGATTTCCCACAAAAACAGGGGTCTGAGTAGGGTAACAAACCCAGTTTCAGCAGAGATTGGCTGTCCAAAGTGCTGAATCCTCTTCCAGAAATGAATTCAGCACCATGGATAGCTCCACCCAGGTCCTGGCTGGGATGACTTCTCCAAAGTGCTGGATTTCAGCTCCAGAATGAATTCAGCACCGTGGAGAGCTCCAAACCCCCCAGAGGTTCGCAAGTTAATATAATTTGTTAGTTTGGGTGGTTTCAACCCCTATGTTTTGGGAAAAAAATTGTCAACAAATCTTTTTAAATGAAACTTGGAAAGGGGGATTGGCTACTTCAAAGGCTCCTTGAAGGTGTAAAATAGGATCTCCAGGACCCACATATAGTCTCCAGGCTGACCCTGGTTTATGGAGCCCCATTCAGGGACAGTGAGAAGAGAGGGAATGAAACAAAGGAGCGAGAGAGAATTGAAACAAAGATGGAGTTTGTGAGGTGGGAAATAGCCTGAAATAATCTGAAAAGCCTGCCCTCTTGGTAAGATGAGAAGGCAGTGACTTATAAATAAATATATTGTGACCGTATTATCATTACTGCCATACCAGAGCAGACCAATGGTCCGTTTCGCTTGTCAACCCCCTCTTCCCCTGGTTGCTTCTGATTAATTCAAAGAGAGGCTATTATTTCTTCAATAACCTACACCACCTGCATATCATCATTCATCTGGTACCAGGTGCTGGGTGGAAAGAGGCAAATGATAAATAGATTTATTTTGTTTTTTTTAAACACTGCAAGCCAGACATAATCCAAAATACTTCCCGAAGGCACTTTCGATTGGCCAATGGATTGTATCATGAAGAGGAACTGTTCCCCTCTGTCTGCCTAGCCATCCAATCCATTAGAAAAGAATGAAAATTGCTTTGATTTTCTCTCACCAGTTGGAACTTTGGATTCAGAATCAGCCTTGCTGAATTAGGCCTCTAAGGCCCATCTTCCAAATGTGACTTTTGGGACTACAGCTCACTCCTGATTTGGCAAGGACAGTCCCAATTATTCCTCAGTTGTCCCACTTTTTGAATTTAAAAAGCCCCCGTTTCTCTCTCCTTCTCCAACTTCCCTCTTGTCCTCAGCTTACCCCATAGAGCACAAGAAGTTTGCACTGTTTTGATTGACTGGAAAAGAAAGGAAAAATGTGAAATCTTTGCCCTTTCCCCTTAGGGTCAGGCAAAAGCAAACTGTTGCAAGATCTCATAGCTTCTGCCTTCCTCCTTATGGAGAACCTTTGCCATCTTGACCACACCTGTCTTGCTTTTAACATATAAAGTGCTGGACAGTATACCTCCAGAATCATCTAAGTAAAGGTAAACGTTTCCCCTGACATTAAGTCTAGTCGAGTCTGACTCTCGGGGTTGGTGCTCATCTCCACTTCTAAGCCAAAGAGCCGGTGTTGTTTGTAGACATAGACACCTCCTAGGTCATGTGGCCAGCATGACTGCATAGAGCGCCATTACCTTCTTGCTGAAGTGGTACCTATTGATCTACTCACATTTGCATGTTTTCAAACTGCTAGGTTGGCAGAAGCTGGTGCTAATAGTGGGAACTCACTCCGTTCCCCAGACTCGAACTACCAACTTTTCGGTCAACAGGTTCAGCAGCTCAGCGGTTTAATCCACTGTACCATCGGAGCACCTGATGGCGCAGTGAGTTAAGCTGTTGAGCTGCTAAACTTGCTGACCCAAAGGTCGGCAGTTCAAATCCGGGGAGCAAAGTGAGATCGCACTATTAGCCCCAGCTTCTGCCAGTCTAGCAGTTCAAAACATGCAAGTGTGAGTAGATCAATAGGTACTGCTCCAGCAGGAAGGTAACGGTGCTCCATGCAGTTATGTCCATGGCCACAGGACTTTAGAGGTATCTACGGACAACGCCGGCTCTTTAGCTTAGGAATAGAGATGAGCACCAACCCCCATAGTCGGACCCAACTAGTGCCAGGGGAAACCTTTACCTTTAAACCTTTACTTAATGGCTTAACAACACCCTCTAAACCAGAGTTTTCTATCCCAGAAGTGTTTCAACCAAAGAGTTTTCTAAGAAATTGCAGATACCTAAACCTGTGTATTATGCAAGGTACTTTTTTCTGGGATCCTTCAAGCAATACCATTTTGGCAATTGTTTTGACTGGATAAGTTTCTCCTTTCCCAAAAAGGGAGTTTAAAGTGCAGTTCCTTTTGGCTATTTTGAATTAATCCTGGCCACATCATCCATAAAAGAATAACAAGAAAGGGAAAGCAAGTGGTCTCTTGCCTCCTTTACTGCTCTGGTGAAATTTATCACCCTATCTGAGTCAGCCTTGTAAATAAAGGCAAGCCAAGTTATGAGGCCACAAAAGAAGGTTATTGGTCTGTAGTTGCATTTCTTCATCCTGGGTGAAGAAAGAGACCTTCAACTCAGAATCTGTGATGCACAAACCATGTGCTTTATCATTAAGCGACACAGATTTCCCCCTCTTTTACTCACTCTGCTTATCTGAAGCATAGATGGAGGAATTCCTTGGGGAAAACTCTTGAGTTTGAGAGAGATTCCAAACTACATCCTAAAAGCTGTCAAGGGGCGATTCCATAGTGTGAAATGAATGCAGTTTGACCTCGCTTGAACTGCCATGGCTCAATGCGATGGGATCTTGTTGTACGCCCTTTAATAGTGTTTTATCTCTTGTTTTAATGATTGTGTATCCTATCTCAAAGCTCAGGGAAAGGCAAGTAATAAATTTATTATTATTATTATTATTATTATTATTATTATTATTATTATTATTATTATTATTATATCATCATCATCATCATCATCATTATCCTGGGATTTGTAGTTTTGGTGGAGCAAAGACCCTGCAATACTGCATCTCATATAGCCTTAGGCCATGATGGTTAAAGTGTCACCAAGGAGCCACAAGGAGACATGGGTAATTTAAATGTATTATTATTATTATTATCTTCATGATCATGATCATCATCCTGGGATTTATAGTTTGGTGAAGCAAAGACCTTGCAACACGACATCTCCCATGATCCTCTAGCCTTGGGAAATGGTGGTTAAAGTGTCACCAAGGAGCCACGGTAATTCAAATGTATTATTATCATCATTATCATTATCATTATCATCATCATCATCATCATCATCATCATCATTATCCTCATCCTGGGATTTATAGTTTGGTTGAGCAAAGACTTTGCAATACTAAATCTCCCATGATCCTATAGCCTTGGGCTATGGTGGTTAAAATGTCACCAAGGAGCCACAAGTAATTTAAATGTATTATTATTATTACTATTATTGTTGTTATTATTATTATTATTACTATCATCATCATCATTATTCTCATCCTGGGATTTATAGTTTGGTGGAGCAAAGACCTTGCAACACGACATCTCCCATGATCCTATAGCCTTGGGCCATGGTGGTTAAAGAGTCACCAAGGTGCCACAAGGAGACACAGGTAAATTATTATTATTATTATTATTATTATTATTATTATTATTATTATTATTATTATCATTATCATCATCCTGGGATTTATAGTTTGGTTGAGCAAAGACCTTGCAATACTAAATCTCCCATGATCCTATAGCCTTGGGCCATGGTTGTTAAAGTGTCACCAAGGAGCCATAAGGAGATAAGGATAATTTAAATGTATTATTATTATTATTATTTCATCCTAAGACCCTCCTCGAAAGCTGACCTCTGAACCCACAGCCTCTCAAACTAGAGTGGAATCCAGGAGCCACTCTTTTCCTTTCATTCAAAGCTAGAAAAAAGCAGCAGGGTGGGAAAGACAAAGAAACTCCAAAGCCCCCTCCCTTCCTACAGATCCCCCCATCCCTCATTTTCCATCTGCTTTGGTGATATACATACATTTCCATCAAGACCCTGCTGTCATGTCTAGATTCAGGTGTTTCCTAGGGCTCTGGGAAGCTTTCCATGCCTCTGTGTTTGTGTGAGAGAGGTGTGTATGTGGGCTATGTTGTGTCTACATATGAGGAAGTGTGGATTTGTGTGAGAGAAAGAGAGAGATGTGTGTATTAAAGGGGATGCCTTTTTAGGAGAGAGAGGAGGAAGCCAATGGGTGCTTGCGGGTGTGCACGAGGCAGAGAATGAGGACCATGGGGACTGTGTGTAAGGTGTGTTTGTGTGAGTGTGTGAGAGAGAATGAAAGACAGAAGGGGAAAGAGAACTTGGGAGGGGGCTGCAAGGGGTGTGTAAGTGTGTGTGTGTGAGAGGAATGCTTGTGTGTTTGTATGAGAAAGGGGTGTCTTTGTGCAAGAGAGGAAAGAGAGCATTTGTATACCTGTTTGGGTGAGAGATAAGGAAGGGTGGGAGGGAGGCTTCCACTCCGAGAAAATAAATGAATGAATGAGAGAAAAAAAGTGAAAGAGGTGTGCATTTGGGAGAGAGAAGTTGAAGGGTTGCAAGGGAGTGTGTATGACAAAGGGGAAGGAGGCTTTGTGCGCTTCTGTGTGAAAGGGAGGGAGTGTTTGTATATCTTTCTATCAGAAAGGGAGGGAGGGAGGGAGGAGAAGGAGTAGTTTTGCATATTTGGCTGTGTCTGAGCTTGGAAAGAAGGAAGGAAGGAAGGAAGGAAGGAAGGAAGGAAGGAAGGAAGGGAGGGAGGGAGGGAGGAAAGAAGGAAAGAAGGGAGGGAGGGAGGAGGATGGAGGAAAGAAAGACAGAAAAATGAAAGGAAGGAGGGAGGAAGAGAGGAAGGAAGGAAAGGAAGGATGGAAGGAAGGAAGCAAGGAAGGAAGAAGGGATGAAGCAAGCAAGGAAGGGAGGAAAAAAGGAAAAAGGGAAGGAAGGAAGGAAATAAGGAAATAAGGGGGTGTTTCCAAACGAAAAAAGGAAATAATAAAAGAAAGTGAAAGAGGTGTGCATTTCGGGAGAGAGGAGTGAAGGGTTGAAGGAAAGAAGGAAGAAAGGAAGGAATGGAGGAAAGAAGAAAGAAGGAAGGAAAGAAGGAAGGAAGGAAGGAGTAAGGAAGGAAAGAATGAAAGAAAGAAAGAGAGAGAGAGAGAAATAAAGAAGGGAGGGAGGAAAGAAGGGAGGGAGGGAGGAAGAGAGGAAGGAAAGAAGGGAGGGAGGGAGGAGGATGGAGGAAAGAAAGACAGAAAAATGAAAGGAAGGAGGGAGGTAGAGAGGAAGGAAGGAAAGGATGGATGGAAGGAAGGAAGGAAATAAGGAAAGAAGGGGGTGTTTCTGAACGAAAGAAGGAAATAATAAAAGAAAGAAAGTGAAAGAGGTGTGCATTTCGGGAGAGAGGAGTGAAGGGTTGCAAGGCAGTGTGCATGACAAAGGGCTTTGTGCGCTTCTGTGTGAAAGAGGGAGTGTTTGTATATCTTTCTATCAGGGAGGGAGGGAGGAGAAAAAGAGGCAGTGGTGTACACCTACCTGGCTGTTTCTGAGCTTTTGAGGAAGGAGGGAACGAAGGAGAGGAGAGGGGCTGATGCGCGAGAGAGAGCAGCGCGGCTTTGAACTTCCCAGGCAAGAGAGAGAGGGGTGTTTCCGAGTGAAAGAAAGAGGCAGAGAAGGGGGCGGAGGTCTGGCAGGGGGTGTGAATGGGAAAAAGAGGGCTCTTCGGGGGTCCCTTACCGCTCCACTTCGGCGATGTCGGCCAGGATGAGGATGCCGACTAAGAGGCTGAGCAGCGCCAGCGCCCAACTCCGGCAAGGAAAGAGCAAGAGAGGAGGAGGAGGAGGAAGAGAAGGAGGCAAGGAAGGAGGCATGGTCAGCCTGGGAAGCAAGGAAGAAGGGAAAGAAGGAAGGGAGGAAGGAAGGAAGGAAAGGAGGAAGAGCCTCCGCCGGAGCCCAAGGAGGGGAAGCAACGGGAAAGCAGAAAGGGGAAGAAGGGAGGGAAGAAGGGAAGGAGGGAAGGAGGGAGGGGGTGGAAGGGGTTGCTCCTCCCCTTCCCCCTCCCCTCCTGAGCCCAAGGGGTCCCAGAGCCTTTGGAAGGAAAGAGAAGAGAAGGGAAAGGAAGGGAAGAACCAGACCCCCCTCCCTTTCATTCTACTCTTTCTTTGAGTCAGAGTCTGTGGCAAAGATTTCTCCTTTCCGTCCCTTCCTCTCACTTTCTGCTCTGTCCTTTTCTCTCTCTCTCTCTCTCTCTCTCTCTCTCTCTCTCTCTCAGACCAGGGGTCCCCAAACTAAGGCCCGGGGGCCGGATGCGGCCCTCCGAAGTCATTTACCTGGCCCCCGCCCTCAGTTTTATAATATATTGTATATACATATAATATTGATAATAATATTATAATGTAATACAATATAACACTAATAATAATACCATATAATAATATTAATTATATATTCTATATTACATATAATATTACTAATAATATTACAGTATAGTGGTATAGTTCAATATAGTAATATATAATGCTAATATTGTGCTATGCTAATAATATAATATATTGTATGTACATATAATTTGTAAGCCACTCTGAGTCCCCTTTGGGATGAGAAGGGTGTGATACAAATGTAGTAAATAAATGCAGTAAACAATAAATAAATAAATAAATAAATTTTAGACTTAGGCTCACCCAAAGTCTGAAATGACTTGAAGGCACACAACAACAACAACAACAACCCTAATTAACTTGACTAACTACCTCATTGGCCAGAAGCAGGACCACACTTCCCATTGAAATCCTGATAAATGTATATTGGTTAAAATTGTTTTTATTTTTAAATATTGTATTGTTCTTTCATTGTTCTTGTTCTTGTTGTTGTTTTTGCACTACAGATAAGACATATGCAGTGTGCATTGGAATTTGTTTGTATTTTTTTCAAATGATAATCTGGCCCCTCAACAGTCTGAAGGATTGTGGACTGGCCCTCGGCTTAAAAAGTTTGAGGACCCCTGCTTCAGACTGTTGAGGGGCCGAATTATCATTTGGAAAAAAAATATATAAACAAATTCCTATGCATACTGCACATGTCTTATTTGTAGTGCAACAACAACAACGAAAGAACAATACAATATTTAAAAATGAAAACAATTTTAACCAACATAAACCTATCAGGATTTCAATGGAAAGTGTGGGCCTGCTACTGGCCAATGAGATAGTTAGTCAAGTTAATTAGGGCTGTTGTTGTTGTTGTGTCTTCAAGTCATTTCAGACTTTGGCCGAGACTAAGTCTAAAATTAATTATTTATTTACTGCATTTATTTACTACATTTATATCCCACCCTTCTCACCCAGAAGGGGACTCAGAGCAGCTGTATGTACATACAATACATTATATTATTAGCATAGCACAATATTAGCATTATATATTACTATATTGAACTATACCACTATACTATTATATAATATGTAATATATAACATTTTATATTATTATATGGTATTATTATTAGTATTATATTGTATAACATAATATTATTATCAATATTATATGTATATACAATATATTATATTATTAAAACTGAGGGTGGGGGCCAGGTAAATGACCTTGGAGGGCCACATCCGGCCCCCAGGCCTTAGTTTGGGGACCCCTGCTCTACTCTTTCTGACACTGTCCTTCTCTCTGTCCCTTTTTTTCTTTCTGTCCTTCCTTCTCTTTCTCTGTCTCTTCCTCTCTCTCTACTCTTCTGCTGTCTGTGTTTCTCTTCCTCTCTCTTCCTCTCTCTCTTTCTGTCCTTTTCTCTTTACTGTTCCTCTAGAATCATAGAATAGTAGAGTTGGAAGGAGAAGGAGCCCCAGTGGCAAAGTGCATTAAAGCACTGAGCTGCTGAACTTGCAGGCCGAAAGGTCCCACTGCTGTTAGCTCCAGCTCCTGCCAACCTAGCAGTTCGAAAACATGCCAATGTGAGTAGATGAATAAGTACTGCTCCGGCGGGAAGGTAACGGCGCTCCATGCAGTCATACCGGCCACATGACCTTGGAGGTGTCTACGGACAACACCGGCTCTTCGGCTTAGAAATTGAGATGAGCATCAACCCCCAGAGCCTAATGACGACTTGGATCGGCCCTGGAGTATGACTTGGATTGTGTGATTTTAATAATGTTTGATGTTTTAATTATTTTGGATTTTAATGCATTTGATTGTTTATCAGTGTATATGTGGCATCGAATTGTTGCCTTTGTAAGGCCGCTCTGAGTCCTTTTTGCGGTGAGAAGGGTGGGATACAAATGTGGTAAATAAAATAAAAATACCCTTCCTCTCTGCCCTTCTCTCTCTCCATTTCTCTCTGTAGGTCTCTTTCTTTCTCTCTCTGTCTCTTAAACTTTATGTGTGTGTCCTTCTCTGTGTGTCTTTCTTTTTCTCTCTCTCTGTCTCTCTTCCACTCTCTCTTTCTCACTCTCTGCCGCACATTCTTCCTTTGTCTCTCTCACTCATTAAACACCTACCCTATCTCTCTCATATACAAACTCCCAGCCATGCTCTTTCTATGCATTATCTTTGGCACACACAGAGATGCACACACTCACTTTGTCCCTTGGACAAACTTTGAAACCCTCTTCTTTTTGTCACTCAGCACATTCTCTCTCTTGCCTTTCTTCTGTCTGTCACACACTATTTTTAACACATTCATTGTTCCCATTTTGCAAACATTCTTTTTCACACACACTTTCTCTTGCACACAAAGGACAAGATAGAAACTCAGCAAAGTGGTCCTGAAATCCAGCACATCCCCTCCGCTCTCAGTCACAGATGTGTGTTACTCAAGCAAAGGGAGTTCTAGCATTTAAGGGCAAACTCAAGTGGACACTCATTTGAGTCTTGTTTAAGGGAAGAAGAAACTTACCAAACCAATCTTTCTACAATATTCATGGGATCGCTATCAATTAGCAGGCAGTATGGTCATGTTCCAGAAGCATTCTCTCCTGATGTTTCACCCACATCTCTGGCAGGCATCCTCAGAGGTGGTGAGGTCTGTTAGAAACTAGGCAAGTGCAGTTTTCTTTCCAGACAGAAAAGAATCAGAGCAAACTTACACCTGCTAACAAAGGATTTGCCAAGGCAGAAATCAGCCAAGCCTTGAAGCTGCAAGGCCATTCAATGCTAATTAAGGTGGCCAATGTCAACATTCACACTTGCCTCCAACAGACAAGAGTTCTTTCTCCCACCCTGGACATTCCACAGATATATAACCACCCCCTTGCCTAGTTTCCAACAGACCTCACAACATCTGAGGATGCCTGCCATATAACCAATTAGGAAATGACATTTATAACCCAGGAACAAAAATTGTGCTACATAAGCCAGTAAACGTTGTCCGAATGCCCAAAGATCACAGTCTCCCAAAGCAGTTATTCTACTCCCAACTCAAGAATGGAAAACGGAAGGTTGGTGGACAGGAAAAGAGCTTGAAAGATGGGCTTAAAGCCAACCTTAAAAACATGACGTAGACACTGAGAACTGGGAAGCTTTGAGAGCATTGGAACTGAAGGTCAGCTGTGACCAACAGTGCTGTGAAAGAGGCACAAATGGAGGGCAAAAGGGAGAAATGTATCAAGAGGAAGTCATATCAAGCCAACCCTTGTTAAGAACACCTTCCATCTGGAAACCAGTGTCCTCATTGCAGAAAAACATGCAGATCAAGAATAGGACAGTGGCAGATCAAGACTGGTGGCACAGTGCATTAAAGCGCTGAGCTGCTACACTTGCAGGCCAAAAGGTCCCAGGTTCAAATCCCAGGAGCGGAATGAGCTCCCACTGTTAGCCCCAGCTCCTGCCAACCTAGCAGTTCGAAAACATGCAAATGTGAGTGGATCAATAGGTACTGCTCCAGCGGGAAGGTAACGGCACTCCATGCAGTCATGCCAGCCACATGACCTGGAGATGTCTATGGACAACGCTGGCTCTTCGGCTTAGAAATGGAAATGAGCACCAACCCCCAGAGTCGGTCATGACTGGACTTAACGTCAGGGGAAACCTTTACCTTTACCAAGAATAGGATCCACTGCCAAGACCCTACAATTGGAAAGCAATCAGACTCATCCATGATGATAACAAAGAAATTCTCCCTAATGTTTTGGTGGCATCGCCTTTTCCTTTATGTACTTTAACCCATCAGCTAGTGGGTCAAGGAGGAGCAGAAAATGAGCTCCATGCAATACCCATGTTCAGGATTTTGCAGAGAAAAAGGATTGCAGATCGCAGTGGCACTCAAAATCACAAATCTTCATTTTTATTTATGGCCTCACCCATACACTTTTCTTATCCCCCTTTTCAACTGCGATGATATTTAATAGCCATGGCTTGAGATCACTATAGCAAGTCAATTAGCTCGCAATTACAATGCATTTGCCATACATTCTGAACAGCTCCATGGCAATTAAGGACAGCTAGTGAACCCAGCGTTGGATTTGTACCGATACGTTATACAGGAACCTTTCATACAACTCCAGAATGCAATAAAATCAACACATGCTGAGGAACATTTAGTTACAATTCCCGGACCATTATGATTCTGAATATTATACTGCAGCACATGAAAAACTTGTTGGACTACAAACCACATAATCCCAGACCTCAAGATTGATAGGAGTTGGAGTCCAACAACACTTTGTAGGGCAGTTGTTTCTATACACTATGTTTTGCTCCAATATGCATATTTTTCAGTAACAAAAGGAACATTTAGACCTTGAGGAGAGGGCTGCTAATCTAGAGTCACTTTTCTGCAGATACCTTTTATATCTATGGAGAATCATAGAGTTGGGGAGACCCCAAAGTTCATCTAGTCCAACCCCCAGCCATACGGTACATATAAGGAACAGATCTCTAGATATTGTCCATGTAATTAAGGGTTGAGGAAAAAAAATAAAATTCATCTTGAAAAATAAGGGAAGATACAAAGCAAATGGCCATTATGTAATAATAGGACTGAGGCATAAATTCCAGAGAAGGAGATGCCATCATCTCTCAATTTAATCCACTGCTGAAGGACTGCCAGTCTCAATATGTTTTCTTTAGTTTTGAATAGAAACCTCTCTTTGTAACTTAAAACCATTGCTCTGCAGAAGCAAAAAACTCCTTCCATACAAGAATATGAAAATGCTCCTGATAGATATCCATCCAGCCTCCATTAAAGACCTCCAGAGAAGGAATAATTTTCAATTACTGTATATACTCGAGTATAAGTCTAGTTATTCAGCCCTTTTTTTAAGACTGAAAAAGCCCCCCTCGGCTTATACTCGGGTGAGGGTCCTGGTTGGCTTATATTTGGGTCAGCTTATACTCGAGAATATATGGTACATTTATTATTTTTCTCTATTATTATTGGTATTATTACAACTATTATTTTTCTCTATTATTGTTGCTACTATTACATTTATTTTACTCTATTTTTTATTATTATTAATACATTTATTATTTCACTCTGAACCTATTATTATTATTGCATTTATTATTTTACTCTATTTATTATTACATGTATTATTTTCCTGTATTATTATTATTATTATTATTATTATTATTATTATTATTATTATTACATGTATTATTTTACTCTATTATTATTAAAAGGATACATAAGCACATTTACATTGAAGAAGATGAGAATAATGATTGGATCAGAGTTGGACAGTCTTATCTTAAATTTGAGCTTTATGAAATTTACCACCCTCGGCTTATACTGGAGTCAATGTTTTCCCAGTTTTTTTTGTGGTAAAATTAGGTGCCTTGGCTTATATTTGGGTCAGCTTATACTCGAGTATATACGGTATTTGAAGAGTGCAAACATGTCACTCCTCATTCTTCTCTTCCCCAGAAGCATTCTCTCCTGACGTTTCACCCACATCTATGGCAGGCATCCTCTGATGTTGTGAAGTCTGTTGGAAACTAGGCAAATGGGGTTTATATATCTGTGGAATAATGTCCAAGGTGGGAGAAAGAAATCTTGTTTGTTTGTTGCAATTGAGCACCTTAATTAGCATTGAATAGCCTTGCAGCTTCAAAGCCTGGCTGTTTCCTGCCTGGGGGCATCCAGAAAAGAGTTCTTTCTCCCACCCTGGACATCATTCCACAGAAAATTAAACCTCACTTGCCTAGTTTCCAACAGACCTTACAACCTCTGAGGATGCCTGCCATTGATGTGGGCAAAACGTCAGGAGAAAATGCTCCTGGAACATGGTCAGACAGCCCAGAAAACTCACAGCAACCCAGTGATTCCAGTCATGAAAGCCTTAGACAACACTTTCCTTGACTGTTTGACTTCTTCAACAACTCTGATCATCCTTGTAGCTTTTCTCGGAAACTGCTCCTAAGCGCCGCTATCCTTCCCAAAATTCATCTGGGTTGCATTGAGTCAAAATGTCATGTCTTGCAATATCTAGGTTTCTGTTCCTGGTTTGAAAGCTTACAGTAGAGTCTCACTTATCTAACATAAACGGGCTGGCAGAATGTTGGATAAGCGAATATGTTGGATAATAAGGAGGCATTAAGGAAAAGACTATTAAACATCAAATTAGGTTATGATTTTACAAATGAAGCACCAAAACATCATGTTATACAACAAATTTGACAGAAAAAGTAGTTCAATACTCAGTAATGCTATGTAGTAATTACTGTATTTATGAATTTAGCACCAAAATATCACGATATATTGAAAACATTGACTACAAAAATGTGTTGGATAATCCAGAATGTTGGATAATCGAGTGTTGGATAAGTGAGACTCTACTGTATTTCCTGTTTAATTGTGTGGTCCTTACTCTGAAAGTAGTTGTTCTTCATTTTTGTGGCAGTCGCAAACTGTGTTGATTGGGTTGGGATTCAAAGATATTCATTGAAAAACTAGAGCAAAATGTGCTGCAGGATGTCCCTCCTGCAAATGCGAAGTTTGTGCAGTTTAATAAATTGTGTTACACAGTATTGTTATTATTATTATTATTATTATTGACACAAAGACAATAATGATGATGATGATAATGATGATAACAATACTGTGTAACACAGTTTTTGTTCCTGGGTTATAAATGTCATTTCCTTATTGGTTCTATAATAAAAAAACATGGGAAAAGGAATTATTATTATTATTATTATTATTCTATACAAATAGGTAAAGGTAAAGGTTTCCTCTGACGTTAAGTCCAGTCATGTCTGACTCTGGGGGTTGGTGCTCATTTCCATTTCTAGGCCGAAGAGCCGGCATTGTCCATAGACATCTCCAAGGTCATGTGGCCGGCATGACTACAAAGAGCACTGTTACCTACCTGCCGGAGCGGTACCTATTGATCTACTCACATTGGCATGTTTTCGAACTGCTAGGTTGGCAGAAGCTGGAGCTAACAGCGGGCGCTCACTCCGCTCCCGGGATTTGATATACAGTGTTCCCTCACTTATTGCTGGGGTTAGGTTCCAGGACCACCCGCAATAAGTGAAAATCCGCAAAGTAGGGACACTATATTTATTTTAATATTTCTACATTACTTAAGTAGTTATACACTATTTTAAGTCTTTATCAACCAATTGTGTGTTGATAAATCACCTCCTTCTCCTCCTGTTGCCGCTTGGGCTCCTTTTCTCTCCCTTTGGCTTCTCCTTCCTCCCTTCCTTAGGCTGTAAATTGTAATTTTTTATGTTTTATAATAGTCTTTTAGAGTTATTGAAAAACTGCAAAACAGCGAATCCATGAAAAGTGAACCACAAAGTAGTGAGGGAACACTGTAATATAATATAATATAATATAATATAATATAATATAATATAATATAATATAATATAATATAATATAATATAATATAATATAACTAGCTGTGCCCGGCCACGCGTTGCTGTGGCTTAGTCTGGTGGTGTTGGTCAGTCTACATTAGGTTTTGTATTTATGCTGTGGCCTCCACCTTCTTTATACTCACATTAGTAGTAGTATTTGAAGTCTGTTACCTTCTTCAATTTTTGTGTTGATTGATAATTGCTTGAGATCCCTGTTGTCTTTGGTTTGTTTTTAGTTGTAATGTCTGATTCTGCTGAGTGCGGTTTATATTTTTATTGTGGTACAATAGTCCTTTTTTTGTTTTGCCTGTGTAGGTGTTTATTACTATTGTTGTTGTTGTGGTCATGAAGGTTGGATAAGTTAGATGCTACTGTATTGTTTTTTGGAGGCCCAGTGTAGCACTGACTGGCCTCTCAGCCTCAGTGCCTGGCTGTTTCTTGCCTGTGATGGTGTTGATTCTTATTGTTGTTGTTGTTGTCATTGTTATTATTGTAATTGTTTTTTTGGAGGCCAAGTGTGAATGTAGGGATTGGGGAGGTGGATGAGTTGTGTTGTCAAATTTTGTATTTGTTATAGTCACAATGCGTTGTTGTGAGTTTTGTGGGTCCGGATTGTGGTTTTGTGGTGTAGTTGTGTTGTTACAACCGGGAGAAAAGGCTTTTGTGTTGTGTTGTCAAGTTTTGTATTTCTGGGCGTTTAGTTGTGTGCCAAGTTTCGTATTTCTGGGGCGTTTAGTTGTGTTGTTATAGTCACGATGCACTGTTGTGAGTTTTGTGGGTCAAGTGTGGTTTTGTGGTGTGGTTGTGTTGTTAAAATCGGGAGGCAAGGCTTTTCCATTGTTTTGCCAAGTTTTGTGTTTCTGGGGCGTTTAGTTGTGTTGTTATAGTCATGATGCGTTGTTGTGAGTTTTTTGGGTCCGGATAGTGGTTTTGTGTTGTGGTTGTGTTCTTACAACTGGGAGGCAAGGCTTTTGCGTTGTGTTGTCAAATTTTGTATTTCTGGGGCGTTTAGTTGTGTTATAGTCACGATGTGTTGTTGTGAGTTTTGTGGGTCCGGATTGTGGTTTTGTGGTGAAGTTGTGTTGTTACAACTGGGAGAAAAGGCTTTTGTGTTGTGTTGTCAAGTTTTGTATTTCTGGGGCGTTTACTTGTGTGCCAAGTTTCGTATTTCTGTGGCGTTTAGTTGTGTTGTTATAGTCACGATGCATTGTTGTGAGTTTTGTGGGTCCGGATTGTGGTTTTGTGGTGTGGTTGTGTTGTTACAACCGGGAGGGAAGGCTTTTGCATTGTGTTGCCAAGTTTCGTATTTCTGGGGCGTTTAGTTGTGTTGTTATAGTCACGATGCGTTGTTGTGAGTTTTGTGGGTCCTGTGTGGTTTTGTGGTGTGGTTGTGTTGTTACAACTGGGAGGCAAGGCTTTTGCATTGTGTTGCCAAGTTTTGTATTTCTGGGGCGTTTAGTTGTGTTGTTATCGCATGATGCGTTGTTGTGAGTTTTGTGGGTCTGGATTGTGGTTTTGTGGTGTGGTTGTGTTGTTGTAACCTGGAGGCAAGCCTTTTGCATTGTGTTGCCAAATTTCGTATTTCTGGGATGTTTAGTTTTGTTGTTATAGTCACTGCGCAAACAACTTTATCATTTTATATATATAGATATAATCTATATATATAAAAGAGTGATGGCATCAGGGCAGCGGACAAAGCAACAAAACTACAGGCCCCCCAAACCTCGAAATTTGACAACACAACCCATCACACATGCCTCAGGGTTGATACAACAAAAAGAAAAGAAAAATAAAGTCCTAATTAGAGGGAGAGCAATAATTGTTTTTATCCAATTGCTGCCAGTTTAGAGGGCTAATCTCTGCCCACTTCGTTGCCTAGCAACCAAGGGACAGCCAGGTTTCAGTTAGGGGACAGGCAAATTTAGGCCTCACTGAGGCTTCTTCCACAGATTATCTAATTTGCACTGGATTATATGGCAGTGTAGACTCAAGGCCCTTCCACACTGCTATATAACCCATTTATAATCTTATATTATCTGCTTTGCACTGGATTATCTTGACTCCACACTGCCATATAATCCACTTCAGTGTGCATTTTATACAGCTGTGAAGAAGGAGCCTCATAATCCAGTTCTAAGCAGATAATATAAGATTATCAATATACACTAGACTCTCACTTATCCAACATAAACAGGCCAGCAGGATAAGTAAATATATTGGATAATAAGAAGGGATTCAGGAAAAGCTGATTAAACATCAAATTAGGTAATCATTATACAAATTAAGCACCAAAACATCATATTATACAACAAATTTGACAGAAAAGGTAGTTCCACGCGCAGTAATGCTATGTAGTAATTACAGTAGAGTCTCGCTTATCCAACGTTCTGGATTATCCAACGCATTTTTGTAGTCAATGTTTTCAATATATCGTGATATTTTGGTGCTAAATTAATAAATACAGTAATTACTACATAGCATTACTGCGTATTGAACTACTTTTTCTGCCAAATTTGTTGTCTAACATGATGTTTTGGTGTTTCATTTGTAAAATCATAACCTAATTTGATATTTAATAGGCTTTTCCTTAACGCCTCCTTATTATCCAACATATTCGCTTATCCAACATTTTGCCAGCCCACTTATGTTGGATAAGTAAGACTTTACTGTACTGTATTTACAAATTTACCAGTAAAATATCACAATGAATTTAAAACACTGACTACAAAAACATTGATTATGAAAAGGCAGACTGCGTTGGATAATCCAGAACATTGTATAAGCGAATGTTGGATAAGTGAGATTCTACTTTGATATGCAATAATTTCTAGGATAGAATAATGCAGAACAATATAAGCTCTAAAACCAGGACAGTAATAAAGAAATAAAGAAAGTAAATAAAGCAAGGAAATTGGAAATTCCACAAAGGAAACAATCAGGGCCAGCTAACACCTCCCAAGAAAGGATTCTTCCAGAAAGGAAGCTGAGAAGGCAGTGAAGCACTATGTATTACCAAAGTCATTATTATTACTATCATTACTATCATTACTATTATTATTATTATTATTATTATTATTATTATTATTATTATTATGTTGCGGTCAACCGTGAAAATGAATACAATCTGGCTCCAAGTATTCAAAAACACTAAAATCAGAATATATAAAAATTAATGTGGTATAATAAAACAGAACAATACAATCTCTAAAATCAGAACACTAAATAAAGAACAACACTCTGAAAATAGGGGAATTCCACACAGAAAACAATCAGGGCCAGCTAACACCTCCCAACAAAGTATTCCCATCATCAAAGTCTGGCCAATCCTCTGTTTTCTCAGGGCCACAGACAGTAGAAGCACATAAAATATCGCAAACAACACCACTCTGAAAACAAGGCAATTCCAGACAGGAAAGAATCAGGGCCAGCTAACACCTCCCAACAAAAAAATCACTCAGGGAGGAAACAGCTAGGCTTTAAATCTGCAAGGCCATTACATCCTAATCATTTTTCCTAATTGCAGCATTCATACTTGCCTCCAACAGACAAAAAAAAAACCAATCAGAAATATTGTATATTCACAACCTTTAGGAAATAATATCCCCTGATGGCACAGCATGTTAAAGCGCTGAGCTGCTGAACTTCTGGACCGAAAGGCCGCAGGTTTGAATTGGGGGAGCGGAGAGAGCCCCCACTGTTAGCCCCAGCTTCTGCCAACCCAGAAGTTCAAAAACATGTAAATGTGAGTGCATCAATAGGTACTGCTCCGGCAGGAAGGTAACGCCGCTCCATGCAGTCATCCCACATGACCTTGGAGGAGTCTACGGACAACGCCGGCTCTTTGGCTTAGAAATCGAGATGAGCAACAACCCCCAGAATCAGACATGACTGGACTTAACGTCAGGGGAAAACGTTTACCCTTTACCTTAACTACCACCAATTCCTCAATACTTTATTTCCCATACCACCATTCTTCGCCACAGCAACGCGTGGCCGGGCACAGCTAGTAATAAATATAATTATAATCTATATATATAAAAGAGTGATGGCATCAGGGCAGCGGACAAAACAACAAAACTACAGGCCCCCCAACCTCAAAATTTGACATCACAACCCATAATCCACGGCTCTAGGTTGATACAACAAAAAGAAAAGAAAAATAAAGTCCTAATTAGAGGGAGAGGAATAATTGTTTTTATCCAATTGCTGCCAGTTAGAAAGCTAAGCTCCGCCCACTTGGTCTCCTAGCAACCGACCTAGCCCAGAGGACAGGCAGAGTTAGGTTTCACTTAGGCCTCTTCCACAGATTATCTAATTTGCACTGGATTATACGGCAGTGTAGACTCAGCTATATAACCCATTTAGAATCTTATATTATCTGCTTTAAACTGGATTATCTTGACTCCACACTGCCATATAATCCACTTCAGTGTGCATTTTATCCAGCTGTGAAGAAGGGGCCTCATATAATCCAGTTCTAAGCAGATAATATAAGATTATAAATATACAGTAGAGTCTCACTTATCCGACAAAAACAGGCCGGCACCTTTACCCTTGACCTTAACTACCACCAATTCCTCAATACTTTATTTCCCATACCACCATACTTCGCCACGGCAACGTGTGGCCGGGCACAGCTAGTATAATATAATAATATTAACTTTTTCCATGTTTTGATGACAGAACCGATTAGGAAATGACATATATAACCCAGGAACAAAATTTTTGTTGCATAGTGTACTTATAATGTGCAAGAAGAGGGTAACAAAGACGCACTCTCCTCCCTGGTTCTAATTACACCTGGTTCTGGCTCACGAATGGGACCCTGAAGAAGGAGACAGAAGGCCTGATCCTTGCAGCCCAGGAGCAAGACATCAGAACAATGGCAATTAAGGCCAAGATCGAAAAAATCAGCTGATGACCCAAAATGCAGACTGTGCAAGGAAGCTGACAAAACCATTGATCATATCCTCAGCTGTTGTAAGAAAATTGCACAGACAGACTACAAACAGAGGCACAAGTGAGGCGAGAGGTTAAAGAACCCCAGGAAATGCCATATATGGGCAGAGATGGCGACGGCTAGCGACCCGGGTGCATAAGCTCACAGAAACATGTGATTTCTGGGAAATCACGTGTTTCTGAAGAAATGAAAGCTAAAGATAAGCAAACTGCGCGTGCGCACGCAGGCGCTCTGAGTGATTGTGAACACGACATAGAAAGAGTGCGCCCGGGCCGCTGGTCAGCGCTGATTGGATGCAAGTCGAGCCGCGTCACAACTCTAAGGCAATGAATTTGCTTGTGGGCGGGCATAACCCGAACCCTGTAATGTGTATAAATATTTACTCAGCCCACCGCTGGGGGTTCTCCCTGGGAAAGCACCGTGTTGTGCTAGGGGGAACCCCAGCGGCCGCTTGCCAATAAACTGTTTTCTTGGAAAGACTCCAGTTGTCCGTCTCCAATTCCTCCCACTGCGCTCGCAAGGACCGTAGCACAAAGGTTCCGCTACACAACCATGTGGCCCAAATGATTCATTGGAACTTATGCCTCAAGTACCACTTGCCAGCAGTAAAGAACTGGTGAGATCACAAACCTGCAAAAGTATTGGAAAATGAGCACGCAAAGATACTGTGGGACTTCCGAATCCAGACTGACAAAGTTCTGGAACACAACACACCAGACATCACAGTTGTGGAAAAGAAAAAGGTTTGGATCATTGATGTAGTCATCCCAGGTGACAGTCGCATTGACGAAAAACAACAGGAAAAACTCAGCCGCTATCAGGACCTCAAGATTGAACTTCAAAGACTCTGGCAGAAACCAGTGCAGGTGGTCCCGGTGGTGATAGGCACATTGGGTGCCGTGCCAACGATCTCAGCCGGCATTTGGAAACAATAGACATTGACAAAATCACGATCTGCCAACTGCAAAAGGCCACCCTACTGGGATCTGCGCGCATCATCCGAAAATACATCACATAGTCCTAGACACTTGGAAGTGTTCGACTTGTGATTTTGTGATACGAAATGCAGCATATCTATTTTGTTTGCTGTGTCATAATAAAATAATAATAATAATAATTCCTTTTCCCATTTTTTTATTATAGAACCAATAAAGAAATGACATTTATAACCCAGGAACAAAAACTGTGTTGCACAGTATGGTTGTTGTTGTTATTATTATTATTATTATTATTATTATTATTATTATTATTATTATTAGTCTTTGTGTCAATAATAATATAATATAATATAATATGATAATATAATATAAAAATAAATATAATTAAAATATAATAATGTAATCTGCTATGGCAGGATGTCCCTCCTGCAAAGAGAAAGCTTTTACAGTTTAATAAACTTTTTCCATGTTTTGATGATAGAACCGATTAGGAAATGACATATATAACCCAGGAACAAAAATTGTGTTGCATAGTGTACTTATTAGGCTTGATCGATCCATGAAAAATTTGATTCTAAACTCGTTTCAAAACTAGAGGGGGCCGTTTTTCGTTTTTGTTGCTAATAACGAATTTGGCCCCCAAAATTTTTCGAAATTAACGAAAATTCGTTATTTTCGAAATTAATTCGTTAATGGCGGACGCGCATGCGCGGTGGCCCTAAAACAGCCCGAAGGGGGGGGGACTTAGGGGGCTCTCCCGCCCTCATTTTTTGAGTGATCTTCTTCAAACTTGGTACAGTGGTAGAACACATTTAACACTGATAGCTCACCAAAATGTGGAACGTTTCCCTTATCCTCTGATTTTTGGCAAATTTTCATAGCTTTTATAATAAACCATTTTTTAATAATTGCAGAAATCTGTTCCTGGTTTGAAAGTCTTATTTCCTGTTAAATTGGGTTGTCTTTACTGTGAAAGTCATTGCTCTACTTCAGAAACTTTGTTTTTGTGGCTGAAACTTTGTTAAATTGGTGTAGTCCCTGCATATGTGTGTGTGTAAAGGTATCCCTTGACGTTAAGTTCAGTCATGTCTGACTCTGGGGGTTGTGCTCACCTCCATTTCTAAGCCCAAGAGCCAGTGTTGTCCATAGACACCTCCAAGGTCATGTGGCCGGCATGACTACATGGAGTGCCATTACCTTCCCGCCACAGCGGTACCTATTCATCTACTCACATTGGCATGTTTTCAAGCTGCTAGGTTGGCAGAAGCTGGAGCTAACAGCGGGCGCTCACTCTGCTCCCGGGATTTGAACCTGGGACTTTTCGGTCTGCAAGTTCAGCAGCTCAATGCTTTAACACACTTCGCCATTGGGGCTCATACACATACAATGTGGAGAATATGTGGAAAGGCTACAGATTTGCGGGCCAAGAACCTCCACAAAGGGTGACGGCGCATTCCACAAGAGCCGTAGCGGCATCCCAAGCCTTTCTCAAAGGTGTCCCCCTTGAGGATATTTGTAGGCCGGCGACGTGGTCATCATCATTCACCTTCGCCTCACACTACAAACTTGACATCATGACGCGGCGTTTGGGAGAGCGGTTCTCTTCTCGTGCGTGGCATGACCCGCCACCTCCGGTGAGTAGCTTGCTAATCCCCCATATGTGCGATTTCCACAGAAGCACCATGAAGGAGAAAATGCGGTTGCTTAGTACGCTAGATAAAGGAGTAAAAATAACATACACAATAGATATATGAAACTCCCTTCCCAGTTGGGTCAAGCAAAAGCAAACTGCTGCAAACTGCAGCCTCTTCTAGAATATGTGTCCTTCTTCCTGGTTAACCTTTAATCGTTTTAATCAAGTTCAGGTGAATCTTGGCGACTTTTCGAATGTGAAACATGGTATGGAATGAACTTTTGCCTTGGCTGCCTTCCAGATCAGGCTTATAACCAGCCTATTATGGGCCACAAATTAAAGAAAATTCAATCCCATTTAAGCACAACATGAACAGTTTTGATGCAAAAACCATAAACTCTGTTTATTAAACTCTACGATCCAAACTTTAGAACAACTTGCAAACAATTGAAGGTTAGACCACAGTAATAATAACCAATTCTATTCCTTTCCAAAATATACACATAAAATAGTATCTTTCTTTCCAATAGCATATAAACTTTTCCTTTGTTTACAAAACAAAATTCTAGACAGTAGCCATTTAGAAGATATTTCTATATTTTCCCTGCAAAGGATAGGGCTGCATCCCTCTGGAGACACACATGATAACCCGGACATGATATAAGGCACTTATATACGTAAAATAAACATGATGTCATTGCATATATAAAAGAAGCATGATATTAGGCAATTATAGTTGCAAATAATATAATTAAATATGTAAAAATTATACATCCATACATAAAAGAAACATGTAAAGTAACTGCATATATAAAACACAAAATAAAATATGATATAAGGCAATTACAGATGTAAAAGGAACGTGATATTACATATGTAAAAAACATGATTATATGTATAAAAAAGCATGATACAAGGTGTCAGGATCTAGGCTGCTGGGCACCAATAACCATACACTGAGGCCAGATTCTATCTAATATCTTTATTAAAGGAATATATAAAGTCAATAAAAACAAGTGTAGAATAAAGTTCAGAAGCAGACCTTTCAAATGAGGACAAATATAGTCCAGTAGATTATTGTCCAATATGAAATATTAGAGTCCAAAGATTATAATCCAATAACCGCAACACACGCTTTGCCAAGCAAAGCGTGGGGAAAACAGCAAAAGTCTTGAATCCAATGAAGCTTGACACAAGGCTGAAAGTAACTTGGAACATGGCTGGAGCTGTGGCTAAAGGCAAAGCAACTTGAAGCATGGAACAAGATCCGTGGTAAATCCGTGAGACGAGGACAAGGCTTGGAACTAGATTCAGGAGGCAAGGAACAGGATTCGAAGTCCACACACACGACCTCTCTCCAGGAGCTGACGAATTGACTCCGCAAGGAATCCTTCGCGCAATTTCCCTATATTGGGTCTCGTTTCCCCAAACAACAATCACTTTCCCTAGAGAACAGGGAGCGAAGGAAACCAGCTTGCAGGTGCAAGACTCCCCGTATTTTCTCAGGGGAAATACTTCTAATCAGTGGCATATTTGGCAGCAAGGCGAGCACTCCTTCTAAATTTCTCTCTCGATCCTCTATCAGTCGTGTAGGCCTGTTTTCTTCCATAAGGGGGAGAGTTCCCACCAAGGTCAGGTTTAATTGGTTCTTGGACTAGAACTTCAGGCAGCTGGCAAGGCTCTGACTCCGACCGGAAATCTGGGGAAAACTCCATATTTTCCTCCTCATCTGCCACAATACTGTCAGGAATAGGACTGCAGGGCCCATGAGTCACCACTGCCTTAAGGGAACGTTAGCAGTTGTGGTTCTGTTTGTCCATCCAAGAATGAGTTGCATTTCTGCCTTGGATAAAATAGCAACATTGCACATCCAACGTTTGCCAAAGTCCTGAAGGACGGATCCAGTAATGATGAAGCCTGCAAGAGTGTTATATTGCTTTTGCATGGCAGAATAGCATTGGACTGGATGGTCTCTTCTAGCTTTATGATTCTATGATGTTTGGCGCCATGATTCTATGAATCTATCATTTTAGGATTCTAGGACTTTTGGGATGATTCTGTGACTTGGTTCTTTGAGTCTATGACTTTAGGGACCATGTTTCTATTATTCCATGACTTCTGTGACCATATTTCTATGACTTTTGAGACCATTCATGGGCCATCTGGCTAGTATTCCGGGACGGTAAATGATATATCGGTTACAGCATCAGATATTTCTGGATACAGTAGAGTCTCACTTATCCAACATAAACGGGCCAGCAGAACGTTGGATAAGCAAATATGTTGGATGATAAGGAGACATTAAGGAAAAGCCTATTGAACATCAAATTAGGTTATTTTACAAATTAAGCACCAAAACATCATGTTTAACAGCAAATTTGACAGAAAAGGTAGTTCAATACGCAGTAATATTATGTAGTAATTACTGTATTTACAAATTAACCCCCAAATATCATGATGTATTGAAAACATTGACTACAAAAATGCGTTGGATAATCCAGAACATTGGATAAGCGAGTGTTGGATAAGTGAGACTCTACTGTATATTGTTTTTGCATGGCAGAATGGCGTTGGACTGGATGGTCTCTTCTAGCTTTATGATTCTATGATGTTTGGTGCCATGTTTCTATGATTCTATCATTTTGTTGTCGAGCAATTTAGAACAGTATTGGATACCTGTAACTGTTTCTTTGAGTGGTGTTCTGTGGAAACACAACCCGCCCATCCTCCCCGCTGATTTCATGAAAAGAAAAGAAAAGAAAGAAAAAGCCACATCCGGCAAGGCCCACACACTGAAATACTAGGCCGGCCACCGTTGGCCGGCACGCTTCCCTGACAGGAAGAAAGAGGGGCCGCCGCCCCAAAGGAGGCTTCGGTGCAAGATTGCACAAAGGGGTAAAGAACGACAGCCGCGAGAGAAGAGAGAGGCGGTGCATCGTGGGAAACACGTCAACCACGTAGGCCGACAAGGCCCACACGTTGAAATACTAGGCCGGCCACCGTTGGCCGGCACGCTTCCCTGTGAGGAAGAAAGAGGGGCCGCCGCCCCAAAGGAGGCTTCTGTGCAAGATTGCACAAAGGGGTAAAGAACGACAGCCGCGAGAGAAGAGAGAGGCGGTGCATCGGGGGAAACACGTCGACCACGTAGGCCGACAAGGCCCATACTTTGAAATACTAGGCCGGCCACCGTTGGCCGGCACGCTTCCCAGACAGGAAGTAAGAGGGGCCGCCGCCCCAAAGGAGGCTTCGGTGCAAACTCGCTCAAAGGGCTAAAGAACGACAGCCGCGAGAGAAGAGGAAAGGGAAGCGGTGAGTAGTGGGAAACACGTCAACCACGTAGGCCGAGAGGCAGCAAAAACAAAAGAAAAGAAATAAAAAGCCACAGGCGACAAGGCCCATACTTTAAGCCGGGCCGGCCACAGTTTGCCGGCACGCATCCCCGGGAGAGAGAAAAAAACAGAGGACACCGCCCCAAAGGAGGCTTCTGTGCAAAATCGCATAAAGGGCTAAAGAACGACAGCCGGCGAGAGAAGAGAGATGCGGTGCATCGGGGGAAACTCGGCCACGTAGGCCGAGAGGCAGCAAAGACCAAAGAAAAGACAGAAAAAGCCACGGCCAAAAAGGCCCACATTTTAAAATACTAGGCCGGCCACCGTTGGCCGTCACGCTTCCCAGACAGGAAGAAAGAGGGGCCGCCGCCCCAAAGGAGGCTTCTGTGCAAAATCGCATAAAGGGCTAAAGAACGACAGCCGGCGAGAGAAGAGAGATGCGGTGCATCGGGGGAAACTCGGCCACGTAGGCCGAGAGGCAGCAAAGACCAAAGAAAAGACAGAAAAAGCCACGGCCAAAAAGGCCCACACTTTAAAATACTAGGCCGGCCACCGTTGGCCGGCACGCTTCCCTGTGAGGAAGAAAGAGGGGCCGCCGCCCCAAAGGAGGCTTCGGTGCAAACTCGCTCAAAGGGCTAAAGAACGACAGCCGGCGAGAGAAGAGAGATGCGGTGCATCGGGGGAAACTCGGCCACGTAGGCCGAGAGGCAGCAAAGACCAAAGAAAAGACAGAAAAAGCCACGGCCAAAAAGGCCCACACTTTAAAATACTAGGCCGGCCACCGTTGGCCGGCACGCTTCCCAGACAGGAAGAAAGAGGGGCCGCCGCCCCAAAGGAGGCTTCGGTGCAAACTCGCTCAAAGGGCTAAAGAACGACAGCCGGCGAGAGAAGAGAGATGCGGTGCATCGGGGGAAACTCGGCCACATAGGCCGAGAGGCAGCAAAGACCAAAGAAAAGACAGAAGAAGCCACGGCCAAAAAGGCCCACATTTTAAAATACTAGGCCGGCCACCGTTGGCCGTCACGCTTCCCAGACAGGAAGAAAGAGGGGCCGCCGCCCCAAAGGAGGCTTCTGTGCAAAATCGCATAAAGGGCTAAAGAACGACAGCCGGCGAGAGAAGAGAGATGCGGTGCATCGGGGGAAACTCGGCCACGTAGGCCGAGAGGCAGCAAAGACCAAAGAAAAGACAGAAAAAGCCACGGCCAAAAAGGCCCACACTTTAAAATACTAGGCCGGCCACCGTTGGCCGGCACGCTTCCCTGTGAGGAAGAAAGAGGGGCCGCCGCCCCAAAGGAGGCTTCGGTGCAAACTCGCTCAAAGGGCTAAAGAACGACAGCCGGCGAGAGAAGAGAGATGCGGTGCATCGGGGGAAACTCGGCCACGTAGGCCGAGAGGCAGCAAAGACCAAAGAAAAGACAGAAGAAGCCACGGCCGAAAAGGCCCACACTTTAAAATACTAGGCCGGCCACCGTTGGCCGGCACGCTTCCCAGACAGGAAGAAAGAGGGGCCGCCGCCCCAAAGGAGGCTTCGGTGCAAACTCGCTCAAAGGGCTAAAGAACGACAGCCGGCGAGAGAAGAGAGATGCGGTGCATCGGGGGAAACTCGGCCACATAGGCCGAGAGGCAGCAAAGACCAAAGAAAAGACAGAAGAAGCCACGGCCGAAAAGGCCCACACTTTAAAATACTAGGCCGGCCACCGTTGGCCGGCACGCTTCCCTGTGAGGAAGAAAGAGGGGCCGCCGCCCCAAAGGAGGCTTCGGTGCAAACTCGCATAAAGGGGTAAAGAACGACAGCCGGCGAGAGAAGAGAGATGCGGTGCATCGGGGGAAACTCGGCCACGTAGGCCGAGAGGGCAGCAAAGACCAAAGAAAAGACAGAAGAAGCCACGGCCAAAAAGGCCCACACCCTGAAATACTAGGCCGGCCACAGTGGGCCGGCACGCTTCCCAGAGACAGAGAGAGAAGAAAAAAACCAGGAAATGTGGGCCCAAGCCCCTCAGACCCGGGGGGCCGGCCACCGTTGGCCGGCACCACGCCCACACACCACAACCCACGGGGAAGGGCATGCTTTCTTAACGTCTGCTTTCGAAATGTGGGCCCAAGCCCCTCAGACCCGGGGGGCCGGCCACCGTTGGCCGGCCCCACGCCCACACACCACAACCCACGGGGAAGGGCATGCTTTCTTAACGTCTGCTTTCGAAATGTGGGCCCAAGCCCCTCAGACCCGGGGGGCCGGCCACCGTTGGCCGGCACCACGCCCACACCGCTGAACCCACAGGGGGAAGGGCATGCTTTCTTTACGTCTGCTTTCGAAATGTGGGCCCAAGCCCCTCAGACCCGGGGGGCCGGCCACCGTTGGCCGGCACCACGCCCACACCGCTGAACCCACAGGGGGAAGGGCATGCTTTCTTAACGTCTGCTTTCGAAATGTGGGCCCAAGCCCCTCAGACCCGGGGGGCCGGCCACCGTTGGCCGGCACCACGCCCACACCGCTGAACCCACAGGAGGAAGGGCATGCTTTCTTAACGTCTGCTTTCGAAATGTGGGCCCAAGCCCCTCAGACCCGGGGGGCCGGCCACCGTTGGCCGGCACCACGCCCACACCGCTGAACCCACAGGGGGAAGGGCATGCTTTCTTTACGTCTGCTTTCGAAATGTGGGACCACTCCCCTTAGACCAGGGCGGCCAGCCACTGTTGGCCGGCCCCACACCCACCCCCCACAACCCATGACACAAAGATACACTCCATAACAGCAAACCGTCAAGCCTCTGGAAAAATCTAGCCATTTCTGTAGTCAATGATTCCATTATATTGTGATATTTTGCAGCCAAATTCATAAAGTAAGCAATAGCAACATATCATTACAGCATATAGAACGACTTCTTATGTCTCCTTGGTTGTATAACATCAATTTATGGTGCTTTATTAGGAAAATCATAACCTCATATGATGTGTTATATGCTTTTCTTCAACAAGTCCAATCCAAGAAATTTCCTTATTTCAGCTCAGGTAGGCCCGTTCAGCTTTGATCAGTGAGACTCTTCTGTGTTCATGTTTGGTCAATAAGACATAAGATAAAACTGAAGTCACAGTCAGCATACAGCATTACCAGCTTAAAAAACAGTGGTGTAAAAACACGGCTCTAGTCCGAGGACTGAAGAGGAGGTAGTTTGACAGTTAAAAAACAATACAGTGCGAAATACTATTGGCCTGGCAACCAATTCTTAAATAGGCTACAAACGACCACACAGACCTCTAAGGCTTTTTGGAAGAGGAAGGTTTTAAGGCTCTGATGTTAGGTTCATGTTTCCATGGAGTTGCACTTCAGGGAAGACTAGTGTGTTTTTCAGGGGTTATTAAAGTTCTCCTGCAGATGAGCTGGATAGAGGGAAATGACTTCTGTTGGTATACAGTTAAAGTAAACTTGAGGAAGTACAATTATGAAAGATATTGTGTGTAATGGAGTAGAAATGAATTCAAAGTAGAAACAAAGCACAAATGTTGATTCCAAAGGAAACATGAAGACATAATTAAGTAATTGTTTTTAATAGCAAAAGAGTTTCTGAGTGGATTGATTCTCTACTTCTTACTCTGCGTAAGATTATCATCACATGCTGTCGACTACACCCGCTCAAGGCAATGGTACAGTAAAAGAAGACAATTTTGAGAAGTGGTAAAGGCCAAGGTGTCCCACTTCTTTCAGTGATTCCGCGTGCGCGGCCAGAGGGCAAGGGGAACCAAAGGCGGCCGTTCTGCGGCCACAACGTTGAGTACACTGCCTTTCAAGGTGAATGGGACACTGTCCCACAGTCTCTGATCACTCCACCCTCGTTATTACCAACAGACCAGCAAGAAACAGTTCCCACGAGACGGAACTTGCGCCCACTCCTCGAAAGCAGCCGCAAAGGCACACGCCCTGACGGGCAAACGTCACCGTCCGCGTGCGCGGCCAGAGGGCGAGGGGAACCAAAGGCGGCCGTTCTGCGGCCACAACGTTGAGTACACTGCCTTTCAAGGTGAATGGGACACTGTCCCACTGTCTTTGATCGTTCCACCCTCTTCTATCGTTTTACCAACAGGCCAGCAAAAAGCAGTTCCCACTCGGCGAAACCTGCGCCCACACCTCGAAAGCAGCCGCAAAGGCACACGCCCTGATGGGCAAACGGCACCGTGCGCGTGCGCGGCCAGAGGGCAAGGGGAACCAAAGGCGGCCGTTCCGCAGCAACAGCGTCAATCACAGCCTTTCAGGGTGATGGGAGACTGTCCCACTGTCTTTGATCATTCCACCCTCTTCTATTGTTTTACCAACAGGCCAGCAAAAAACAGTTCCCACTCGGCGAAACGTTCCGCCAACACCTCAAAAGCAGCCGCAAAGGCACATGCCCTGACGGGCAATCGGCACCGTCCGCGTGCGCGGCCAGTGGGCAAGGGGAACCAAAGGCGGCCGTTCCGCAGCAACAGCGTCAATAACAGCCTTTCAGGGTGATGGGAGACTGTCCCACTGTCTTTGATCGTTCCACCCTCTTCTATCGTTTTACCAAAAGGCCATCAAAAGGCAGTTCCCACTCGGCGTAACCTGCGCCCACACATCGAAAGCAGCCGCAAAGGCACACGCCCTGAAGGGGGAACGGCATATACCTCTGTACAGTTAGAGTCTGGCGTCACGTAGTCCGAGAGGCAGCAAAAAGAAAAGAAAAGTAAGAAAAAAAAACAAAGGGCAGCAAAGACCCCACCCTGAGCCGGCCACAGTTGGCCGGCATGCATCCCTGAGAGTTCGGCCCGGCCCTCCCACAAAGTTTTTTGTTTTTGCGACCTTAGCCTCTACCCACACCAACACCCCACCACCCAAGGGGAAGGGCGTGTACCTCTTCTATCGTTTTACCAACAAGCCAGCAAAAGGCTATTCCCACTCGGCGTAACCTGCGCCCACACATCGAAAGCAGCCGCAAGGCACACGTCCTGAAGGGGGAACGGCACCCTCTGCGTGCCAGGTCAAAGGGGGAGGGGACCCAAAAGCGGCCGTTCAACGACCACAGCGTAGACCACGGCATATAAAGGAGAAGGGACACTAGACAACCATTTGGAGAAATGCTGGCAAAGGCGGAGGTGTCCCACTGTCTTTGATGATTCCCCCCTCCGAGTTATAAAGGCACCCTCCGCGTAAGCGGGCAGAGGGCTAGGGGACCCAAAGGCGGCCGTCCCATGGCCACTGCGGCGACCACACCCGCTCAAGCCGATGGGACAGTGAAAGATGAAAATTTAGAGAAGTTCTGGCCAAGGTCGAGGTGTAGTAATCCCAGCGGATAAAGACATCCTCAAAGGTTCAGATGGACAGATACCTCTGTAAAGTGAGAGTCTGGCGTATTCCTACACCTAAAATGATTATCTGAAGTATCCACATCAAATATAACAGTGCTCTTTCTGTACAGGAACTGCGAGGATCTGGAGAAGACCTAACAGTCATGGCTCATGATGGAAATATTTTTTGCCCCCCCCCCCCCCCAAAAAAAAAAAAAAAAGGGAATTGAATGAAATCCGAACAGAACACAAAGAGGAAGCATTTCCTACCTTGGCTTTTATGGACTAATTTTCCACAGAATATCCTTCTACCTATACAGAGTCAGTATTACAGGAGAGAAAACGTTTTGTAACTTCCGAATACAGAGATGGGCCAAAAGTATATTAAGTTCAACAGGGACAAATGAAAGATACTTCTCTCTGCGATGGCTGTTCGGCAGTGGAACTGTCTCCCCCGGACTGTGTTGGAGGCCCCTTCTTTTGAAGCTTTTAAGCATAGGCTCGATGGCCATCTGTCGGGGATGCTTTGAATGAAACTTCCTGCGTCTGTCTTGGGGGAGAACTCGATGGCCCATGAGTTCTATTCCAACTCTACTTTTCTATGATTCCATGATTCAATGATTCGGGAAACGGCCCCTTGAGATGGATGAACCCAAAAACGACAGTGGGCAACGTTGAGTGATGAAAAAGGAGAAAGGAAGGGAAAAGAGAGAGGAAAGCATTGTAGGATAGAGGAGAGAGTTGTTGGACAGAGTCCAAAGGGGCCACCCCCCCGCCCGGCCGCCCAAAAAATTGGCCAAACTTACTCTGAAGCAGAGTTGCTTAAAGGAGGAGAACTGTTGCTCTAGGAGCAGTCGGTCTCAAAATCCAAATCTGGGAAATTCAACACAGGAAGGTTGGCCTTCAGGAAAACAAGTTTCTCAACTGTTTGAGGGTCCAGCAAGCTGCGGTGGGGCGTGACTACATCTCCCGCTAGGCTGAAGACCCTTTCGCTCTGGACGCTGGTGGGAGGACAGCTGAGGAACTGGCGGGCTACGTGCGACAGATCCGGCCACATGTGTTCACGTGAAGCCCAATAGGACAATGGATCACAAGAAATTATCTCAGGAGGCTCCTCAAAGTATCTGTTGACCGAGCATTCGGCCGAGTCTACCTTTTGAGCAGAAGCCAGCAAAGAGGATTCTTCAGAGCAGGCAAGTATGGCCACCGTCTCTGCAAAGAAAACATTTCCTGTTCGCGGCTGGAGATCCGTATCCCTACGGCAACCCCCTACCGGCTCCCCGGGACTTTCAGTCTCGCCACTAGCGCTAGTGCTGGGGGTGACAGGCATTTCTGGAAGAGGGGCCACTGTGCCCGTTTCCTCCACCCTGGCAGCAAAGACCTCCCTCACAAGGTCAACAAGTTGGGCCTTCCACACGGTAAAGTCTTTTGGGCAGACGTTGTACTTTAGCCGTGGATCACACAAGGCCGCCAGCATATGGACCTTGCTGGAAAGAAGTGGCTCTAGGCGTTTCCGTACAGCAAAGGACAACCTCCTCACCACCTCCTGGACCGGCGGTGTCAGCGGTCCAGCCAGGGAGTCCAGTGTTCGACCGGCCCCAAGCCTTTCTAGGTGCCTCCTTAGCCTCAAGACCATGGGCACTGCCTGGCTCAGAAGGGCTTTTGATTCCGAAAGGGTCTCAGTGGCATGTTTGAATGGCTTTAGTACGTCTACTAGCTGGGAGATGGTGTCCCACTCTTGCTTAGTTGGAACAAGCTTGCTAACAGGCGCAACCAAAGTGAGGGAGATGCCGTGTACCGCCTTCTGCTGCTCGACCATGCGTTCGAGCATTTTTAAGGTTGAATTCCACCGAGTCGAGACGTCCTGGAGCAGCTTGTGCTGCGGGAGGCCTTCAAGGCTCTGCCTGTCTCTCAGCTGCCGGGCTGCTTTGATGCTCCGGTGGAAGTAGCCCGCGATCTTTCTACAGCGCTCGATCAGCAGGGAGATGTTTGTGTTGCTGGCCGACTGCTCTTCCTGGCTCTTTAAACCTTCCTTGACGGTATTGTGAAGCAAGTGGGCCATGCAGGACACATTCTGAAACCCGGCACTTTCAACCGCTTTGATCATATTTTTACCAGCGTCCGTCACCATAAAGCCCCTCCTCATTTCTTCCGGCCTACACTGCATCCATTCCCCCATCATGTTTTCCAGATAGTTGCAGATGGTCTCTGCCTTGTGATCACGATCAACTACCTCCAATGCGAGGAGTGCCCAACGATGGGATGTATCCATAGTGCCTTCCTTCTCCCACCAATGTGCCGTGAGAGAGAGGTAGGAGTGGCCTCCTCCCAAGCTTGACCAAATATCAGAGGTAAAATGGATGTGTCCTCCCATGGCGGTACGCAACATCTGGATAATGCGTTCCTTACAGCCCTCGTACAAGCCGGGGATTACTTTTCTGGAAAAGGTGTGACGGGAGGGGATTTTGTAGCGGGGGCACAGTCATTTCATAAGGCGTACGAAGCCTTCTTGTTCTACCAGGCGGAAGGGATGGTGATCTAGGGCAATCATCTCTCCCACAGTTTGGGTTATCTGCTGGGGTGTGAGTAATGTTTCCCCCGTTTTCTTTCTGGGTAATGGAATGGCCCAATCCTCCATGGTGGACTGTGTCCGCCTTCCACCATCTTCACCAGGAGAACTTTGCGTGCTAAGGCTGCCACTGGAAGGGCTTGCAGTTCCCCCTCCTAGCGAAATGGAGGGATGGTGTCGCTTCATGTGAGAGCTCAACCCCGAGGTCGCAAGATGTCTCTTGTCTCTGCCTCTGCTGATATTTGCCCCACAGTGTCTACAAACTGCCAAAGTAGCACTCTGAGAGTGGACATGGAAATGGTCCCAAATAAATGACCTTGGCCTCCCCACAGCCACTGTGGCGACGCCCTCAGAGATGGGAGTCGTGGGCACCCTTTCAGCAGCATGAGAAAGTCTACGGTTTGATGGTAGTACCTCCTCTACCTCCTCCTCACTGTCAGTAGCGGGTGGAGGGGTGGGGTTATCTATATCCTCACTATCCACCACCTGTAGTTCCATGACGGCAACACCTGTATGTTCCATTGATCGTCCAGTTGTCTCAGCTCCATACGACAACCGGCTCCGGGTGGATGCCTGTGAACTTTCTGCATTCGAACAGCCAGCTTCTTCATCAAGTCCACCCACTCCCATAGTTCGGCGTTCCAGACGGATGGGACCCACCTTAACTTTTTTGGCCCCCCACAGTGTCCTGGCTGTGGCTTGACCACTAGCAGGACTTGCTCCCCCAGACCCGCGTACAGCTGAGCGCTTCATGACAAGGGGAGTGTTTTCAGGTAACAGAAGGGATGATGGTAAGGTGTTGTGTTACTGGTGGGAAATATTTGTTGAATCTTGATTGGCAACGTGTTATATTCTGGCCAATTAACTGTCGCAAAAGCGCAGTCTATAACATTTAGTTAGTTTTATTTGTTTACAAGGGGATACCTGTACTTTCCAGTTCTACAGGGAAGTATGGGATATGCAACTCTTTCCCAAACTTGGTTTAGGATTATCAGGAAGCGTCCCCTGCTGAGACACAAGCAGCCCCGCTTGTGTTTGAGAGCGGTGAAGGGACAAAGGCACCCCCTTCTTTCCCCAAAAGGAGTTGTATTTTGTACAGGGAAGTATGGGATATGCAACTCTTTCCCAAACTTGGCTTAGGATTATCAGGAAGCGTCCCCGGCTGAGACACAAGCAGCCCCGCTTGTGTTTGAGAGCGGTGAAGGGACAAAGGCACCCCCTTCTTTCCCCAAAAGGAGTTGTATTTTGTACAGGGAAGTATGGGATATGCAACTCTTTCCCAAACTTGGCTTAGGATTATCAGGAAGCGTCCCCGGCTGAGACACAAGCAGCCCCGCTTGTGTTTGAGAGCGGTGAAGGGACAAAGGCACCCCCTCCTTTCCCCAAAAGGAGTTGTATTTTGTACAGGGAAGTATGGGATATGCAACTCTTTCCCAAACTTGGCTTAGGATTATCAGGAAGCGTCCCCGGCTGAGACACAAGCAGCCCCGCTTGTGTTTGAGAGCGGTGAAGGGACAAAGGCACCCCCCCTTCTTTCCCCAAAAGGAGTTGTATTTTGTACAGGGAAGTATGGGATATGCAACTCTTTCCCAAACTTGGCTTAGGATTATCAGGAAGCGTCCCCGGCTGAGACACAAGCAGCCCCGCTTGTGTTTGAGAGCGGTGAAGGGACAAAGGCACCCCCCCTTCTTTCCCCAAAAGGAGCTGTATTTTGTACAGGGAAGTATGGGATATGCAACTCTTTCCCAAACTTGGCTTAGGATTATCAGGAAGCGTCCCCGGCTGAGACACAAGCAGCCCCGCTTGTGTTTGAGAGCGGTGAAGGGACAAAGGCACCCCCTTCTTTCCCCAAAAGGAGTTGTATTTTGTACAGGGAAGTATGGGATATGCAACTCTTTCCCAAACTTGGCTTAGGATTATCAGGAAGCGTCCCCGGCTGAGACACAAGCAGCCCCGCTTGTGTTTGAGAGCGGTGAAGGGACAAAGGCACCCCCTCCTTTCCCCAAAAGGAGTTGTATTTTGTACAGGGAAGTATGGGATATGCAACTCTTTCCCAAACTTGGCTTAGGATTATCAGGAAGCGTCCCCGGCTGAGACACAAGCAGCCCCGCTTGTGTTTGAGAGCGGTGAAGGGACAAAGGCACCCCCCCTTCTTTCCCCAAAAGGAGTTGTATTTTGTACAGGGAAGTATGGGATATGCAACTCTTTCCCAAACTTGGCTTAGGATTATCAGGAAGCGTCCCCGGCTGAGACACAAGCAGCCCCGCTTGTGTTTGAGAGCGGTGAAGGGACAAAGGCACCCCCCCTTCTTTCCCCAAAAGGAGTTGTATTTTGTACAGGGAAGTATGGGATATGCAACTCTTTCCCAAACTTGGCTTAGGATTATCAGGAAGCGTCCCCGGCTGAGACACAAGCAGCCCCGCTTGTGTTTGAGAGCGGTGAAGGGACAAAGGCACCCCCTTCTTTCCCCAAAAGGAGTTGTATTTTGTACAGGGAAGTATGGGATATGCAACTCTTTCCCAAACTTGGCTTAGGATTATCAGAAAGCGTCCCTGGCTGAGACACAAGCAGCCCCGCTTGTGTTTGAGAGCGGTGAAGGGACAAAGGCACCCCCTCTTCTTTCCCCAAAAGGAGTTGTATTTTGTACAGGGAAGTATGGGATATGCAACTCTTTCCCAAACTTGGCTTAGGATTATCAGGAAGCGTCCCCGGCTGAGACACAAGCAGCCCCGCTTGTGTTTGAGAGCGGTGAAGGGACAAAGGCACCCCCCCTTCTTTCCCCAAAAGGAGTTGTATTTTGTACAGGGAAGTATGGGATATGCAACTCTTTCCCAAACTTGGCTTAGGATTATCAGGAAGCGTCCCCGGCTGAGACACAACCAGCCCCGCTTGTGTTTGAGACTGGGGAAGGGACAAAGGCACCCCCCCTTCTTTCCCCAAAAGGAGTTGTATTTTGTACAGGGAAGTATGGGATATGCAACTCTTTCCCAAACTTGGTTTAGGATTATCAGGAAGCGTCCCCGGCTGAGACACAAGCAGCCCCGCTTGTGTTTGAGAGCGGTGAAGGGACAAAGGCACCCCCCCCCTTCTTTCCCCAAAAGGAGCTGTATTTTGTACAGGGAAGTATGGGATATGCAACTCTTTCCCAAACTTGGCTTAGGATTATCAGGAAGCGTCCCCGGCTGAGACACAAGCAGCCCCGCTTGTGTTTGAGAGCGGTGAAGGGACAAAGGCACCCCCTTCTTTCCCCAAAAGGAGTTGTATTTTGTACAGGGAAGTATGGGATATGCAACTCTTTCCCAAACTTGGCTTAGGATTATCAGGAAGTGTCCCCGGCTGAGACACAAGCAGCCCCGCTTGTGTTTGAGAGCGGTGAAGGGACAAAGGCACCCCCTCTTCTTTCCCCAAAAGGAGTTGTATTTTGTACAGGGAAGTATGGGATATGCAACTCTTTCCCAAACTTGGCTTAGGATTATCAGGAAGCGTCCCTGGCTCGGATCCCTTGTTTCCAAAAACACTTTTGCGTGGAAAAAAGAAAGGAGAAAGCCCACCCCGCCCGCAAGAGGAAAAATGGCGCAGCAGAAAAATTGCTGCGCCAGGAAAAAAAAACCCACAGGACAGCCCTTTGCAAAAACAAAAGAAAAAGAAAGACCCAACTAACACACACCACCCAAACTCAGCCAGCCACCCCACCTTTTCTCCCGGTCTTCACACAGCCATGCTGTGACGCAGCAATCTTTCCTGCCTGCCAGTGCCTGCACCAAAATCTCCCTTCCACCCTCTCCAAAATTCCCAGTGCGACTGAGCCACGAGGCGTGTGCACGCTGTTTTCATTCAGGACGTCCTACCAGCCCCTCCCCCTGGTTAAACGTGCTCTCTGATTGGCTACAAGGTGCAAACAACACGCTAGATTGCCCCAGTGGACTTAAACAAGTTTGGATGATTTGCCAAAGCATTTTTTAAAAACGAAAAAAAAGGCGCCATAACGGAAAACGGCCAATCGCGGTTCGAAACCGCGATATCCAGGCGTGTGGACAACCAAGGTTCAATATTGCTTCAAAACAAACGAAAATAACGAATCAATAACGGTAAACGGGGAAAACGAATTATTTGAGCAAGCCTAGTACTTATAATGTGCAAGAAGAGGGTAACAAAGACGCACTCTCCTCCCCGGTTCTTGATGCATCGGATATTGCCTCCCGCCACCATCTGTGATTAAAAATGCCACCATGAGTGAAGTCTCCAAAGGGGAGGAGAGATGGGAAACTCATTTGCATGTTGATGAATTTTTAATTGAGCCCAATTCTGCTGGTTTCTCTTTAAAAGCTGCGCTCTCGTCGTGGCACGGCATGCAGCCGGGAGGCAAGTGGGGCCTTAATGTGATGGAAACTGTGATAACGTCAAGCTTAATTAGGCTTGGAAGCTGCAAGGAGGGGGGCATCATTGAGGAGGAGTGTTGGGACAAAAGTGATATTTTCTGATCATGTAGATGGAAGGGAGAGAAGGAAGAGATGCTTGGGAACTCCTATGTCAGTTGGGTAGATGGAGGGTACACTGTATCATAGCTGTTAGACAAATATTTTTCTTTGTGTTTGAGGTTGCACCATCTCAAACTGCAAGCTGGAGAGCAATGTTGTCAAGCTTAGAGCCCCCCCCCCCCGGTCAAAATAATAAATTGATCAGGTTGGGACCGCGGCAGAGCGTTCCGCAGGTAACCATGGCTTTTTATTTTTAACCAAGGAATTTTGAAAATATCTGGAGGTTCAGAAGAGCCCGGCAGCAGCAAACAGCTCCCAGGACACTTTTAAAATCAATTATCCCTTTTTTATTACCGTATAGACTCGAGTATAAGCCGACCCATATATAAGCTGAGGCACCTAATTTTACCACAAAAAACCTGGGAAAACATTGACTCCATTATAAGCCAATGTTGAAGTGGGAATGATTGTATATAGAGTTGCTTAAATGTAATTGAGCCATGATTGTGCAATGTGTACTGAAGATTGCATCATACACTGTGTGCTACTTACTATACCAGTGTGTAAAGGGTTAAGCTTGGATTGCATCAGACAGCAGAGACAGAAATAAATAGCCCTCTACTTCCTATCTTTTTCTCTCTGTCCCTTCCCATGTGTGCCTGTGTGAGAGCTGTGTATCGTCTTGTGAGATTTCCGTTCGTAAGTAAACTTTTGATAGACAACTGAAGACTGCAGCGTCGTTATTTATCCAGAGCTTCCTCGTCAGCGACTTCTGCTGTGCGTGTGTGCCTAGGAAACCGCTCTGATAGCCAAGGGTGGTAAATTTCAGAAATAAAAATAGATACCAATAAAATTACACTAATTGGGGCATCAGAAGGTGAAATGCTTTTGAATCTTTACATAAAGCTCAAATTTAAGATAAGACTGTCCAACTCTGATCAAATCATTATTCTCATCTTCTTCAAGGCAAATGTGCTTATGTATCCTTTTAATAATAATAGAGTAAAATAATACATGTAATAATAATAAATACAGGAAAATAATACATGTAATAATAAATAGAGTAAAATAATAAATGCAATAATAATAATAAGATCAGAGTGAAATGATAAATGTATTAATAATAAAAAATAAAAATAGAGTAAAATAAATATAATAGTAACAACAATAATAGAGAAAAGTAATAAATGTAATAATACCAATAATAATAGAAAAAATAATAAATGTAACATATATTCTCGAGTATAAGCTGACCCAAATATAAGCCAATCAGGACCCTCACCCGAGTATAAGCCGAGGGGTTTTTTTAGTCTTAAAAAAAGGGCTGAAAAACTAGGCTTATACTCGAGTATATACAGTAAATATAGTTCCTTCAATCCTTAAATAAATATAGTTATCCTTAACTTTTGCTTCCATTCCTCTTCTGAGTCCTTTTCTTTCTACTTCCACGTTCCTCAGCTGGCCTGGTCAGGCCACATGGCCCATAGCCCTCCATGACCCCCAGAACAGGACTCATTCCATGTTGTGGTTCAGTGTGATGATGAAGGGGGATTTGGGTTTATGCAGGCTGACCAAAGCAATGCTGATGAGGGAAATCTCGAAGGCTCTGATGCTGGGAATGTTGAAGGCTCTGGCTCTGAATTGTCAGCAAGGAAACAGAAAACAATGATAAGGGTGACCTTTCACTGGATTCAGAACAACAACAAGCTCCAGGTGTTTTGAACAGCGAGTCAGAGGAATCTTCCCTAGATAGGGATCCAAGGTTAAGATTGAAGGTTCATCGTCCCAGATGTTCCCTTCGAATAGCTGGCAAATGCGTGGGAATTCAAGAGCAGAGAAATGCCTTTTTGGCTTGTAAACATGGGTAAATACAGGAGAAACAGAAAGAGATTTCAGATGAAGCAACTATGATTCTTGGAAGCACTTCTCCTGCCTTGTCTAAGCTCATGGAAAAGTATTCTTGTTTATGTTCATGACTGGAAACTGTGTTTTGCATTCTACGCTGAAGTTCATGGTGCCTTGTTTTTCATATTTTTATATTCTGCAAATTGTTTTTACTACTGGATTCTATTGCTTTTTATTGACTGCCATTGCATTTGGATGTTTGCTTTCTGTATATTTTCTTTTATTGTGTTGTTTAATGTGCTATGATTTGTTGTTCTATTATATTTTGTTATATTGTATTGTTCTGGGCATGGCCCCATGTAAGCAGCCCCGAGTCCCCGTTGGGGAGATGGTGGCGGGGTATAAATAAAGTTTATTATTATTATTATTATTATTATTATTATTATTATTATTATTATTATTATTATTATTTCTTTACTGCTTTTTATTCAGACTTTGCTATCTTTTATCAATAAACTTTTTAAACCTAGCCTGCTGTGGTGGAGTGTGTGTTAAGAGCAAGGTGAACAAGCGCTGAGGTGCAACATTCCATTCCTTTCCCCATGCTAACCACCCTCACAACTCCACTGAACCCCTTTGCCAACCTACCGCCTCCATGGGTGCTCCGGTTCCTTTAATTAATCCTATCAATATGGACAATATTTCCGTTTTTGGACTCTATAGACATCAACTCCAGAGGCATTGCACCTATTCGCTGGGGACTCAGATTGCAATTTTCTAAATAATAAAGACTCCTGGGACCTGATGGCTCCCTTTATTTGTCCCTCTGTGGGATCTGGTAATCCACCCAGAACTCATTTTAGCATCTTTGTCTCCTGGACTCTCTGATCCCGGTTCAGCCATTGGACAGCGAAAGTCTACATTGAGAACAGGGAATGCTTTCTTATTGGCTGGTGGGCACCTCTGCAGGGAATCCTCACTGACGTCATCTGGGCTTAGCCAATCACGGCGAATCTGTGTCCAGCTGGGTGGGAGTTGGAATTTCAAAGGAGCATTTGGGCCCCCAGATGTTCTTGAATGTAAACTCCCATCACTTTTGATTATCCGCCCTGTGAGCTGTGGATAATGGAAATTGCAATCCAATAGGATTTTAGGATGGGAAAAAGTTAAAAGGCTCCATAAATAAATAAATAAAAATAACCCTCAAGTACCACCTCCCAACAGTAAAGAACTGGTGGGATCACAAACCTGCAAAAGTATTGGAAAATGAGCACACAAAGATACTGTGAGACTTCTGAATCCAGACTGACAAAGTTCTGGAACAGAACACACCAGACATCACAGTTGTGGAAAAGAAAAAGGTTTGGATCATTGATATCGCCATATATCAATGTGACAGTCACATTGACAAAAAACAACAGGAAAAACTCAGCCGCTATCAGGACCTCAAGATTGAACTTCAAAGACTCTGGCAGAAACCAGTGCAGGTGGTCCCGGTGGTGATGGGCACATTGGGAGCCGTGCCAAAAGATCTCAGCTGGCATTTGGAAACAATAGACATTGACAAAATCACAATCTGCCAACTGCAAAAGGCCACCCTACTGGGATCTGTGCGCATCATTCGAAAATACATCACACAGTCCTAGACACTTGGGAAGTGTTCGACTTGTGATTTTTTGATACGAAATCCAGCATGTCTATCTTGTTTGCTGTGTCATAAAATAATAATAATAATAAATATCCACAAGCCTTGTATCTGAATCCAAACCTCACTCTCCCGACTCAACAGATCAAACTGAGGCCTCCCAGATGTGATTGTATCCCAACTCCCATCAGCTCCAGTCATGACATCTCATGATGAGGAACACAGGAGTTGTAGCCCAGCATCTGGAGACCTACATAAAATGACACAGAGGGCTGGATGTAGCATAGGTCTTGGAGAGACATCAGCTAATGTCAAGATGGAGTTGCAACAGATCATCTGAATCTCTCATTCTTATTTCATGCCAGCAAAAGCAGCTTCAAAAGTGTAGGGCAGGCTAGCATTTTATTTATTTATTTATTTGTTTACAGCATTTATATTCCGCCCTTCTCACCCTGAAGGGGACTCAGGGCGGATCACATTACACATATAGGCAAACATTTAATGCCTTTTAACATAGAACAAAGACAAGGCAAACATAGGCTCCGAGAGGCCCTCAAACTCATGACCTCCTGGTCAGAGTGATTCATTGCAGCTGGTTGCAGCTGGCTTGCTCTCCCGCCTGCGCCACAGCACGGGAGCAGGCAGGAGAGCATGGCATGCACGTCTCTCCTCTGACATCTTCCGTGGCAGGCGGGAGAGCATGGCATGCACGTCTCTCCTCTGACATCTTCCGTGGCAGGCGGGAGAGCATGGCATGCACGTCTCTCCTCTGACATCTTCCGTGGCAGGTGGGAGAGCATGGCATGCACGTCTCTCCTCTGACATCTTCCGTGGCAGGCGGGAGAGCATGGCATGCACTTCTCTCCTCTGACATCTTCCGTGGCTTCCCAGAATTTGGCACTGCCTCAAATGGCCAATTTTATTCAAATTAGCAACCCCTTTTGTTGTCACTTTCCTCCTCCTCTTTTTGCTCACCCCCTATTTTGGCCAGGCTGCGTATGATGCACATGTTGGTCACCCCGTCCTGAGGTCGCGCCTGTCTCCATCCTCATCGAAAGCTGCCCAAGTGACAAAGAAGAACCTCATGGCAGAGAATGGGACACAGATGCTCCTTTTCTGCGGCTCTGTCCCATGTGGAACCAAGCAAGGACAGCGTCTGATGGAACAAAGCCGCTCTTGAAGAATTGGAACGTGGCCCTCGCTTATGGGCCAAGAGAGCTGGCACTGTCCTGAAATGTTAGGGATGACTTAATTAGAAAAGACAGTTGCGGGGAAGAAAAAGGTTTCATTTAGCATCGATGTCAAGATGCATTTCACCTTTATCGTTGGGTTCGGTTTTATGCCTTACCTGTCACCTTCCTCCCCAATGTATGCAGATCTTTGCAGGATTTGAGGTGCGGGATTTGACATCTTCACTTGCTCCCAAAAATCCTATTCCTATTAACAAGAAAAGAGTATTTTCAATACATAAAAAGTGGGGGAACAATATGAAATATAGAAAAGTAGGAAAGAGAAAAAAAATTTAAAAAATGGAAAAAAGAAAGATTTCCTTTATACATGAAAGTGGGGGAACAATAAGTGTATAGGAAAGTGTGAAATAGAAGAGAGAGAAAAAGGTACCATGCCCAACAGTCCAGAAAGGGGTATTCGATGACTTCTACTCTTTCTATTCCTGTAAGATAGCAACTTGTTAAAGACAATATAAAAACTAAATGTAACTTCTTTCCCACATATGTCTTTAATCTTTCTTAAGATAATTTTCTAGAAATGTCCAGTCCATCTTTTTCAATCCGCTGCCGCTATTTTCTTTTAGTAAAAATGTTAACTTGTCCATATCTTTTATATCCATAATTTTGATAATCCAGTCTTTCAATTCAGGAGTGGTATCCAACTTCCACTTTTTTGCAAAGACTATTCTCGCTGCTGTTGTTAAAAAAGTAAATATTTTATCCAAATTTCGATCTGCAAATAATTCCAAATCAAGCATACCCAATAAGTAATATTCCAGTTTCATTGGGAAAGATTTTTTGAAGATTTTTTGACATTCAGCATGGATAATTTTCCAAAAATCTGCTGTTTTTATACATGTCCACCATAAGTGTGTACTTTATTTTCCTCAACCAAATTTCTTCCCATTCGTGCATTTGTATTGGTCTTCCAATATTTCTTGCCCACCTTGTCATTGAATTTGAAATTTGTTCTGTTTCGGTGGACCATTCAAGAAGTCTATTGTATATTACTGTAATTAATTTTTTCTCAGACTTAATAAATTTTTCCCAAATATCTTCCTCGGAGAAGCCTAATTTACTGTCCATATTAAAATATTCTTTAATTTGTAGGTACTGCAGCCAGGTCCAAAAATCCTATTCCTGATGGTCTCTGGACCTTGCAAATGCTTCTAGCCCCCCTGCAACCAAATACCGTTGCAGCCGTTATGCCATTTATTAAATTGCTCCATTTGCTTCACAGCAAGGCACTCAAACACTGCCTTGGCAGAGAACTGATCGGTATGGGGTCTCTTTCGACTCACAGCTTCCTCTAACCAGTTGCTCATTAAGCAGCAATGCTTCACGATGGCTGCCTCTGACAAGGCACAGTAGGGCTCTGGACTGGGAGAAATGGTTGCTGGCTGTCGGTGGGAGACCCTGGACGTGTCCCTGTGTGATCTCCAATAACAGCTTGAATGAACAAGCAAAGTTGGTCTCTCCATTCTTCTCTTCTGTATCTACCCTGTTTCCCTGAAAATAAAACATCCCCAGAAAATAAGACTTAGTAGAGGTTTTCCTGAATTGCTAAATATAAGGCCTCCCCGAAAGTAAGACCTAGCAGGCTGATAAAGCAGTCAGCTGCAACAGCTGATTGATTTTACTCTATTTTTATTATTATTAATACATTTATTATTTCACTCTGTTCTTCTTCTTATTACATTTATTGTTTTACTCTATTTATTACTACATGTATTATTTTACTCTATTATTACTAAAAGGATACATAAGCACATTTACATTGAAGAAGATGAGAATAATGATTTGATCAGAGTTGGACAGTCATCTTAAATTAGAGCTCTATGTAAATATTCAAAAACATTTAACCTACTGACGCCTCAATTAATATAATTTTATTGGTAACTATTTTTATTTCTGAAATTTACCACTCTCGGCTTATACTGGAGTCAATGTTTACCCAGTTTTTTGGTGGTAAAATTAGGTGCCTCAGCTTATATTTGGGTCGACTTATACTCGAGTATATACGGTATTTATTACAGTATTTTTCTGCATGCTGTTGGAAGTTTTTATGGTGTCATAAATTACAGTAGAGTCTCACTTATCCAAGCCTCGTTTATCCAAGCCTCTGGATTATCCAAGCCATTTTTGTAGCCAATGTTTTCAATATATCGTTATGTTTTGGTGCTAAATTCGTAAATACAGTAATTACAACATAACATTACTGCATATTAAACTACTTTTTCTGTCAAATTTGTTGTCTGACATGATGTTTTGATGCTTAATTTGTAAAATCATAATCTAATTTGATGTTTAACAGGCTTTTCCTTCATCTCTCCTTATTATCCAAGATATTCGCTTATCCAAGCTTCTGCCGGCCCGTTTAGCTTGGATAAGTGAGACTCTACTGTAATTAAATTAGCCTCCCCCACATAAAGCAGTACCTGGGTCCCCCTGGGGGAGAAGAGCAGTATATAAATTAAATAAATAAATAAATTTTCTATTTGACAGGTCTTGGAGTCCTCGTGGACAACAAGTTAAACATGAGCCAACAATGTGATGAGGCAGCTAAAAAAGCCAATGGGATTTTGGGCTGCATAAATAGGAATATAGTGTCTAGATCCAAGGAAGTCAACTAAAATGATCAAGGGCCTGGAGGCCAAGCTCTATGAAGAGTGACTTAAAGAACTGGGCATGTTTAGCCTGCAGAAGAGAAGGCTGAGAGGAGACATGATGAGGGCCATGGATAAATATGTGAAGGGAAGTCATAGGGAGGAGGGAGCAAGATTGTTTTCTGCTGCCCTAGAGACTAGGGTGAGGAACAACAGCTTCAGATTCTACCTGAACATAAGGAAGAACATCCTCACTGTGAGAGCTGTTCAGCAGTGGAACTCTCTGCCTCTGAGTGTGATGGAGGCTCCTTCTTTGGAAGCTTTTAAGCGGAGGCTGGATGACCATCTATCGGGAGTGCTTTTAATGCAATTTTCTTGTTTCTTGCCAGGGGGTTGGACTAGACGGCCCATGAGGTCTCATCCAACACTATAGAATAATCATCATAATTTATGATTCTATGATTCTATGAAACTGCCTCCAATGTGGAAGAATGCCTAAGCAAACTGGGTATGTTTAACCTGGAGAAGAGACAGTTGAGAGGGGATGTAATAGCCCTCTTTAAATATTTGAAAGGAAGTTGGAGGGGCCGGGCTGTGGCACAGGCTGGTGAGCAGCCTGCTGCAATAAATCACTCTGACCATGAGGTCATGAGTTCGAGGCCAGCCCGTGGCGGGGTGAGCACCCGTCAATTAAAAAAAATAACAAATAGCCCCTGCTCGTTGCTGACCTAGCAACCCGAAATATAGTTGCATCTATCAAGTAGGAAATAAGGTACCACTTATAAAGTGGGGAGGCAAATTTAACTAATTTACAACGTTGGAATGAGGAAGTGCCGTCACAGTGGATGATGAAGCAGCTGCTCCCCCCTGTGGCCAGAATCGAACATCCCCTCAGGAGAAGGTTAAATTGCCTCTGCGTCTGTCTGTCTCTGTCTCGGTTCTATGTGTATATGGGAATTGAATGTTTGCCCTATATGTATATAATGTGATCCGCCCTGAGTCCCCTTCAGGGTGAGAAGGGCGGAATATAAATATTGTAAGTAAATAAATAAATAAATAAATATTTTCCACCACTCTGGAGACAAAGATGCAGAGCAAAAGATTCAAACTGCAGGGAAAGTGATTCCACCCAAACAGTAATACAGTAAGAGCAGTTTGCAAGTCTGAAGCCCTCCAAACTGAGAATTTGTTGGGGTGGCCATCCCTGGAAGTTTTTAAACAGAAGTTGGGAGAACTTTGACGGCATATTTCTGCATGGCAGAATAGGTTTGGATCATCCTGGGGGCTCTTCCAATATGGTGATTCTATGATGCTAAGCCTCCCTTGTGGCGTCGCCGCAGAAGTATTCATCCCATGTTTTGGAGATAAGGTTACTTTCGGAATGCATATTGTGTGGATCATTTTGTTATGGCGGCACGCACATTGCTTAGCGATTGCCTGTTTTTTCCTTTCTCTCTTTCCTTTGTTCCAAGGACAGCATTTACAAAAGGCAGAGGACAAGGGGCAGCAGGGTGTTGTTCACTGATCTGAAAAGCCTTCACAACGACAACAAAAGTGCCACAAGAGGAATGAGGAACAAGGTGCTTTAGAGGTACTGGGGACTGTTGCAAAAAGTTTCCTTTGGCCCAGAATAATAACCCGCCTTGTGCTGTAGCATTATAGGAAAGGGGGGACTCGGGAAGGCAGAAAGCCTGAGAGGTTGTCAACTGCACTTGTCTTCTGCACGGCTGGAAAACGTCGTGTTTTGTCACCGCGCTGCACGATGGCTTTTGACAGCTCTCTGCAATCTGAGGCACGTTCCTCCCTTCTGCTGTCTGTTTCCCTGACAGCATAACATGAAATTGGCTCAGACTGCCAAAGAAGAGCTTAAATTGAACCAAGCCTGGCTCTGCGTTGGCACATGGATCGAGCCAAAGAGCTTCAATTACACTATGTAATAAAATTTGGAAAAAAATCTGTTCCTGGTTTAGAAGTGTTAAAAAAAGGGTTTCCCCTGACATTAAGTCCAGTCATGTCTGACTCTGGGGGTTGGTGCTCATCTCCATTTCTAAGCTGAAGAGCCGGCATTGTCCGTAGACACCTCCAAGGTCATGTGGTCAGCATGATTGTATGGAGTGCCGTTACCTTCCCGCTGGAGCGGTACCTATTAGGTAAGCTGGAAAGCGTCCAGAGGAGGGCGACTAAAATGATCAAGGGTCTGGAGAACATACTCTATGAGGAGCGGCTTAAAGAGCTGGGTATGTTTAGCCTGCAGAAGAGAAGGCTGAGAGGAGACATGAGAGCCATGTGAGGGGAAGTCATAGGGAGAAGGGAGCAAGCTTGTTTGCTGCTGCACTGCAGACTAGGACACAATGGAACAATGGCTTCAAACTACAGGAAAGGAGATTCCACCTGAACATCAGGAAGAACTTTCTCACAGTGAGAAGGGCTGTTCGGCAGTGGAACTCTCTCCCCCGGACTGTGGTGGAGGCTCCTTCTTTGGAGGCTTTTAAGCAGAGGCTGGATGGCCATCTGTCGGGGTTGCTTTGAATGCGATTTCCTGCTTCTTAGCGGGGGGTTGGACTAGATGGCCCATGAGGTCTCTTCCAACTCTACTATTCTATGATTCTATGAATACCCACCCTCCACATCCAGCACAGTGATTCATGCCTATGCTCAGCCAGATTGAAGAAGGCTTAAATAAGCAGGGCAGGCATTGTTGAATCTCGACTGGAAAGTTTGCTAACAGTTTTGGAAATGTGTTATAATGGAACAGTTGCTTCAACTCTTTGGGGAGATGGCTGCCTTCAGAAGAGGAATAGCTCAGTGAAGCTGGCAATAGCTTTGTGCTCTTGCCCCCCTTTTTTTGGTCTCTTTGTCTCCTTGTGCTGAGAATCATAATTGCAAAGATGATTTCGCAAGTTCCTCTGGAGATAACACCATCTGATTCTGTCCTCCGCCGGCTGTGTTTGTTCTTAAGCGAAACTAAGGAGCAAGGAGTCAAGCAGAAAAGAACAAATACACTTTAGAGGAAAAATGTGATCTGCCCTAAGTCCCCTTCAGGGTGACAAGGACGGAATATAAATACTGTAAACAAGCAAACAAATAAATAAATAAGGAAGGGAAGAAGGAATGAAATAAAAGAGAGAAGGAGAAGGTGTATGAGGGAAATGGAAAAATGAAATCGAGCCACAAATAGAGCCTGCCCACATTGCCATGGAGTAGGCCTTCTTAAAGCAGGAGAAAGGAGAAAGTAGTAGTCCCAACAACACCTGGGCAATGCCAGGTATATGTGTGAGTTTCCAGTAAAAAAGTTCATTTGAGGACACCATTGATGAATGAAAATAGTGCTTTTAATATCATTTACAGCAAACTTACAGTACATTATATTTCACGTCATCACATATATTTTTTTCTAAACTCCTCTGCAAAATATAAGCTTGCAAAAATACAGAAGGCAGTGCTCAAAATATACTGAGCGCCGCCTATCTTTCTCTTTTCCCGTTTGTCTCCCCTTCGGTCAGAAGGAGAGGAGGATTGGGTTCTTGTTTTGGAACCAATCTTGCTCCCCATCCCACCCTGAAGGAAAAAAAAAACCCCAAGAATGAAAAAAATCAGAAATGGAAGTGTCCGTAGATAATCTCCTCAAAGCCCAAACCTTTGAAGTGGAATGTCTTCTCAGCCTTAGAGAAGGGCAAGAGGAACACCTCAGGGTAAGGGTAGGGTCAACAGAAGCCAAAGTTGACTTCAAGGCAATTGAAAACAAGGTATGAAGAAGAGCTATGACTTGAAAGGACAATTGTCAAAGGTGCACAAATATTTCGGGAAGCAATAGGATCCAAATTTTGTGTCCCCTCTGAAAATAATGGCCTTGACAGAATGCAAAACAAGGCAGCATTGTTCCTCTTTCTTGGGAAAGGACATTCATCTTCCACCTTCTGTGGGTGCATCTACACTGTACAATGAATGCAGTTTGACACCACTTGAACTTCCAGGGCTCAGGGCTATAGAATCCTGGGAGTTGTCGTTTTATGAGGTCTTTAGCCTTCTTTACTAGAACTGCTAGGATGTCACCAAACAACAAACCACAGAGATCCCATCTCACGGAGTCAGACAATTCAAGGGATGTCAAACTACATTTATTTGATAGTGTGGATGAACCCTGTGTGGTCAATGCAAGGGACATAAAAACTGCGGACCCTTTGCAAAGGCAAAGCAGGGATAAACCATGCTATTATTTCCAAATAATACAGTATGGCCCTTGTTTCCGAAGGGGCTGCATTGCAAGACTCCCCATGATACTACAAGTTATAGCAAACCCTATATTTTGACTATATGTGGGTCAGAAGCATACCACAGAATCACACTGGAGGACCTAGAGCATCCCACAAAGACTTCCAAGGGGACTATTTATTTTTTGGACTCTGGGTAAGTGGAACCGTAGAAAGCGCATCTATGCCGAAGGGTGTTGCAAGTAATGCCCCCGTTATCTGCAGGAAGTTTGTTCCAAGACCTTTTGTGGATGCCTGAAACCATGGACAGCACCAAACCCTCTATCAGTAATAATTTTGGACTATTAGAGTTAACATTCTCCACCGGTTTTACTATGATATAGTGAGTTTTTGGTATTCTTTAGTGTTTGGCTTCAGGACGCCCTGTGAATACCAATATTGATATTCCGGTCCCATGATATATATTGGCAGAGTAAATAGCGCCTTTTGTACAAAATGACAAAATCAAGGTTTGATTTTCAGATTTTTTGTGGGGAGGAGGTTTTGAATGATGGATGGCAAGATCCACAGATACAGAATCCATGAATATGGAAGAAGGACTGTATCTAATTCAGACCTGCCTGAAACCTGATCACTCCTCTATTGCAAATAATGTGGAAGAAGAAGCACCCAGATTTGGAAAGGGATAACATGTGAGAGTGATTATGTTTATAGTATGATTTGACGGTGAACAGGGGGTGAAATGTAACATATGTGTTGTGCATTTCATGGGAAGTCAGTGGCAAAGGAAGACCACCGCAAAGGACAGCAATGGACAACATGGAGTCCATGGGCCATGTTGCCCTTCTCATTTTTGCGCGCCCAAAATGAGCCAGCAAAAATCATTGCCTGGGACCTGGAAATGCTCCAGCGTCACTCCTTTATCGATACCACAAAGAGCTATTGGGGTTGCCTAACAAATTTGGAAGGTGGCCTCAAAATGGATAACTGCTGCTGGGTTTCGGTGGTAATGAAAGAAGTGATTTTGGGGTGTCCTTTGGTTAGCTTTCCAAGCTTTGCCATGGGGCAAAAATGGGACATCCCTACCATTCCAGAGCTTGCAATCGTCAGAACCACGACTGATACTACAGACAGAGGGGCCAATGTGTTTGCGGATGCTAGAGTTGATCTTCTCTGAATAAATGGGACCATCTTTGGACAAAGCCGTCAACCAAAAATGGCAGAGATTGCTCCACTGCAAGCACTCTCGGAGGATACCTCTTTTGCTCCTGTGTTGGGTGATAACTTATTCAAAGTTTAGAACGAAATAGAAAGCTGGTATATATCTCAGTATCTCAAGCACCTCTCCCCCCAAAAAAAGTTTGGATTTCATTTCCCAACCCAAAAGAATGGCCAAGATGGCCACCTGGGAAGAGGGATGGGCATCTTGCATTGTCCGATGTCCCCACAAACGTCCCCCCACATCCAATACGATGCTTCCCATCCCAAGTGCTGTCTTATAGAAGTCTTTCTTTGAAAAATAGCACATGTATACATTCATGTCTCACTCAGTTTTCTTTTGAATGCCATAAATCTACACACATAATAAAAAGTGAAAATGTGTATATGTGGCAAGGGTGTCCACTCACACAGACAGCCTCCGGCCTCCACAAACAGCTTTAACCCACAGTGCTGAGGAGCCACCAAAGCCCTTCAAGGACATTGCAGGTTAAAGTGAGCGCCAAGAACATGTAGCCCAAACCCTGCCAATGTCCTCCTCTAAACACTACAGCCCATCACTTAAGGAATGCTTTAATTCGATGACAATTTCAACATAGATTTTATGTGTTTCCTTCACCAAAGACACCTCCCAGTGTTTCTTACTCTCTCCATTGGTGTGGAATTTGCATGACCCTGCCCACTGACTCTCCCTGAACCCTTTCCTATTCTTTTCGATAGCACACAGCAACTGAATATACTACAGAGAGAGGTTTGGGGAGAATTCACCATGATTTATAAAAGTTGTAGGGACTGGGATGTATAGTTCCCCCTCAATCTAAGAACCCCACCAACGATGGACCTGGAACTAACTTGTCACACAGACCCAACATGGCCAACTGTGCATACTGGCAGGGTTTGGGGTGATTCCCTTGGCATATGGGAGTTGTACTTCACCCTTATCCAGAGAGCACTGAACCCAGCCGATGGCTGATCTGGACCAAACTTGGCACACAGACCCAACATGGCCCACTCTGCATACAGGAAAGACTTTGAGTTTTTGTTTTTGAGAAATAGCATTAACATATGACCAAACTAATATTACCTAACATTCAAAAACAAACAAGGCGTTTTTCAAACAACCCGGGCATCGCTGGGTACCCAAGCTAGTACAGTAGAATCTCACTTATCCAAGCCTCGCTCATCCAAGCCTCTGGATTATCCAAGCCATTTTTGTAGTCAATGTTTTCAATATATCGTGATCTTTTGGTGCTAAATTCATAAATACAGTAGTTACAACATAAGATTACTGCGTATTGAACTACTTTTTCTGTCAAATTTGTTGTATAACATGATGTTTCGGTGCTTAATTTGTAAAATCATAACTCTATCCTGAATTTTATTAGGTCCCTTTTACTCTGGTATTTTAAGTGATGATGTTATTTTATATTGCTGCTGCAGCCCCCCCCCCCCCCACCAATGAAGTCGACTGAATTGTACTTGGTGGTTGATTGATTTACTGCTGTATTAACTCTTGTTTTATTGTCTTACTGTGTTTTACTATTTTTTGTATATTGTTTAATGTATTTATGCTGTTGTTTTGTAAATTGTGCTAGTTGGGCCTTGCCCCATGTGAGCCGCCCCGAGTCCCCATGGGGAGATGGTGGCGGGGTATAAATAAATTTTTTTAAAATTATTATTATTATTATTATTATTATTATTATTATTATTATTATTATCATTATTATTATATAATAATAATAATAATAATAATAATAACATAATTTGATGTTTAATAGGCTTTTCCTTAATCCCTCCTTATTATCCAATATATTTGCTTATCCAAGCTTCTGCCGGCCCGTTTAGCTTGGATAAGTGAGACTCTACTGTATATAATAAAAAGCTGAACATTTGCTTTGGGAATAGGTGCCCTTCTCTTCCCCCAACCCAACATTTTCCTGGTCCGAACTGGACTGAGAATTCAGAGTAAATAGCAAAGCTTACATTAGATAGGAAGGCTGATGGTTCAACCACCCCTCTTCCACATCTGAAGTGCTACATCTCCCTTCATCTTAGACCCGCTTCTACTACATTTCAAAAGGTTTACATACCTCGTAGTAATTGGTGCAAAGATCATCCGATACTTCCCTCCCTGTTTTAAATCCCACTCCCAGTTTCTATACCAAAAAATGGAACTGATGCTGGTGCTTTAAGAGCAGTAATGTGATGGAGCTGCCTAGCTTCATCTTCTGGCATTGAGCTGGTGATGATACAGTTGAATTGGCTGAAGGATTTCCCTCCCCAGGTTACCCCTTTGATATGGTAGAGAGGATACTGAAAAATGCTGGGACTGAATAGCACCCATGTTTACATCCTTTTAGCTTGTATTGCAAAGGCTGCACCCAATGGTTCCAAAGGGCCCTTATTTGGGAAACCACTCCGTGGCTTCCTTCTGCTCCTTCTCTTTGCATTTGGGTTGTTTTGCCTTTAGATCCAAGGAGAGACAGCTGTTCCACTCCTTAAGCCCATGCTGGATCTATCTCTCTACTGGCTAACCCATCCGGCACATGTTGGACCTCTATTTCTCATGCCAGGTCTCAAAACAATCATTTACATCTTCCAAATCTTTCTAGATCTCCCCAAGAGAGCAAAGGACAAAGGTTTCCCCTCTATCCCTAGCAAAGGGACAAATTTGGTCGTTTCTGAGAAACAACTGTGTCTGCTGTTTTGCTTGTACTTTCCAAAAATGTCAGTGTATATATATATTACATTTCTCTCTCTCTTTCATATATATATATATATATATATATATATATATATATATATATATATATATAAAATATCTGTTTTAAAAAGAACCTTTGGGTTAGCCATCCACCCTTGCAGTAACTACAAAACAGACTCCATGTTTTCGCACCATTCGTGGTCTTCGAGGTTGTAGATAAATTTTGTCCTATGAGACGGGCTGGAGCCAATGGGGTCCCGTCCGAGGTTGTCCAGGGTCAAGGTGGAGGCAAAGAACTCGCTGGTGCTGAGGCCACCTTCGTGGTTCTTGATGTATTTCTTATAGTTCTTCCTCAAGCACTGCCAGGTGGTGGTGTACAAGATGAAGGCCAGGGACTTCAGGGTAATAGCAATGCTGACGTACAAGTACCGGTACACAACGTTGTCATACAGGGCACACGCTCCTTGCTCTCCGCAGAACGTGCTCCAAAACAGGCAAGTGGAGTCAATCCCGGCTCCAAAGATGAGAGGAGGAGGGATAAAACCTAGGGAAGCAGAAGACAATTGCTTAAATTGCTTTCCAGTCATTATTACTGCTCAGGTTCTAAATTGCTGTTGATGTTTTTTATGTTGTTTTATGTAGCTAAGGGCCGGGCTGTGGGGCAGGCTGGTGAGCAGCCTGTTGCAATAAATCACTCTGACCATGAGGTCACGCGTTCGAGGCCAGCCTGCGGCGGGGTGAGCACCCGTCAATTAAAAAATAACAACTAGCCCCTGCTCGTTGCTGACCTAGCAACCCGAAAGATAGTTGCATCTATCAAGTAGGAAATAAGGTACCACTTATAAAGTGGGGAGGCAAATTTAACTCATTTCCAACTTCGGAATGAGGAAGTGCCGTCATAGTGGATGATGAAGCAGCTGCTCCCCCCTGTGGCCAGAATCGAACATCCCCTCAGGAAAAGGTTAAATTGCCTCTGCCACTGTTTGTCTCTGTCTCGGTTCTATGTGAATATGGGCATTGAATGTTTGCCCTGTATTTATATAATGTGATCCACCCTGATTCCCCTTTGGGGTGAGAAGGAATATAAATACTGTAAATAAATAGATAAATAAATAAATAGCTATAATGTTTTAATTTTACTGATTTTGTTTTAATTCATGTTGATCGGGCTTGTCCCCATGTGAACCGCCCCGAGTCACTTTGGGGAGATGGAGGCAGGATACAAAAATAAAGTTGTTGTTGCTGTTGCTGTTGTTGTTGTTGTTGTTGTTGTTATAAATCGGACTTCTATTTTTAAGAATGCAAAAAAAGACTGGATGTCTGGACTGCTGTAAGTTTTTCGGACTGTATGGCCATTTTCCAGTGGCATTCTTTCCTGACGTTTCACCTGCATCTGTGGCTAATGGCATCTTCAGACGTGGGGTGTATATATATGTGGAATGTCCAGGGTGGGAGAAAGAACCCCTGACTGCTTAAATCAAGTGTGAACATTGCAATTAGCAAGCTTGATTAGCACTGAGTAGCCTTGCAACTGCAAAGTCAGTCAGTGAGAGTATTTGCATAAAGGTAGCCTGGCTGTTGTTGCCTGGAGGTATCCTTTGTTAACTGGCACTTGATTTTTTGCTGTCTGGGATTCCCCTGTTTCTGTATAGTCTTCTTTATTTACTGTCTTGATTCTGCTGTTTTTTTAATACTGGTAACCAGATTATGTTCATTTTCTTGATTTCCTCCTTTCTCATGCTTGTGGATTTCAGTGCCTTCTCTGTGTATTCTAAATATGGTGGTTGTCGGAGTGATCCAGCATTTCTGTGTTCTCAAATAATATTCTGTCCAAATAGGTCCATCACGTGGACACACAATATTATTTGATCACCCAGAAATGATGGACCACTCCGACAACTATCATGTCAGACTACACAGAGAAGTCATTGAAATCCACAAGCACGTGGACAATTTCAACAGAAAGGAGGAAACCATGAAAATGAACAATATCTGATTAACAGTATTAACAAAACACCAGATTCTAGACAGTAAATAAGGAACACCACACAGAAACAGGGGAACTCCAGACAACAAACAATCAAGTGTCAGTTAACACCTCTCAAACAAAGGATGCCTCAAGGCAGCAACAGCCAGGCTACCCTCACTAATTGACTTTGTAGCTGTAAGGCTACACAATGCTAATCAAGCTTGCTAATTGCAACATTCACACTTGCTTTAAACAGACAAGAGTTCTTTCTCCCACGCTGGACATTATTCCATAGGTATATATACACTCCACTTGCCTCATTTCCAACAGACCTCTGAAGATGCCAGCCACAGATGCAGGCGAAATGTCAGGAGAGAATGGACATTATTCCACAGGTATATAAACACTCCACTTGCCTCATTTCAAATAGACCTCTGAAGATGCCAGCCACAGATGCAGGTGAAACGTCAGGCGAGAATGACACTGGAACATGGCCATACAGCCCAAAAAACCTCACAGCAACCTGTAATTCCAGCCATGAAAGCCTTTGACAAGACCAGGGCCCCCCAAACTAAGGCTTGTGGGCCGGGTGCTATGCTCCTAGGTCACTGATCCGGCCCCCGCTATATTCTTTTGACTTGGAGTTGCCCTAAGTCTGAAATGATTTGAAGGCACACAACAATAACAGTCCTCACTAACTTATTTATTATTATTTATTTAATATATTTATATCCCGCCCTTCTCACCCCGAAGGGACTCAGAGCGGCTTACAAATTAAATTTACATACAATATTATATTACAGTATTAGCATAGCACAATACTGGCAATAAATTACTGTCATGGGACCAATTCCCAGGGCTGAATTTGCAAGCCCTGGATTTGGAGCCATAACATAAACAATCCTGAATGCCTCAGGAAAGCACCTGGCAGCAGAGCATGGGAACTCGGGGTTGAAAATCTAAACAATTATAATGAGTAGTTTGTGTGGGAATAGTAGAAATGTGAGACAGGGGGTGGGATTTGGTGATGATATTTACGTGTGGTGTTACGTTGCAACCAAGGTGATAAAACTGCTTGTATGTAAACATTATGTCATTCTCGACTTTTCCAAGTCGTGTGTTCTTCAATAAAGATTGGTTCTGATAGCAGCTGTCTTTGATCTGCGTTCATGCTGGTTGTTTGAAGTGAGCAGGACATTTAAGTCGAGAATCCCCATTCTCACCCTCCTGCGGAGCCGCAGTGAAGTGGAAATGAGTGGAGGGGGCGATCAAAGCCCGAAAGGAGCAGAGGGGCCCTTGCCAGAGGCTCGGCCGCTGGGAGAGGAAACGCTACAAGCTATCGCTTCCTCTACCGGATACCCCAGACCGAACGGAATTACCCAGAGAATCCCCAGAGGAGGGAGAGGTGTCTCAGCAGCTGCAGAGACCAGTTGGGGGTCTGGAGGGAGCATGCCGGAGACCGTGGTCCTACGGTTGTCTATCTTGGAGACCAACCTGTCCAGGCTGTCGGAGACCGTGGGAAGATTGGTGCCGCTGTTGGAGGAGAATCTCCAGAAGGAGCCCACTCGATACGGTGCCGAAAGAGAGCCGAGTAAGGACGAGGCTTGGGGCCAGAGGGGCCAGCGCGCATCGATGCAGAGCCCGGCGGCGGCAGGCGGCGACGGAGACGAGGAGTACTGGCAGGAGATGGAGTTCAGGGAAAGGATGGCACGCGAGGAGGAGCGCCAGCGAGCCTTGGAGACTCTGAGACCGCCAACTCCAACAGTACTACCGACCCCCCGAATGGGTGTCGGGGTTGAAAGACCGCTGGGACCAGGGATCGGCTCCAGCGGGTTAATGGATGAAGGTGAGGAGGAGCCGGAGATCCCCGAAGACGGGGAGGATGCCCCGTACGGCGAAGGAGTGCGAAGTGCGGGGGCTACAGCAGGACCTGCATTCAAATGGGTGGAAGGGCCGACAGCAGCAGCGGAATCCCGAGGGCCGCGGGGAACGACCGCTGGGCTGGGACGCGGAGTGATCAAAGGGCCAGCTCAGGGGAACCTGATGCAACCCCTCCCCAGACTACCCATGCAAAGGCAGAGGGCTGCAGAATGGATGCCTAGGAGAGAGGAGCTCAAACTAGAATTCGGAGGGGAATCTTCCGAACTGAACTTTTTCCTCATTGGCATCAGAGGATACATGGAGGACAATGCACACACATTCCCCTCCGAAGGAAGCATGGTGCGGGCCATTGGTAATACTCTGAGGAGGGGAGCGGCCAGCTGGTATGTGCAACTACATGCCAGACGCGACCCGTGCTTGAGGTCAGTGCCCCAATTCCTCACCGCACTGGAAAACCGATTTAGAGACCCACTGGAGCAATTGAGGGCTCGAGACCAACTAAAAGGAATAAAGCAGAGGGATAAGACGGTACCCGAGTACGCAGAAGAATTCCTCCATCTCGCGGAAAGGGTACCAGAGTGGTCCGAAGTGACCAAAGTGGAAATATTCAAAGAGGGACTGCGCCCCGAGGTGTTTAGTTGGGCGGCACACAGAGATGACCCAGAGACACTACAGGGTTGGATTCAACTGGCAGGGCGCGTCGAATCCACCCTGTCCCAAGTAAAGCGCTTCCGGAGCGGCGGCGGCGGCGGCCAGCAGAGACCGGTGGCGAGGGGTCGGGGAGAAACGAGGAAGCAGGAGAAACCCGGAGGGAGGCCGGGAATCCCCTTCAAAGGAGACGACAACAGACCTAAACCGGGATGCTTTGTATGTGGGAAGACGGGCCATCGGGCGGCAGAATGTTGGGCCCGAAAGGGAGAACCGCCCAAAGCCTCAAAGCCCACGCCAGCAGCCGGGAGACGAGCGGAGGAGGAGGTGCGAGAATCTCCGGAGAGGCTGGTGAGTCAAGACAAACGCATGCTGGTGGTGCCGATCTGCTTGTCGGGGTTAAAGAATCGGGCCACCTGTAGAGCGTTCGTGGATTGTGGTTGCTCTAGGAACATTATAACTCCGGAATTAGCAGGGGCACTAAAGTGCCAGCAGACGCTGCTTGACTCCCCAATTGCATTTTCGCAGCTAGATGGATCAGTTGCTGCTGGGGAAGTATCTACGAAAGAAATACAGGGGATCCCATGTAAAATTGGCAAATGGGAAGGAAGAATATCCTTTGTGATAGCCCCTATTGCCACATACAATATCATACTAGGGATTCCATGGCTTGAACAGGCAAACCCCGCAGTGGATTGGAGAGGAAAGAGCCTGGCATTTAAAGAGCAACAAACACAATGGGAGATAAGCAAAATAGCAGAGGAGGAGAGCGAGGAAGATGAAGGGGGGGGAAATAGACCAAGAACTATTGCCCCCTGAATACAGGGACTTTGTGGATGTGTTCAATCAGAAAGAGGCAAGTAAATTACCTCCCAAAAGGAATATAGAAGTAGAAATCGAAATAACCCCAGGAGCAAACTTACCAAAACCAAAAGTGTATCCCATGTCTGTCCAGGAGAAGGAGGAATTGAGGAAATACATTGATAAGAATCTGGCGCGAGGCTTCATTAAGCCGTCCAGCTCCCCTTTGGGAGCCCCAGTGTTATTTAGGAGAAAGAAAGACAACTCCTTAAGACTGTGCATTGACTATCGAAATTTAAATGCAATTACTAAGGATAATAAATACCCTATGCCCTTAGTAAAGGATCTGATTACCGTGTTAAAGAAAGGAAGCATATTTACCAAACTTGATTTAATTGAAGCTTATCATAAATTAAGAATCAAACCCGAGGATACTTGGAAAACTGCATTTTCCTGAGCATTCGGCCATTTTGAATATAAAATTTTGCCTTTTGGATTAAAAAATGGAGGCGCTTGTTTTATGCAGCTTATAAACGAAATCTTACATCCACTATTATATCGAGGAGTATTCATATTTTTGGATGATATCCTTATCGTAAGCGAGGACAAAGAGCAACACATTGAACTAGTCAGGGAAGTTTTGCAAAAACTGAGGGAAGCAAAACTGTATGCGAAACTCTCCAAATGTGAATTTAATAAAACGCAAATTGACTTTTTGGGGTATCGAATATCTCCGGAGGGGTTAGCTATGGACCCATCCAAAGTGTCGGACGTAAGGGAATGGGGAGTGCCTCAAACCAGGAGACAATTGCAATCGTTCCTAGGATTTGCAAATTTTTATAGATCATTCATAAAAGGCTTTGCACAGATAACTGCACCCCTCACAGAACTTTTAAAAACAAAGGGGAAAGGGGAGACAGCGAAAGTGAAAGCCCCTGGCCCCAAGTTGAGCTGGACGCCAGAATGCCAAAAGGCTTTTGAAACCCTAAAAGAACGCTTTACAGAAGAACCTGTCCTAAAGCACCCCGACATTCAAAGCCCTTTCATAATACATTGTGATGCTTCGGATTGTGCATACGGAGCAGTACTATTGCAAAAAGATCAAAATGGGAACTTAAAGCCTTGCGGATATTTATCTCGGAAATTCAGTGAAACTGAAAAATGTTGGCCCATATGGGAAAAGGAAGCATTAGCTATATTAAAAGCCTTGGAATGCTTGGAATGCTGGAATGCTCCTCGAAGGGAGTGGAATCCCTTTTGAAATTTGGTCTGATCATAAGAACCTCCAGTACTTACAGTCTCCTCGAAAATTATCCCCCAAACAAATTAGATGGGCACAATATTTTAGCAGGTTCGATTTCCAATTAAAGTTTTTCCAAGGGAAACAGAATGTTTTGGCAGATGCTCTTTCACGCATGCCTCAGCACGAGGACATAACCACAGCAAAAGAGGGAACGTTATTTTCTGAAAGGCAATGGGGTTTAGCTGTCAGTACAAGAGCGCAGGCTCAAAGGGAGAGCATTGCTACTGTCAAATTTGAAGGAGAAGATAGTTGGGAAAAGGAACTGAGGCAGTCATATGAAGGAGATCAGTGGATCTTATCCAACGCGGGAAAAGGGGAGCAGAAGGGAGGATTTTGGTTTGTGAACAAGAAACTGTATATCCCAACGATATTGAGGATTAAGATTTTGCATCGTTTTCATAATAACCAGAGCGCTGGTCATATGGGGATTACAAAAACGACGAAGGCGATAGTAAAACACTGTTGGTGGCCAGGGATGAGAAAGGACATAAAAACTTATGTTATCCAATGCGATGATTGTGCCAAAAATAAACCGAGAGGAGGGAAACCAATGGGACTATTACAAACGGTAGCAGAACCTACCAGGCCTTGGGAATGTGTAGCCATGGACTTTGTGGGAGAACTGCCTGTTAGCAGGGGGCATCGCTACATATGGACAGTATTAGACCTGTTCTCTAAGCAGGCCCACTTTATAGCACTGGCTAAACTACCATCAGCAGAGAAACTGGCTGAATTATACATAAACCACATTTACAAACTTCATGGATGTCCCAGTAGAGTGGTCAGTGATAGGGGTGTTCAATTTACAGCAAAATTCTGGGAAAAATTCTTGGAAATGCTAGGAGCAGAAAGGAGCCTAAGTTCTGCTTTTCACCCCATGACAAACGGGGCGGTAGAACGTACTCAACAGACGCTGGGGCAGTTCCTTCGCATGTACTCTAATCTGAGACAAAATGATTGGTCTAAGTGGCTAGCCTTCGCTGAACTAGCTTTTAACTCTACCATACATTCCGCAACAAATAAAACCCCCTTTGAAGTAGTTTACGGGTATGAAATCCAGCCTCTGCCCCAATTGCCAAGGTGGGCAGAGGATGAAGAAACAGGGGCAGGGAAATGGAAAACTCAAATGCTCGAATGTTGGAGTCAGGTGACTGCATCCTTGAAAGAAGCACACAAAAAGTATAAAACATTCGCAGACAGGAAAAGGGTGGAAGGCGATAAACTGGAGAAAGGGGACTTAGTGTGGTTAAGCACACAAAACATCAAATTGGGGCTACCTTCAAGGAAACTAGGCCCCAAATTTATTGGACCTTTCAGGATACAGGATGTAATAAACGAAGTGACTTTCCAATTGTCCTTGCCAAAAAGTTTGGGGAAAATACATCCAGTATTCCATCGCAGTTTATTGAAAAAGTATATGGGTACTTTGGACAAAATGGATACCTAGTGTTCTTGTTTGATTTATTTCAGAGTCGTGATGGAAGAAGCACGGAAGAGGAGGACGAAGAAAAGGGGGGCGCCATGTCATGGGACCAATTCCCAGGGCTGAATTTGCAAGCCCTGGATTTGGAGCCATAACATAAACAATCCTGAATGCCTCAGGAAAGCACCTGGCAGCAGAGCATGGGAACTCGGGGTTGAAAATCTAAACAATTATAATGAGTAGTTTGTGTGGGAATAGTAGAAATGTGAGACAGGGGGTGGGATTTGGTGATGATATTTACGTGTGGTGTTACGTTGCAACCAAGGTGATAAAATTGCTTGTATGTAAACATTATGTCATTCTCGACTTTTCCAAGTCGTGTGTTCTTCAATAAAGATCGGTTCTGATAGCAGCTGTCTTTGATCTGCGTTCATGCTGGTTGTTTGAAGTGAGCAGGACAAATTACTATATTGTACTATATCAATATATTGTCTCCAATAGAAGCTGATCATAGAAGGTTATTGGGTTGGAGGAATTGGCCGACATATAGAGAACTGTTAATCATAGCAAACGATAAAAAGGTTCCTCCAAAATTGAAGGAACTAACAGCAATACAAGCAATAAATAAAAATGTGTCTTGGTACCAATACTTCCAAATCAAAGAAGCCTACAAAAGAGATAAACTGGTGGGTTTTGAGCAAGAACAGGGATTCTGGGACAAATTTATCCTGATAGATAAGAAAAATATAACCATAATGTATAACAAATTACTGTCCTGGGAAACTGAAACAGAGATAGTAACGAATGCAATGATACTATGGGCAAGAAATATAGAAAGACCTATCCAAATGCATGAATGGGAATCGATTTGGAATAAAAAAATTAAATATACATACTCAGTAGACCTGAAAGAGAACTGGCTTAAACTCATACATAGGTGGTACTTAACACCAAAAAAGGTTGGTCTTATGTATAAAAATACAAGTAACAAATGCTGGAGGTGTAAAGCCCAAACAGGTTCCTATTTTCATATGTGGTGGAAATGTAGAAAGTTAGAAAGATTCTGGACTGCGATCCTGGAGGAGAGTAATGCGATTTTAAAGACCACATTTGTTAAAAAACCAGAATTGCTTTTGTTAGGTTTATATGATCCCAGGGACAAAATTGATTCTAACACAGACAAACTCTTCACCTTTTTTATCACCGCAGCAAGACTCGTAATCGCAAGACTCTGGAAATCTGCACAACCACCGACAAAAGAAGTATGGTTGAATAAACTATTGGAAATTAAGAGCATGGACCAACTCTCCTTTCTGATCAAAAAAAGTAATGGAATAACGATGAAAGCTACTGACTGGACTAAATTCGAGGACTATCTAAAGAATAAAACACATATTAGCAATGACTGATTTAATGATCGAAAACTACAAAAATCGGAAGTCTACCCATCTACCCTCCCCCCTTTTTTTCTCACCCCCTCCCCTCTTCCCACACAGTTATTATTGTATTGTCTTATTGTCAAGGTCTGAATGTTTTGTTTTTGTTTTGTTTGGTTGTAAAAAATCACAATAAAAATTATTTGCAAAAAAAAATATTACATGTAATATATAGTATATAATTTGTTTAATTTTTTATTATTAATTTCTTCATACAGATAACAAAACAATACACTGCATACCTTAGCCATCTAAAAGATAACATAAAAACTGTTTACAATCTTTATGGCTGGGATACAGGTTCCAATTGTGATTCTCTTTACCGCATATCTTAATTAATTGCCCCTTTAAACCCCCCCCCCCATCCCACCCACCCTTCCCACCCTCTTCCCACCCCCCTCCCACCCCCATCTGGGTTACTTGAATCAATACATTGATTTAATTGTCTGGAAGGTCTGATTTAAAGTTCTGTGCCTATCTTTTCCTTCTGTTTTGTCGATTAAACAAGACCATTTCCTATGCCAATCTTGTCTTAACTGAATATTCAAATATTTATTTTTCTTTTCATGGATGAAATCATTAATTAAATATTCAGAGAGATACGACCACCAGGTTTTTAGGTCCCACCTTGTTTTATCTTTCTACCCTCTGGCAATTGTGGCATGTATAGTGGCTATCATAAATTTTAATATATCTGACCATTGGTTGTTCCCCTCCTTTACCTCTATGTTAAGGGACAAAAACTGAGCTTTATCCCAATATAGCATTTGCTCTATTATTTCCTCTATTACTTCTCTAACAGTATTATAGTATTTTTGGATTTCAGAGCAGTCCCACCACATGTGGGAAAAATGCCAATCTCCCCGCATTTATGCCAACATTTGTTAGAAACGTTTTTCATAATGTGAGCCAGTTGATAAGGGGTCCTATACCATTTTGAAATTATTGTCTTTTGTGTTTCTTTTATTCTTAGATGTTTAATTTTTTGGGTTTTATCAATCCAGGAGTGTACTAAGTTTTCATTGAAGTTTATATCCTGTTTCCAGGCCTCTACTAAAGTATGTTTTGTATTATAGGATAAGGTTATTAATTCCTTATATATTTCCCCTATAATGCCTTTCTCTTTTTCTATTTTCCAGCCAATTATTCTATCCATTGGGACATCTGATGTTTCTTTCTTTTTTATTTCATGTGCTCTTTGTGACAGGCCTAACCAAGCTATCCAATACTTTAAGCCACATTTGTCATTTATCTTATCCCATTTTTTAATATCTCCATTAGGTTCCAAGAGGTCTCCTACCTTATTTATTCCATTCTCTTTCAGGGACCTGATTAAATTCTTAAATGTTTTATCTTTGTTTTCCAGGGTTTCTAGCAGAAAGGTATCTATGTTATTTATTTGTAATTTATTTTGCCATCTCTTCCAAACCTGCAGTGTTGAGAGGAGGGGGCCATCTCTTAATTTTTAAGCTCTTTTTATCAATTTTTCTCCCATAAATGAGCCCTTTTTCTAATCATTTAATTCTTTCTCTAATTTCACCCATTTTTTCCCCTTCCAGTTCCAGTTCTATTAATTTAGCAATATGACATGCCTCATAATACAACTCCAGGGATGGGACTCCCCATCCCCCCATTTCTTGGGTGCCATAGAATATCAAATTAGAAATTCTATTTTTATTCTATATATATAGTATATAATTAACATCATCATCATTATTATTGTATTATTAGTATTATATTGCATTACAAAATAATATTATTAATATTATATGCATATACAATATATTATAATATTATATATTATTGTAAATTATCTATATATATATAAAAGAGTGATGGCATCAGGGCAGCGGACAAAACAACAAAACTACAGGCCCCCCAACCTCGAAATTTGACAACACAACCCATCATTCACGGCTCTAGGTTGATACAACAAAAAGGAAAAGAAAAATAAAGTCCTAATTACAGGGAGAGGAATAATAGTTTTTATCCAATTGCTGCCAGTTTGAAGGCTAAGCTCCACCCACTTGGTCTCCTAGCAACCTACTCAGCCCAGGGGACAGGCACAGTTAGGCCTCACTTAGGCCTCTTCCACAGATTATCAGATTTTAACTGGATTATATGGCAATGTAGACTCAAGGCCCTTCCACACAGCTATATAATTTATTTAGAATCTTATATTATCTGCTTTGAACTGGATTATCGTGACTCCACACTGCCATATAATCCACTTCAGTGTGCATACTAAACCTAAAGACAACCATACAACAGACATTCAATACCACCACTACCTCAACAATTTCTCATCAACACTACCAGACAACGCCACAGCAACGCGTGGCCGGGCACAGCTAGTATTTTATATATATGTATATAGGTACATATGTATATAGGTATGTGTGTACATACACATACCTATACATATACATATATACATATATATACATACAACTTGCCTCTCTCGTCAGCCAAAAGCAGGCCAACAATTCTCATTGAAATAATGGGAAGTTTGTGTTGGTTAAAATTCTTCTTTCTTTTAAATATTGTAATGATCTTTTATGTTTATTTTAACACTGCAAATAAGATATGTTCATGGGTTTTTCTTCAAACGGTAGTCTGGACCCGCAACAGTCTCAGGGACCATGAACCGGTCCATGTTCCAATATAGACAATGGTAGAGAGATGCCAAGGTCTTTGGATCCACTTACCTAATAAACGGAGAAGGAGGAAGAGAACTCCCAAGGCGTAAGACTTCAGCTCTGGGCTCACTGTTCTGTACAGGGGAGACATTCAAGCAAGAAAAATACATTTGTGGTGGCTGTCCATCTTCTCAATGAAGTGCCTCCAATTATCAAGCTGGCTTTCTGATTAAGGGCAAGGAAATAGGCAAGTATTCCTGACACTTCTGTTCCAAAAGAAGGTTTAAACTGATTGATTTGGGGACTTGGTTGTGTTTTGATGGGGAAAATAAACCTGGAAACTCACAAGGAAGGCAGAGAACATTCAAAGGTGGTAGAAGTCAATGGTGGCTTCAAGTCAATGGTGTGTTGTACCACCCACCCCGGCCAGGTGCACTGCACATGAAAGAAAAGTTTGCTTTTGATCCATATCCACAATGGGGAGATAAAAGAGCATCATAAGCAGAACATTTTGCTCTGAAGTTAGGCACACAGCACCTTCAGATCAAGCGCTAATGAGCTTCTCATGGACACCTTTCATGGCATTGCAAGTCAGGCAGTGTGGGTACAGGATCACAAGAACGGAGGCAAGTGCGCCATATGGCCATAATTAAACATAAAGAGGAACTCAAAAAAATGAACCAGTTGGGGAAATTAGAAAAGAAGTCACCAAAAAAGATCAAACTGTTGTTATCTTTGTGTTTTAGGAGGGGAAGACAACTGAAAACCTAAAGACACATCACATGGATCACAAAGTTTGCAAACAGATCAGGTCATGCAAAATTGATCCTAGATAGGTGCTGGAGGGCACATCTACACTGACCAATGAGGTTGGTGTGAAACTGGCATAGAAGGAAATAGTTTTAGTATGAGGATGTGTAACTGCCCTGAAACCAGTTTGAGGCCGGGACAGTGCTTATGCGCATTGCCAAAAGTTGCCTGGAACTGGTGCCAGGATTCCCAATATCCTTGGCTTCACATCCATGGAAGAATTGGGGTTTAGTGGTCAACTCTCCCCATTGCGATGAGCAATGATCCTCCTGCGAAGGACTAATGCAGCCCACCTCACATAGACGCTCTCCCATTTCTCTGACACACGAGGAACGTCTCACCTGATGAGAATGATGACGGAGGGCGTCTGGGCCATGGCTCCAATCATGCTGCAGACGCACATCACGCAAAGGAATGTCAGGAAGGCTTCTTGGCATCCGGGGCTGGGGCACTTCCCGGGAACGACCGTGGCATTCTCGGCCGGGACCGAACTGAGGCATGCGCAGCCAGTGAGATTCTGGAAGAGAAAGCCAAGGGTGGCCCAGTGGAGAATCCTCAGCCTCCAAAGTGCAGAAGAGGAAATCATGCAGCACAATGCACAGGATGGTTTTGAATTATTATTATTATTATTATTATTATTATTATTATTATTATTATTATTATTATTATATTGTATGACACAGCAAACAGGATAGATCTGCTGGATTTCGTATCACAAAAGCAAAGTCGAACACTTCCCAAGTGTCTAGGACTGTGTGATGTATTTTCGGATGATGCGTGCAGATCCCAGTAGAGTGGCCTTTTGCAGTTGGCAGATCGTAATTTTGTCAATGTCTATTGTTTCCAAATGCCGACTGAGATCTTTTGGCATGGCACCCAGTGTGCCCATCACCACCGGGACCACCTGCACTGGTTTCTGCCAGAGTCTTTGAAGTTCAATCTTGAGGTCCTGATAGCGGCTGAGTTTTTCCTGTTGTTTTTCGTCAATGCGACTGTCACCTGGGATGGCGACATCAATGATCCAAACCTTTTTCTTTTCCACAACTGTGATGTCTGGTGTGCTGTGTTCAGAACTTTGTCAGTCTGGGGTATTATTATTATTTGATACACAACAAGATGCGTATACAGCAAACAAGATCACTATGCTGTCTTTTGTATTGGATCTCACATTGGACACTTCCCAAGTGTCTAGGACTATGTGGTGTATCAGCAAATAATGCATGCAGATCCAAGTAGGGTGGCCTTTTGCAGCTGACAGATGGTGATTTTGTCAGCACCAATTGTTTTCAAGTGCTGGCCAAGATCTTTAGGCACTGCACTCAGTGTGCTGATCACTACGAGAACCACCTTTACTGGCTTGTGCCAGAGTCTTTGCAGTTCAATCTTTAAATCCTCATATCGTGTAAGTTTTTCAAGTTGCTTCTCATCATTGTATCATAGAATCATAGAGTAGGAAGAGACCTCATGGGCCATCCAGTCCATCCCCCTGCCAAGAATCAGGAAATCGCATTCAAACCACCCCCAACAGGTGGCCAACCAGCCTCTGCTTAAAAGCCTCCAAAGAAGGAGCCTTCACCACAGTCTGGGGCAGAGAGTTCCACTGCTATTATGTTTATTTATATCATGCTTTTCTTTTCAGAGGTAAAGGTTTTGCCCTGACATTAAGTCCAGTCATGTCCGACTCTGCGGGTTGGTGCTCATCTCCATTTTTAATCCAAAGAGCCAGCGTCGTCCATAGACACCTCCAAGATCATGTGGCCGGCATGACTGCATGGAGCGCCGTTACCTTTCCTGCTTCATGGACTATTGATCTACTCACATTTACATGTTTTTGAACTGCTAGATTGCCAGAAGCTGGGGCTAATAGCAAGAGCTCACTCCGCTCCCCAGATTCGAACGCCAACCTTTCAGTCAGCAAGTTCAGCAGCTCAGCGGTTTAACCTGCAGTGCCACCGAGGGCTCCTCTTTTTTTTCCATACAGAGACTTAAAGTGGTTCACAACTAAAAGCACTGCAATACAACTTAAAATACACAAATATGTAAGTATTAAAACAGGACTAAACATCATTGAAAGCATGAAATCACAGCAGCCCCAAACCTTCTTTAAAAGCAATGAGTGGGGAACTCAGGGTATAGCAGTTTGATAACACTTTAATTGCCATGGCTCAATGCTATGGAATCCTGGGAATTTTAGTTTGTCGTAGCACCAGAGCTCTCAGACAGTGAAGGCTAAAGACCTTGTAAAACTACAACTCCCATGTTTCCAGGAAGTAATCTCTCATCCAACAGAAAACAGGGCAAGCTGAGGGTTGGTTTATAGCAAAGAGTGGGTTCAACCTTTGTAAAGGACCCTTGCCAGTGCTTTTCCCCACTGTGCTTACATGCCACAGAAAGATATTTTAAGAACAATGCTGTTCTTTGGAAGCTGCAAAAGCAACAAATTGAGCTTCTATGCAAATGCCATGGAGATATGCAATTCTGAAGTGCCCACAGAGGTGCCATAAGAAGAGGCACACAGAGAGTGTTTGCTCATGAGAAGAGAAGCAAGGGCTTTTGAAGATTTCATTGGAACAGGGAACAGCAGCGGCAGACAGGTTGGCATGATGAAGACGGAATTGGAACGGCTGGGGATAATTGGATCGGCTGAGGCTTTCTGTCTGAGCAGCACAGAAGCACCACTGTGCTCATTTCGTGCCTTCAATAACTTCCTCTCTTCCCTTGAAACAACATGAAGTTCATTCTCGGAATGCATTGCACTCATGGATGTTGTTCCCTTAAGGATCATGGGATATACAGAAACACTTTAGGTGCTATTATGGGACTTGTCGTGAACTGTTAAATGTCCAGTTTTAAAATATAGAGATAGATATGGATACCCAATTATGTTGTCAAAGGCTTTCATGGCCGGAACCACTGGGGTGCTGTGAGTTTTCCGGGCTGTATGGCTATGTTACAGAAGCATTCTCTCCTGACTTTTCACCTACATCAATGGCAGGCATCCTCAGATGTTGTGAGGTATATTGGAAACTAAGCAAGGGAGGTTAGAAACTAAGCAAGGGAGGTTAGGACAATTTCAACAGAAATGAGGAAACATGAAAATGAACAAAATCTGGCTACCAGTATTAAAAAAACTTTAAAATCGGGACAGTAATTCCTTCCATTTCAATTCCTGGGAGCGAAATGGCAACTTTGCAAGAGAAATTTTAAAAAGGACTCATCACACACACCATTCGGATACCAGTTCTGCCTTTCCATTCAAATATCAGGATTTTGGAGAACAAAGAGAAATTATTCCCTTTGTCAAGTTGTCAAGATCTGCTGACTGTCAGATGAAAGAGGTATAGAGGGGGAGGGAAAGCGAGGATGAAAGAGATGTCGCTGGGGAAGGTGTGATATTTGAGCGAAATGAGCTTCCAAAAGGAGAACTAAAAAGAGACTGTAAAGACCTCCGCTCTCGCTCACTGTTTCTGCCCAACTCGCCTTGCTCTGTGCTCTTTGCAAAGGAGAGCTACCCATCTGCTAAAGCCCTTCTTCGATCTTCCATTGTCAGTTTCCTTGATATTTGCCATTGTGCATTTCACACAGAAGAAATCAGGTGCTGCTACATAAAATGGGGGAGTGATCAAAGATGGCACAACACTGACAACGGATCTACAAGCCAATGTAATTTTGCACGAACAAAATGTGCAGGGTATGGGGACACTCAGAGCTTAGAAGGTCTGGCATCGCAGTGCCATGCAGTTAACAGTAACATGGATCATCCTGGTAAAGGGAAGGGTTTCCTCCTGACATTAAGTCTAGTTTCGCCTGACTCTGGGGGTTGGTGCTCATCTCCATTTCCAAGCTGAAGAGCCGGCGTTGTCTGTAGACACCTTAAAGGTCACGTGGATGGCATGACTACATAGAGCGCCATTACCTTCCTGCTGAAGCAGTACATATTGATCTACTCACATTTGCATAGTTTCAAATTGCTAGGTTGGCAGAAGCTGGGGCTAACAGCAGAAGCTCACCCCGCTCTCCGGATTTGAACCACCGACTTTTCGGTCAGCAAGTTCAGCAGCTCAGTGGTTTAAATCGCTGTGCCACCAGGGGCTCCGATCATCCTGGACTTTGACTTTTACAGGCACAACAATTAGTGGCTAAGATCCTGCATTGCCTACACTAGCATTAGCACATCTCCATGGTGTCTATTTTCTGAAATAGCCCCTTGAATGGCCATTCTGTGGCTGGTGAAGAGGAGAAGAATTGGAGAAGCTATGTTTCAAAGCCAGATGTGGACCGATAACATCTTCCATCATATTCAGCTTTAGACATCCAGAATCCATGAGCCGTGGTCAGAAGGAAGCAAGGTTTCAGTATCGGGGGAAATGTTGCGAATAGCAAGAGATGAAGCTCATGTTCTTAGCCCAGGGCTAAGAAAGGCAAGCAGAACCAGAAACTTGGGGTTGTCCACAGATACTGTATCGAGAAGTCATCAGTCTTTCAAGAACAAGGCGAACGCACAACTGGCCAAGAGCATGGGAGATAAACAAGACGAACTTGAACTCTTAACACAACAAAGCAAATATGTCATAATATTGAAACTCACTGAAACTTAGTGATATATCTTTCAAGGTCATCTGTAAACAATGCATATGTTTTAAAATGCAAACAACTAAAATGTGAATGGCCAGCAAACTGGAACTCATGTGGCCAACAGCATGAGAGTGTGATTAAAATGCCGACATTAGTACTGGAGAACAGATGAACTAGGAGAGGATGCAGCACTTTGTGTTTGTCTGAATCTACTGAGAAGGGCAAGATTTTGCCCCCCCCCCCCATACATGTAACCATATACATACATGGTTATTGTTATATCCCAGCCAGCCATGGCTTCAGAGCCTGATCAGGAGCTGAACTCTGACACAGATGAGGTTTATTATGACTTTTCATCCAGTTCCGAGAACTCTTTGCAGCTCCAGGTGCCTGGAGAAATCAGCCAGGAAGAGCAGTTAATTACAAGGGAGTCTCCTACTCTTCCTCCCTTGTCTGGGCCAGATGTTCTCAGCTCACCTGAGAATGCAGATTTTAATTGGAGATAATTTCTGAATTGTGAGAGAAGTGTTAAACAAGGCCTTCGTAGAAATAAACGTCTGGCGTCCCAAGGGGATAACGGTTAAAGTTCCCATGGGAACTTTTTGGGAGTATAGCTCTCCCTACTTGGGATTCAGTTTAGGATCCATAAAAGCATTTTGCACTGTAGATTCTTTGCGGTGTCAATGTTGCTTTTTTGGAGAGAGGTTTCTTCATTCCAGTTTCCAAGCCAAGTATTTCCAGTTCCAGTTTCTGTCGGGCCGAGCTGAGCCGTGACTCTCGAGTAGACCTTAATCTTACTCCGGTTGTTATTTCCTTGTTCCTGTTTCAAGTTTGCCTCCGCTTTGACAACTTTGTTGCCTTGATCACTATGAAGTATCACCAGGGGATTGAACGCTGTTTCCTGCCAGCCTTGTTTCCTTGTTGCAATTTATGGACTTTGATTGCTTGGGAGAGCTAACGAGTTCTCATTGTGGATTATAATATCGGACCTTTTCTTTTACCCATCTGGAATCATGATTGACTTTTCAGAAAGAACTATTTCCTCCTCAAACTCTATAACTATTTTCATCTGGATTTATATTCGCTTTAATAAAGGTATTATATGTTATATTGACTCCTGTCTGGTTTTTGAGTGCTCACGCTGCCTTGGGGTGTAACAGTTATGTATATAATCATAGAATCATAGAATAGTAGAGTTGGAAGAGACCTCACGCGCCATCTAGTCCAACCCCCTGCTAAGAAGCAGGAAATCGCATTCAAAGCACCCCCGACAGATGGCCATCCAGCCTCTGGTTAAAAGCCTCCAAAGAAGGAGCCTCCACCACAGTCTGGGGGAGAGAGTTCCACTGCCGAACAGCCCTCACAGTGAGGAAGTTCTTCCTGATGTTCAGGTGGAATCTCCTTTCCTGTAGTTTGAAGCCATTGTTCCGTGTCCTAGTCTGCAGGGCAGCAGAAAATAAGCTTGCTCCCTCCTCCCTATGACTTCCCCTCACGTATTTGTACATGGCTATCATGTCTCCTCTCAGCCTTCTCTTCTGCAGGCTAAACATGCCCAGCTCTTTAAGCCTCTCCTCATAGGGCTTGTTCTCCAGACCCTTAATCATTTTAGTCGCCCTCCTCTGGACGCTTTCCAGCTTGTCAACATCTCCCTTCATCTGCGGTGCCCAAAATTGGACACAGTATTCCAGGTGTGGTCTGACCAAGGCAGAATAGAGGGGGAGCATGACTTCCCTGGATCTAGACACTATTCCCCTATTGATGCAGGCCAAAATCCCATTGGTTTTTTTAGCTGCCGCATCACATTGTAGGCTCATGTTTAACTTGTTGTCCACGAGGACTCCAAGGTCTTTTTCGCACACACTGCTGTCAAGCCAGGCGTCCCCCATTCTGTATCTTTGATTTCCATTTTTTCTGCTGAAGTGAAGTATCTTGCATTTGTCCCTGTTGAACTTCATTTTGTTAGTTTCGGCCCATCTCTCTAGTCTGTCAAGATCGTTTTGAATTCTGCTCCTGTCTTCTGGACTGTTAGCTATCCCTCCCAGTTTTGTGTCGTCTGCAAACTTGATGATCGTGCCTTCTAACCCTTCGTCTAAGTCGTTAATAAATATGTTGAACAGAACCGGGCCCAGGACGGAACCCTGCGGCACTCCACTTGTCACTTCTTTCCATGATGAAGACGACGCATTGGCGAGCACCCTTTGGGTTCGTTCGCTTAGCCAATTACAGATCCACCTAACCGTAGTTTTGTCTAGCCCACATTTAACTAGTTTGTTTGCCAGAAGGTCGTGGGGGACTTTGTCGAAGGCCTTACTGAAATCCAGGTACGCTACATCCACAGCATTCCCTGTATCGACCCAACTCGTAACTCTATCGAAAAAAGAGATCAGATTAGTCTGGCATGACTTGTTTTTGGTAAATCCGTGTTGACTATTAGCAATGACCGCATTTGTTTCTAAGTGTTTGCAGACCACGTCCTTAATGATCTTTTCCAGAATCTTGCCTGGTATTGATGTGAGGCTGACCGGACGGTAATTGTTTGGGTCGTTCTTTTTTCCCTTCTTGAAGATAGGGACCACATTCGCCCTCCTCCAATCTGCTGGGACTTCTCCTGTTCTCCAAGAACTCTCGAAGATGATTGCCAGTGGTTCTGAAATAACTTCCGCTAATTCCTTCAATACTCTTGGATGTAGCTGATCTGGCCCTGGCGACTTGAATTCGTTTAGAGTGGCCAGGTGTTCCTGGACAACTTGTTTCCCTATTTGGGGTTGGATTTCCCCCAATCCTTCGTCCATTCCATGTTGCTGAGGTTGAAGATGGCTTTCTTTTTGTGAGAAGACCGAGGCAAAGAAGGCATTAAGCAGTCCTGCCTTTTCCCTATCCCCTGTCACCATCACCCCATCTTCTCCTTGCAGTGGCCCTATCGCCTCCTTTTTCTTCCTTTTTCTACCAACGTAAGCAAAAAAACCTTTTTTGTTGTTTTTAATGTCCCTGGCAAGCCTGAGCTCATTTTGCGCTTTAGCCTTGCGAACCTTTTCCCTACAGGTGTTGGGTATACGTTTGAATTCTTCTTTGGTGATTTCTCCACTTTTCCACTTCTTGTGCATGTCACTTTTGAGCTTTAGCTCAGTTAGAAGTTCTTTGGACATCCATTCTGGCTTCTTTGCATTTGTCTTATTTTTCTTCTTTGTTGGCACTGTTTGCATTTGCGCCTTGAGTATTTCACTTTTGAAAAACTCCCATCCATCCTTAACTCCCTTGTTTTTTAATATTGGCGTCCATGGAATGCCGCTCAGTAATTCCTTCATTTTTTGGAAGTCAGCTCTCTTAAAGTCCAGAATGCGTGTTTGACTTGTCTTAGTTTCAGCATTCCTTTGTATTGCAAACTGTAAGAGCACATGGTCACTTGCCCCTAAGGATCCAACCACTTCAACTGTATTGATCAGGTCTTCCACATTTGTTAAGATTAGATCAAGAGTTGCTGATCCCCTTGTTGCCTCTTCTACCTTCTGGACCATAAAATTGTCTGCAAGGCAAGTGAGGAATTTGTTGGACTTTGTACTCTTGGCCGAGTTTGTTTTCCAGCAGATATCGGGATAATTGAAATCGCCCATGACTACTATATCTCTTCTTTGTGCCTGTTTGGTCAGCTGTTGACAGAAAGCTTCATCAAGTCCTTCATCCTGACTCGGAGGTCTGTAGTAGACACCCACGACAAGGTCTTTTTGAGTCCCGGTTCCCTTGATTCTTATCCAGATGCTTTCAAGCTGGTTACCCGGATTACAGTCTTGCATTTCTTCTGCAACTGAACTGTTTTTGACATATAAAGCTACTCCCCCTCCTCTCCCCTTTGTTCTATTTCTGTGAAAGAGGTTATAGCCCTCAATGGTTAAATTCCAGTGATGGGAGTCATCCCACCAGGTTTCAGTGATGCCTATGACATCGTATGTGTGGTGCTGTGCAAAGAGTTGGAGTTCGTCTTGCTTATTTCCCATGCTCTGAGCATTAGTGTAAAGACATGTAAGCCCCTGTGACCTCCTCTTGAGCTGTTTATTTGGGATTATTGTGCTCTCTGTACTTGGTCCTTGCTGTGTTTGTGCAGCCCTCCGTTTAGCCTTTTGGCGGTTCCCTGTAGTTGTGGGTAATATAGTGTTCGCCAGGCTGTTGTTCCCCTCCCCCAGTGGATCTAGTTTAAAGTGCGCCTGATGAGGTTTGTGAGTCTGTGTGCAAAAAGATGTTTTCCTATTTGTGTGAGATGCACCCCATCACTTGCCAGTAGTCCATCCTCTTGGAAGAGTAGACCATGATCAAGGAAGCCAAAATGCTCCTCTTGACACCATTTTCTGAGCCAGTTATTGACCTGTACTATTTTTCCGGCCCTTGTAGAGCCATGTCCTACAACGGGGAGGAGGGATGAAAAGATCACATGTACATTATACAGTTTTAGCTTTGTTCCCAGAGCTCGAAAATCATTTGTAATCTTTTGAAAAGTATGCCTAGCGGTGTCATTGGTACCTACATGAATCAACATAAGGTGGGGAGGGTGATGGGGCTTTAGGAGCCTGCTGAGCCTCTGAGTGATATGGTGTATTTTTGCCCCAGGGAGGCAGCATGTTTCTCGAGCCATCCCATCCGGTCTGGAAATGATGGCTTCCGTTCCTCTGAGGGAGTCACCTACTACCAAGACCTGTTTCCTTTGAGGATTGACAGGGTCCCTTTTGTGCAAGACAGTGTGTATGTCCCCTGAAGAGTGTTCCTGTTGAAGTGAATCATGTAGGTGTAAAGTGTTGTCCTCCTCCTCAACATCCCCAGTGCATTCATCAATGACAATCCATTGAGATACATCCGAGAGCCCATTACTCTCCCAAGGATGTTCCTGTTGCTCCTGGTCTACAATTGGGGATGGAGCATTTGCATGATTACATAAGTGTGAATGTGGTGATGCACTGTCCCCGTCAGGGCTATCCCCTGCGCATTGATCAAGGGTGGCCCACTGAGTGGTATCTAAGAAACTGTGGTCCTCCACAAGATGTGTTTCCTGATTGTATGTTAATGGTGTAAGAATATCAAATCTTGACAGACTAGAGAGATGGGCCGAAACTAACAAAATGAAGTTCAACAGGGACAAATCCAGCTGAGCAGAGGAGTTCAGCGGAGGCTGCCTGGTCCTGTGTCTCCTTCTATGGGTGACCTCCTTCCAAGCCTGAGGGTTGTCTACCTTTGAGTTGATCTCCCCATAAGGTTCCTGATCATGGTCATGGTGGTGTTGGTGTGATGCAGGCTGCAAATCTACAGCAGCGTGTTGTGCAGTGTCTAAGAAGAGCTCGAGTGCCTGAATGTCCTTAAGGGTCTTAATACGGTGCTCGAGCTGTTGGATCCTCTGCTCCATCAGAGCCATCTGTTTGCATTTGGAGCAGATGTAGTTGACTAGTTTTTGTGTGAAAAAGCGGAACATGCCACAGCTGGTGCATGTGATGGGAATGTTTTGCTTTTGTTGCATCTCTTGGTGAGTGTGGTGGCCAAGTGGGATCTTTGTACAGTTAAGTAATATGCACGCACTTTATGTGCAGACTGCCCTAAACCACCTCTTTGTGTATTTGTTTATGTTGTTTTGTTGCCTGTATGTACTGCAAAGGATAGTTAGTAAAGGTGTCTTTACTAAATAAAGCTTTCCCAGAAACTCAATTAACAGGGGACAATGCCTGCTGTCAATCAACTTAAGTACCTGGCTCTCTTTCAACACAACAGTCACACAACAGTTAGGCTTTGACCACAGGAGCCAAGCCCACACTCAGTTTAAAATCTTAGCCAAATCTTAGCCAAATCCTACCTGAAGCCAGGGAGCAAAAATGTCCTCCTGCTGCCTCTGCTTCTGCGAGAACCATAAAATAAAATAAAATATTTTGCCCCTTCTCCTCCTCCTCTCACTCCTGTTGACTTTGATACTTTGAACCCAGTAAATAGAAGTAAATTGTGGACAACGGGAGAAAGTGAGGGGAGGAGAAAGAAACTGGGTTACTTTAACAATTGGGATGATCAAGGATGATACCGGCACTATCTCAGCTAAATCTGGACATTTGGAGGGTATGTCCAATAGTTTACCGTGCTTGTGCATCCAGCAAAGCAGGCCGATAAGTATGTGATCCCGTCTGCCCCACAGACCGGAGTGAAGGAATCCGTTTGGCATTTACAGTTGTTATTGCAGGCAGAATACGGGGCCAGATTGGATGACAGTACTGATCTGAAAAAGAGGAAGAGGAAAGAAAAAGGGTGTAAGGATGAGACATTAGCAGTTGGGAAGGGAGAACAAGGCCTGGCAATATTCTTGACTCCCTTGAAACCTAGTCATCCAAAATGTTCAAACCTTCTTAGCTATGGATGGCAAAGAAGATTACAAAAGTGAGTGAAGGAGCTCCATCCTGGACCGAAAATTTATTATCTTAGGACTGAAAACATTTTGGATTTTAGAATAACTGTATTGTATATACAATAGAGTCTCACTTATCCAACATAAACGGGCCGGCAGAATGTTGGATAAGCGAATATGTTGGATAATAAGGAGAGATTAAGGAAAAGCCTATTAAACATTTAATTAGGTTATGATTTTATAAATTAAGCACCAAAACATCATGTTATACAACAAATTTGGCAGAAAAAGCAGTTCAATACTCAGTAATGCTATGTAGTAATTACTCTATTTATGAATTTAGCACCAAAATATCACGATATATTGAAAACATTGACTACAAAAATGCGTTGGATAATCCAGAACGTTGGATAAGAGAGTGTTGGATAAGTGAGACTCTACTGTACATATATAAAAAGGGATCTTGGAAACTGGACTAAATCTTGAAGGAAATTTCACACCCAATAATATTAATAGTTTGGTGTCAATGAAACAGAGTTGTGTCCATGTAACCATCGAAGTGTCACTCTCTCAGAATCCCAGATAAGGGATGCTCACCCTATACTGATCATGCACTTTTCTTCTCGGCTGAAAATAATAATAATAATAATAATAATAATAATAATAATAATAATGAAAGTGAGGGCATAAATATGCCTAATGGCCAAAAAATAAAGTGTCACCAACCAGAGGCCTATAAATATCTGGGCATATTACAGCTGGACAACATCAAGCATGAACATGTGAAAACTGTGGTCAGCAAAGATTACACACAAAGGGTCAGAAAAATTCTCAAAAGCAAGCTCAATGGAGGCAACACCATCAAGGCCATAAACGCCTGGGTCATACCTGTCATAAGATATACTGCTGGCATCATAAACTGGACACAGATGGAACTGGACAATTTGGACAGAAAAACAAGAAAACTCATGACCATCATTCACTGCACCCTCGCAGTGATGTTGACCGGCTATATCTGCCTAGAAGATCAGGGGGCAGAGGACTCTTACAAGTAAAACAAACAGTCAAAGAAGAAGAACATAGCCTGGCAGAATATGTAAAGCAAAATGAAGAACCTCCTTTGGTTGAAGTCAAAAATCAGAAACTCCTCAAAACACAGCAGACAAAGAATCAGTACAAGAAAGCCACACTACAAACTAGAGCTGACAGCTGGCACAACAAAACACTGCATTGAAAGTTCCTTGACAAAACTAAAGGAAAAGCTGATAAGGAGAAGACCTGGCTATGGCTCACGAATGGGATCCTGAAGAAGGAGACAGAAGACCTGATCCTTGCAGCCCAGGAGCAAGCCATCAGGACAAAGGCAATCAAGGCCAAGATCGAAAAATCAGCTGATGACCCAAAATGCAGACTGTGCAAGGAAATCGACGAAACCATTGATCATATCCTCAGCTGCTGTAAGAAAATCGCACAGACTACAAACAGAGGCACAACTATGTGGCCCAAATGATTCATTGGAACTTATGCCTCAAGTACCACCTCCCAGCAGCAAAGAACTGGTGGGATCACAAACTTGCAGAAGTATTGGAGAATGAGCACGCAAAGATACTGTGGGTCTTCCGAATCCAGACTGACAAAGTTCTGGAACACAACACACCAGACCTCACAGTTGTGGAAAGGAAAAAGGTTTGGATCATTGATGTTGCCATCCCAGGTGACAGTCACATTGACGAAAAACAACAGGAAAAACTCAGCCGCTATCAGGACCTCAAGATTGAACTTCAAAGTCTCTGGCAGAAACCAGTGCAGGTGGTCCTGGTGGTGATGGGTACACTGGGTGTCATGCCAAAAGATCTCAGCCAGTATTTGGAAACAATAGACATTGACAAAATCACAATCTGCCAACTGCAAAAGGCCACCCTGCTGGGATCTGCACGCATCATCCGAAAACACATCACACAGTCCTAGACACTTGGGAAGTGTTCGACTTGTGATTTTGTGATACAAAATCCAGCATATCTATCTTGTTTGCTGTGTCATACAATAATAATAATAATAATAATAATAATAATAATAATAATTATTATTATTATTATTATTATTATTATTATTATTATTTTCATAATTTTATTATTATGAGTCAGTTTAAAATATAATAATCCCCCCCGCAGGTGCCACCTTGACGTGGTGGGGGGGCTTAACTGCTCCAATGATGACTGAGGGCTGTGCTGGCGGTAGTGTAACTACCGGTAGGTCCAACCAAGCCTGAGAGGCCTCAGCTGAGGAGCAGAACTAAGAGCACCTAACCCATTAGCATTATGGAGAAACAAACCCAAACGAAGTCTATACTGGCTCGGTCGTCGCCCAGGATAAAAAGGACCGCGGTGGATGCTGCTGATTCTGGACATCCATTGACAAGTGGGCTACGGAATCATCAAACCCCAAATGAACAGTCACAGAAGCGGCAGAAATACACAATGCCAGAAAACCGCACAATTATGAAATGCTACTACAAATCTGAACCTCAAAGGCGTGGCTACCAAAAAAGGATGCATCAACTGTGGAAACAAGAGTACCCTGACTCACAGATAACAGAACCCCGACTGGCTGACCAACGAAGATTCATAATCAGAAACAAAGTGTTCAGTGAAGTTGAACTCGAAGAAATCCAGAAAATTTGCAAAGTAAATTACCATCAGACCACAGCACAGACAGCAGCAGAGACTCCAGCAACACTTGGAATGGTGGAACAGATTGAACCAGAAGAAAGTGTGGAGCTTTTGCAAGAATTTCATGAACCAGCACTTGAAACACCTGTTGAACCACCAGGAACCTTGACAGCGAGACAACAAGAGCTCAAGGATAAGATCATGGCTCATGCTGCAGAAAATGCAATAAGAAAGCGGCTCCCAACTCTAAAAACAGTGCCCAAGAGACACCTGGCGCCTCTCATGAAAGATGTGAATGCAGTACTCTCCACTGTCCAAATAACATCAATTGAACAAACAAACCAGTATGCCTACAGTGCAGCAGTGATAGTAACAGAACAGCTTGGGCTCCTACAACCAAGGCAGCCCCAAAGAAAATCGACTGGAAAACCAAAGTGGAAGGTCAGGCTAGAGTTGAAAATCAAAAAGCTTAGATCAGATGCAAGTAACCTGAAAAATATGAAAGAGAAGAAACTGAAGAATGACAAAATCATGCAATACCTGATCCGAAAGTACTGGCTGAACACCAGAAAAATTGAAGAAGCTTTGGAAATTGTGAAAGAACAAATTACAGCAACAGCCAGAAAAATTGAAAGGTATGAAGCCAGAATCATCCAGTACAGACAAAATCAACTGTTTCAATCAGACCAAAGACGGTTCTATCAGAGCCTGAACCAAAAAACAGACACAGTAACCATAAAGCCAGAGAAAACGGCAACAACGAAGTTCTGGAAAGAGCTTTGGGAAAACAATAAGAACTACAACAAAAACGCTGGGTGGATAAAGGAGTTTGAAGGAAAATTCTCACAGAACAAAATGGAACAGATGGAAATAACAACTGAAATGATCAGCAAACGAGTGCAAAAAGTCAAGAACTGGACATCGCCTGGTAGTGATCAACTTCATGAATTTTGGCTCAAACATCTGATTAGTTTACATGGAAAAATGGCCCAACAATTCAATGAGATGCTGCAGAAAGGAAGTATCAGTGAATGGCTAACAACTGGAAGAACATACCTGATACAAAAGGATCCAGCAAAAGGAGCAGCACCAGGAAACTACAGGCCAATAACGTGTCTGCCCACTATGTTTAAACTACTGACTGGCATCATAGCTGACAGAATTCAAGACTATCTTGAAGAAAAAAACATCTTGCCAGATGAACAGAAAGGCAACAAACGGAAAAGCAGGGGCACAAAAGACCAGTTATTGATTGACAAAATGATTCTGGAGAACTGTAAGAGCCGAAAAGCTAATCTTCACATGACGTGAATTGACTACAAAAAGGCCTTTGACTCACTCCCACACAGCTGGATCATCAAGTGCCTGGACGCCATCGGGATTAGTAAAAACATTGGCACCTTCATTGAAAACATGATGGAGCACTGGAAAACTGAACTGTTTGTTGGAAATGAAAGTTATGGACTTGTCAACATCAGGAGAGGAATTTTCCAGGGAGACTCATTGTCCCCTCTGCTTTTCATTATTGCCATGATCCCTCTGTCAACAATCTTACAAAAAACAAATCTCGGTTACCAAACATCTAAGAATTCTCACAAAATTTCACATTTGATGTACATGGATGACCTGAAGCTATATGGGAAAACGGAAACTGAAATCCAATCTCTGACCAACACTGTCCAAATTTTTAGCACTGATATCAACATGGAGTTTGGTTTGGACAAATGTTCGACAGTGGCATTGAAGAAGGGAAAAATAATTGAAAGTGAGGGCATCAATATGCCCAATGGCCAAACAATAAGGTGTCACCAGCCAGAGGCCTATAAATATCTGGGCATATTACAGCTGGACAACATCAAGCATGAACATGTGAAGACTGTGGTCAGTAAAGAATACACACAAAGGGTCAGAAAAATTCTCAAAAGCAAGCTCAATGGAGGCAACACCATCAAGGCCATAAACACCTGGGCCATACCTGTCATAAGATATACTGCTGGCATTATAAATTGGACACAGGCGGAACTGGACAATTTGGACAGAAAAACAAGAAAACTCATGACCATTCATCATTCCCTGCACCCTCGCAGTGATGTTGACCGGCTGTATCTGCCTAGAAGATCAGGGGGCAGAGGACTCTTGCAAGTAAAACAAGCAGTCAAAGAAGAAGAACATGCCCTGGCAGAATATGTAAAACAAAGTGAAGAACCTGCTTTGATTGAAGTCAAAAATCAGAAACTCCTCAAAGCACAGCAGACAAAAAACCAGTACAAGAAAACCGCACTACAAACTAGAGCTGACAGCTGGCACAACAAAACTGCATGGAAAGTTCCTTGACAAAATTGAAGGAAAAGCTGATATGGAGAAGACCTGGCTCTGGCTCACGAATGGGACCCTGAAGAAGGAGACAGAAGGCCTGATCCTTGCAGCCCAGGAGCAAGTCATCAGAACAAATGCAATCAAGGCCAAGATCGAAAAATCAGCTGATGACCCAAAGTGCAGACTGTGCAAGGAAACCGATGAAACCATTGATCATATCCTCAGCTGCTGTAAGAAAATTGCACAGACAGACTACAAACAGAGGCACAACTATGTGGCCCAAATGATTCATTGGAACCTATGCCTCAAGTACCACCTCCCTGCAGTTAAGAACTGGTGGGATCACAAATCTGCAAAGGTTGTGGAAAATGAACACGCAAAGATACTGTGGGACTTCCGAATCCAGACTGACAAAGTTCTGGAACACAACACACCAGACATCACAGTTGTGGAAAAGAACAAGGTTTGGATCATTGATGTTGCCATCCCAGGTGACAGTCGCATTGACGAAAAACAACAGGAAAAACTCAGCCGCTATCAGGACCTCAAGATTGAACTTCAAAGTCTCTGGCAGAAACCAGTGCAGGTGGTCCCGGTGGTGATGGGCACACTGGGTGCCGTGCCAAAAGATCTCAGCCGGCATTTGGAAACAATAGACATTGACAAAATTACGATCTGCCAACTGCAAAAGGCCACCTTACTGGGATCTGCACGCATCATCCGAAAATACATCACACAGTCCTAGACACTTGGGAAGTGTTCGACTTGTGATTTTGTGAAACGAAATCCAGCATATCTATCTTGTTGGCTGTGTCATACAATAATAATAATAATAATAATAATAATAATAATAAAACACTTTATTTATATTCCGCCCTATTTCCCAAGGAGACTCAGGGCGGATCACAGTACACATACACGACAAACATTCAATGCCATTTTGGACAGACAGAACAGAACAGAACACACAGAAAAAAGGTATGTTGTGTTTGGAAGTCCAGCTTTGGTGCCTTGGAGGTTGTGTTCGGTGATTGTGCCTTGGAGGTTGTGCTCGGATTTAACCACAGGGGGTGCTGTTGCTCCATTCTCTATGATGAAGAGTCAACAGGACTTCCTCCTTCTTTCCGGTCACCAGTCACCAGCATTTTATGGTGTCGTAAAATATCTCCCCCACTAAATTAATGGTACCTAACTTCTCTACTTACAGCTCAGCTGTTTTCAAACTGCTTAGATAAACAGTAAGCAGGGCTTGACAGTCAAGTACTCATCCCGACTGGGCTTCAAACTGGCTATCTTTCGGTTGGCAGATCTTATTACTGCTGGTGATTTACCCGCTGTGCTAGAGCCCAAGAAGCATCTATATTGTTGAATTACTGGAGTTTGACACCACTTGAACTGGCTATTGCTCAATGGTATTGAACCTTGGATTTCATGTTTAGACTTGAGTCTGTCTTATCCCCACGAGTTATAGTTTGGTGAAGCACTAGCTTTCACTGGAAGAGAAGTTTTGTAAATATACAACTCCTATGATGCCCCGGTGGTGAAGTGTGTTAAAGCACTGAGATGCTGAACTTGCAGACCGAAAGGTCCCATTAGCTCCAGCTTCTGCCAATCTAGCAGTTCGAAAACATGCAAATGTGAGTAGATCAATAGGTACTGCTCCGGCGGGGAGGTAATGGTGCTCCATGCAGTCATGCCGGCCACCTAACCTTGGAGGTGTCTATGGACAACGCCGGCTCTTTGGCTTAGAAATGGAGATGAGCACTGTAATGAAGTGTGAATTTTTTTTGGTTTACAGATGTTATGTTTAATTGTGTATTGTGTTTTAAAAGGGTCAGTATTTCAGTTATTGCATCTCTGCACTCAGTAGTTGGTTGCCATGGAGAAGTAGGCAGAGCCAACTGCTGTTTTGGTGGAGAAGTGCAGGTTTTTAAAAAAGAAGCAGTTAGTCTGTGCTCTGACGAGGCACAGGGAAGACTGACCCTAAGTTGAAGGGATCAGGGAGGCTCAATTGCTTATTTTTGAGTCAGTTTAAAATAAGTTTGGTGACTTATTTTAGGTAGTCTGTGTCCTGATAAGGAACAGATAATCTGTGATTGTAATTCACAGGGTGACTGCAGTTTAAAAGCAGTAGAGAAAGAAGTGACATTTTAGGAAGTTTGAATCACCTCATTCTAGCTTTACAACTGTTAACTAAAGTGCCTCTAAGGAGAAACGTTATTGTAACCACTAAGCTCTGTGCCTGAATAAACTTGTTATTGTTCTCTCAAACATCTCAGCCTAAGTCACATATATTACCATCAAGAGTAAACAAGAAGAAGAAAGAAAAACAAAATTTAAAAGGTCTCCTCTCTGAGACAGTTGATGGCTGCATCTTTCCAAAGTGGGGTCAAGCGTTAATCCCCTTTACATTTGGTGGCAGCATTATAAAGACTTTACAATTTGGTGGCAGTGTAAATAAACATCTTTACATTTGGTGGCAGCAGTTATAGGTTATAATTTAATAAAAACTCCTCCACAAGCACCAACCCCCAGAGTCAGACATGACTGGACTTAACGTCAGGGGCAACCTTTACCTTTACCTATGATGCCATAGTATTATTTATTTTTTTTTTTATTTACAGCATTTATATTCCGCCCTTCTCACCCCGAAGGGGACTCAGGGTGGATCACATTATACATATAGGCAAACATTCAATGCCTTTTAACATAGAACAAAGACAAACAAACATAGGCTCCGAGCGGGGCTCGAACGCATGACCTCCTGGTCAGAGTGATTCATTGCAGTTAATTGCACTGGCTTGGTCTCCCGCCTGCGCCACAGCCAGGGCCTTGGCGGTTAAAGTGGTGTCAAACTTAGAATGTTGATGCACCCTAAGTTCAGACCAAGAATAAAATATAGTATGACCTCTGTATCCACGAGGAAGAAGTTCATGGACTTGGCATGGATATGTGAAACCATGGATAATACTGAAACAGAGGACGTTCAATCCAATAATACAATACAGTCACACTGGATGACCTAGAGAAGACATACTTTGTTGGATCTAGATTCCAACTAGATCAGGTGAATCAGGAAAAAATCCAGAAAAGTCATGGTTGCATCCTGGAGAAAAACTGGAACCTGACCTAGAAGAAGACCTGGCTATGCTCACTTGTTTCCATAGGGAACAGTAACGCCTGCCACGGGGCCCGTGTCGCAGCCCAGGAAGAGGAAAGAGACATAGCACGCTGTGGACACCAGGTTGACCATCATGGCCATGCGCGTGGCCCCAAGAGCAGAGAGGCTCAGCTTCTTGACCAAGAGGCCCCCCAGGAAAATGCCCAGGCAGGCACAGGGAATAGCGGTCATGCCTGGGAGGAAACAAAAGAGAAAGAACAGAAAGTGAGAAGTCATAGTCTGAGCACTACTTTTCATGGAGCTACCTAAATGAGCTGGCATCATTCTCAACCTGGTGGTGTGTATGTAAAATAGGTATAAACATGCCTTACTTTGCTTCCAATGACCCCAATTTAGATGATTGAATGGCAAGTTAGATGTAATTGGCTCCATTTCAATTGACCTGGACCTTTACCCCACCGACTGCTGTCTCTGGTCGGTCCCAACACCCCTTTGGATGGGCGCACCATTTGAGTGACTCACCCAATAACTGGTTGGCCGAGGACGTTGTGAGATTGAACTGCTGCTCCAGATACTTCCCCAGGAAGGCCGCAAAGCCAGCAACCACTGCTATCTCCATGCAAGCAGCCAGGACGATGCAGGTGAAGACCGGGTTGGAGAGCAAGTGCTTAGTTACTTTAGGGATCACTAGAAGGTGGAAACAAGAAAAAGGGGGCATCACAAAGCTATCCAATGCAGCTCCCAGGTGGTATTTTTCTATCTAGTTATTTATGGAATCCTTTGAGATGCCACTCTCCAGACTTCCTGGCATCCCATTTTGTGGGAAAGGCTGTAAGCAGTTGGTTTGTGGTGGTCTAAAAACGTTACTTTCCAAAGCTTTGCGTTCTGCATGATAAATCGATAGAAATGATACAAATCGGATAAATACATATATTGCCTTTGGAAAATTCAGGCAACCTAGGTTATTATAAAGTCAACAGGACCATCTAGTGGATATAGGAGAACATTACAAGTCTCATTTTGATGTTGGAGGGCATAGAGATTCCTTCCTAGATAAGTATTCTCTATAGGTTCTCCAGTGCCACTCAATGTTCAGCATCCTGATGGTGGAACTATGGACCTTATCACATTGGGATATACAAGCAGTCCCCAAGTTGTGAACAAGATAGATTCTGTAGGTTTGTTCTTAAGTTGAATTTGTTTATGAGTTGGGACAGGTGCATTTTTAAAATATAATTCCAGCTATAGCCTGGAAGTCTCAAACTACCATTCTCGCAAGATTCTAGCTGGTGGGATGCACACTGATTTTGTGATCACACGTAAAAACAATGCCTCAGAACCGTATAAAATCAAAAAACACAATTAGAATCCTGTGTGCAATTTCTACAATGTTTTGCAGATGACTTGCTGACAGAATGGGACAAACATCATGTGATAGTACCCGTGCAGGATCACATTCAAAGAATCTCAGAAACGGAGTATATCCCATGTGATAAGGTCCTATATCTCTGCTCCCCTCCCAAGAACAACATAATGGTGCAGTCCAACTTTACATGTAAAATGGTTTACAATTATACAACTTCCCAACAGCATGCCCGGCATTGTTTTCCTGTGTTTGTGACTCAACCATTGGCTAACTCTTCAAACCACTGGGAACATGTCTGGTTGATTCATGGACTTATTTTCTTCATAAAACACCTTCCATTAACACAGAGGTGGACAAAGTGTAGCTTCTGACTTCCAAGGCTATTTTTTGTGACCTCCAAGGATTAAAATCCTTTTCAATGAAATATTATGATGCTTAAAGATGATGAACAAGAATGATTAAAGGGTTTTCCAGACTGTGGTGCATCTTGAAAAGATGGGAAAACTCTTTCCCATCTAAGGTTGGACTGTGCCCCTTCAAAAGATGGGAAAACTCCCTCGTCAGAATCCAAACAAGGTCTTAATTCATCACCTATGGAAAAGACTGGACATTTTCGTCAAATGAGAACATCTACATTCCATTCAAGGATGTGAGGACAGAGTTGTGTGCATGCACCGCTGCACATGTGCATTGTGCTTCCAGATGCAGGCTTCCAAATAGGCATTTGGTTTCCTAGATCCAAGAGAGAAAAGTGGCTTTTAAAGTAATGTATTAGCAGGAGAGATTTTGATTTCCATAAGCATTTTAATTCTTCCAGAGATGTCACAGCTTGAGTGGAACAGGATGCAAAGGCAAAGAAGCTCTCCTCATCTTAATACCTGGTGACTAATTCCTCCACAAATTTAATGTGAAAAAAACGTGCCATTTGAGCATTATCCCTCTGAAGTGCTGCTGAAGCTTCAGCACAATGGAGCTGAGCTTGGTGTGCTCTTGAAGATGCCGTTCCTTCTCTCTTCACTGTCTGATTTGAATAGCTCAGGGTTTGAAAAGCAGCAATTTCTGGCCCACACAACCAGACTTATGGTGACACTATCACATAGTTTTGTGGGGTTGAGTACATATTTTACCCTTGTTTTCAGAGTCCAGTGCTCAAACCACTACAATACAATACCATGCTGACTCTCAGGTGATATGATAGTTATTTAAATATCTTAACTGGATCATGCAGAAGTTGAACCAAGATGTTTTGTGTGGCTCCATGAACTAAGACTTGAACGAATTGATTCAAAAGAGCTTCCAGCTAAATATTAGGAAGAACTTCCTGACTATAAGAGATAATGAAACAGGCTGCCTAGATCCAAGTGTACAGATAGGGACAAAAACATCAAGACAATTTTGGGCGGGTATTTTTTTTTTTTTTGCCCCAAACCGTACCCAAAGCACAGCGGTTAACCACACAACACCTCTGCAAAGTTCTCCTGAATCTCTTCTGTCCACATACAAAAACAAACTTTAGAAATGTGCACAATGGGGGCCAGATGAGATTGTGTATCACTTGGGGTGTTTCAAATCACACATTGTATCCAATTGGTTGAAAAATAGCTTTGAACCCTTGTGTCGTTGCCCATCAATGATCTAAGGTAACGTCTTACACTCCTAAGAAGGAAAGTCTCAAGGGCGCATCTACACAATAGAATTCATTCAGCTTGACACCATCTGAACAGCCCTGGCTCGATGCTATGGAATAATGGGAGTTGTCATTTTACAATATCATCTTTTCTGCCATAGCTGGATAAATCTGAATCCTCACCAAACTACAACTCCCAAAGTGATCCATTTAAGGTGGAAGCAGGTGTCAAACAGGGATGTGTTATTTCCCCAACCTTATTCTCCATCTTCATTGTTATGATACTGCATCTTGTTGATGGAAATCCTGCAAATCTGGGAAGAAGACAGGTGGACAAATGTCAAAGCAAAGATGATCAGCATTGAAGCGATCATCCTCCGCCATCAACTCTGTTGGACTGAAGGCCTTGATGTCCAAATGCACAAAGATCACCATCTCCCAAAGCAGTTACTCTACTCCAAACTCAAGAATGGAAAACGGAATGTTGGTGGACAGGAAAAGAGATTGAAAGATGGGCTTAAAGCTAACCTTAAAAACTGTGGCATAGACACTGAGAGAGAACTGGGAAGCCCTGGACCTTGAACGTTCTAACTGGAGGTCAGCTGTGACCACGAGTGCTGTGGAAGCTGTGAGCCCAGGCTGTGGCGCAGGCTGTTGAGCAACAAGCTGCAGCCAGCTGCAACAAATCACTCTGACCAAGAGGTCATGAGTTTGAGGCCAGCTTGGAGATGCGTTTGTCTCTGTCTTTGTTCTATGTTAAGGCATTGAATGTTTGCCTTATATGTGTAATATGATCCACCCGGAGTCCCCTTCAGGGTGAGAAGGGCAGAATATAAATACTGTAAATAAATAAATAAATAAATAAATAAATAAATAAATAAATAAATAAATAAATTTGAAGAAGCACAAATGAGGGACGAAAGGGAGAATCATGTCAAGAGGAAGAAGGCACGTCAAGCCAACTGGGAAGCCCTGGACCTTGAACGTTCTAACTGGAGGTCAGCTGTGACCACGAGTGCTGTGGAATTTGAAGAAGCACAAATGAAGGGTGAAAGGGAACGTGTCAGGAGGAAGAAGGCACGTCAAGCCAACTCTTGTTGGGACTGCCTTCCACCTGGAAATTGATGCCCTCATTGTGGAAGAACATGCAAATCAAGGATATCTACAGTCACCTATAGACCCACTGCCAAGACACTACACTTGGAAGAGAATCAATATCGGAAACGAGTGATCACTGATGATGATGACAACTCACAGGATTTGACAGTACTGAGCCATGGCATTTTCCAGTGGTACCAAAGTGTGTTAATTCTATGGTGGAGATGCCTCCAGCATCTCAGGGTCAGGGGAGTGATCCAGCCGGCCATTAACCTGTGGGCTCCCACAGAAGTCCTGCAGAAGAGGTGGGCTATGGGGGAAGTGCGTCACCTCTCAGCTGCTGGAGGCAGGAGGGGCTCTCTCCCGCTTCCACGGCGGCGGCGTTGTTTCCCGGGAGGACCCCGTTGCTGGGCTTTGGCGGCCTCTCGTAGTCCCGCTCGGGAAGCATGGCCTGCTCAGCCTCTGCCGTCTGCTCTGGATGGTGGGTCAGGGACTGTGGGAATCCAAACATCGGGAGAGACGAAAAGAAAAGTAAGGCACCACAGAGCAAGAAGCCTGCCCACCATGCGCCAATCCACCTTGGGTCATCAGGGGTGATGTCCAGCTTACCTGCAGAGGGACAGAAGACAGGTTGGGTAGTGACAATGGGGAGAAAACATGCAAGAATGGGTGGCTGGTTAGAAGATGTCATGGGGTGTCAAACATCATTATCATGGAGAACCACATCAGCCATATGGTTGCCAATGCCTTCAAAGTGCTATTTCATCAACAGACAAAGAATCCATAGATACAGGGGGCCAACTAATATTATGTAATAATAATATTATGATGCAATACAATGTAATACTAATTATAATTCACTATTACTAATAATATTGCAATATAGACGTATAATATAATATATTGTATGTATAATGTAAAGGTAAAGGTTTCCCCTGACGTTAAGTCTAGTTGTGTCCGGCTCTGGGGGTTGGTGCTCATCTCCATTTCTAAGCCAAAGAGCCGGCGTTGTCCATAGACACCTCCAAGGTCATGTGGCCATTGGCATGACTGCATGGAGTGCCGTTATGTATGTATATATACTTGTAAACCGCCCCGAGTCCCCTTCGGGGTGAGAAGGGCGGGATATAAATGTCGCAAATAAATAAATAAAACTATAATTTTTTAAAGAATGGTTGGTGCTCTTTAATGTTCACCAATGTTTATGCCCAGATCTCAGTGAATGATAACTCCCATCCCTTTGGATTACACCATGTAACGCAATTGAAAAAAAATTCTGTTCCTGGTTTGAAAGTATTATTTAATAATAATAATAATAATAATAATAATAATAATAATAATAATAATAATAACTTTATTTTTGTATCCTGCCTTCATCTCCCTGAAGGGACTTGGGGCGGCTCACATGGCAAAATTCAACGACATAGTTAAAATGAGCATATTAGTATTCAATAAACACATCATAAAACAACAACAATATAACACAGTATAAAATAACAACAACAACAACAACCAGTGACCTAAAATAGTAAACAGTTTCTGGGCTCAGTAGGCGGGTAGTAAGGATCAGTTTCTGTTTAATTGTGCAGTACGTACTTTGAAAGTAGTTGTTCTATTCCGGAAACCTTGTTTTTGCAGCTGCCACAAACTATATTGATTTTGTTGAGACTCCATAAGATATTCATTAAAAAACTAGAGCAGGATGTTTTGCAAAAACAAAGTTTTGGCAGTTATATAAACTTTCTCCATGGTTTTATGATAGAACCAATTAGGAAATGACATGTATAACTCAGGAACAAAAACTGTGTTACATAGTGTTGTCTGCCATTCGGACTTGGGATATAATGAGAATTGCTACCCAACAGTACTTCTGGCTCTGAGGTTGGGAGAAGGTGAGAATCATCTGAGACACTGAACTAGTTTGGGCATTAGTTGGGCAATTTTGTAAAGTGCTAGATTCCTATTAGTTCCAGCTAGAATAAGTTGCTGAATGGAGAGTCAACACATACATGGATCCCATTGATCCAATGGCTCTACTCCAATCAAGGATTTAAAAAAATCTCTTGTTTTCCACACCTTCTTCGCATGTCTCTGTTTGGATATGTGTGTGTATGATTCTAATCTCCAAAAAGGAGGGGAAAGCAAAACTTTACAGAGTCAGAGGTGGGAAACATTCAGGTGACACCCCTAAGCAGCCTCCCACTAAGGGTGCATCCACATTGTAGAATTAATACAGTTTGACACCACTTGAACTGACGTGGCTCAATGCTATGGACTCGTGGGATTTGTTGTTTGGTGAGGCACCAGCATTCTTTCGCAAACTAGGTTAAAAACACTTTCCAGGATTCCATACCATTGAGCCATGGCAATTAAAGTGGTATCATGCCACATTAATTTGACAGTGTAGATGCACCCTTTCTCCCTTTGCCCAGTGAGATTCAGAAACTTGCAGGTTTAAAAAATATCCTTAGTTTGCCTTTCAAAAAGTAGCCATTTTCTTGCAAACTTCCCAAGTGCTTCTTATCCAACCACAGAAGGGGAGAAAAAGCATCCTTACTTGTGTCAATGAAGATGGCATCCACATAGATTTTGGTACAGAATGAGCCCAAGATAAATCCACAGGCTGGCCCAAACACCAGCATTGTAAACAAGATCCCTGCAAGGAAACAAAATCAACACAACAGAGGTAAGCGAGAGGCATGATCCAAGGTTGGGAAGAAAAAGCAGGGTATAAATAAACATAACAACAACAACAACAACAACAACAACAACAAGAAGGAAGACCACTTGGGTCTGAATTGAGTGGAACATTGGGACTCACAAGTCAAATGTTCCTCCAGAATTAGACTTATCACATGCTGCCATGACATATAGTATAGTAACAAGGGTTTATACTAAACCTCCATTACTACTATATTTGAAGACTTCCACCAATCTTATTGCTACCGCTATGAGTGAGGTCCCTGTTCTTAGTTCTGTAATCAATGCAGGGACCTCTTTCTATATAGATGCTATGGCTTTGAGGTTCTCCTAGATGCCTCCAAGGTTGGGCAACTTCTTATCTGATGCCATCCCTACGCTGCCATGACATATACTATAGTAACAAGGCTCTATAGTAAACCTCCGCTACTACTATATGTGAAGACTTCCACCAATCTTATTGCTACCACTAAGAGTGAGACCCTTTCCCTGTTCGTAGATCTGCTACCAATGCAGGGATATCTTCCTATACTGCTGCTATGGCTTTGAAGTCCTCCTAGATGCCTCCAAGGTTGGACAACTTCTATGCTTATCTGATGCCATCGTTACGCTGCCACGACATATACCATAGTACAAGAGTCTCAAAACTACAGCCCGCGGTCTGGATGCAGCCCTCCAAGATACTTTCCCCATTCTTTTGACCAAACTTTAGACTTAGTGTTGTCCTTGGTCTGAAATGGCTTGAAGGCACACAACAATGACCCCAATTAACTTGACTCTTTATTCAACCAAAAGCAAGCCCACAGTTCTCATTGAAATACAGTAGAGTCTCACTTATCCAAGCCTCGCTTATCCAAGTTTCTGGATTATCCAAGCCATTTTTTAAAAATAGTTTTTATTAAATTTTGGTGATTAACATCAGCATAGAGGGAGAGGAGAGAGAATAAGGGGGAAGAGGGAAGGGAGAGTGGACTAAAAGAACAAAGTTTCCATAAGTGGAAGGTATGGGGAGACATAGGGAGGGCAGGCTGGTGTGGGGGTAGAGGTAGCAATAAAGGGGGGGGGGAAGGACCCTATTCGGGGAGGGGAGGGTGGGGGGGAGGGGGTATAGGGGGGGTTAGAGGAGGACTTCCGATCTTCTAACTTCCAGTCCGTGTTCCACATCAAAGCGTTGTCTCTTGTAGGTAGTTGTCTAAGAGTGTCCAGTTTGTTTCCTTCATTGGTTGTCCCGTAGATTTTTTAAGCAGAGAGGTCAGTCTATCCATGTTTTTGATGTCCAATAATTTTTCCATCCATTCTTCTTTGTTGAGATTTTTCCCATCTTTCCAGTTTCTGGCTAGTACTATTCTAGCTGCAGTGATAGCGTAAATAAATAATTTCTGTTTGTTATTTTTCCCTATTTCTGGGTTTTCGATTTTCTCTATTTTAAAATTATATAGGCCTAAAAGGAAGTATTCAGGTTTGCATTCAAAATTAACTTTAAAAATTCTTTTACATTCTCTATGAATTGTTAACCAGAAATTTTTAATTATCTTACAACCCCACCACATGTGAAAATATGAGCCCACCTGTTTTCCACAGTGCCAGCAATTCTTGTTACTATCTTTATACATAAGTCCTAATTTTTTAGGTGTTAGATACCACCTGTGTATAGTTTTTAGCCAATTCTCCTTTAATTCAATAGAGTAACATAGTTTCGTATTCTTATTCCAAATAGTTTCCCATTCGTCCAGCATTATCGGTCTACCAATATTTCTAGACCAGCTTAGCATCGAATCTTTGATTATATCCATTTCCGTATTCCATTCTAGTATTTTATTGTAAATTAATGTTATAATTTTTTTCCCTTTTAAGTAAGATATCCCAGAAGTTAGTGTTTGTGTTAAAGCCAATTTCCTTATCTGTTTTATAGCACTCTTTTAGTTGATAGTATTGGAGCCATGTAATGTTCTTATATTGTTTTTTGATTTCCTCTATGTCCTTTAAGGGGGGTGCGTCTCCCGTCGTGTTTCCTATTTTAATAATTTCTCTATACGTGGGCCATTTTTGCCATCCTAGTAATCTACGTTGGATGGCTTCTAGAGGGGCGAACCAGAGGGGGGTTTTTTCGTATAGATATCTCTTATACTTTTTCCAGGTTCCAATTAGGGCTGATCTCACAAAATGGTTTCCGAATTGTTTATCTACTTTTTCCTTTTCTTGCCATAGGTATCCATGCCAGCCCCAACGCAAATTAAATCCCTCTATTGTTAGTAATTTAATTTTTTCTAATTTTACCCAATCTATTGTCCATTCTAGCGCACAAGCATCATGATATAATTGTAAACTTGGTACATCGAAGCCCCCTCTTTCTTTGGGTGTGATCATAGTGGAGAATTTGACTCTTGGTTTTTTGTTTTGCCAGATAAATTTATTAATTTCCCGGTTCCATTCGACAAATAGTTTTTTTCCTCTAATAATAGGGATATTACGAAACAAGTAGAGTAGTTTGGGCAGAATGTTCATTTTAATTATAGCTATTCTGCCCATGAGTGAGATCTTTAAATGTTTCCATCCCTCTAGATCTCTTTTTATCTCTTGCCATTTTGTCCCATAATTTAGTTCTAAAAGTTGATTATTTCTATTTGTAATCCAGATGCCTAAATATTTAATTTTATTAACAAGACAGCTCTGTTTAATGAAGATAATGAAGATAATCCAGAGGAAGATGGGGAGGAAGAAGAAGAAGACGCAGTGAGTGATATATACTTCGATGACTAATTTATTAGGCGCAATAAGAATCTTCACAAACAATGTAAACGGTTTAAATTCAAAAATTAAAAAAAAAAGATTATTTAATAATTTAAGGAAAAATAATTATGACATCATAGCGCTACAGGAGACACATATAGCCGCTAAAAATGCTAGTTATTTAATAAACAATAGTTTAGGGAAAGCCTTCCACTCCTTAGACGGGAAAAAAAACGGGGAGTCACTCTATATATAGCAGAAAAATTTAATCCAGTGGAAGAATTCAGGGACCATGAAGGTAGGATCATTGCAGTTAAAATATTAATGGGTAAAGAATCTATCTTAATATGCAACATCTACATGCCAAACGGCCCAAAACAGAAATTTGTTAAACAATTAAGAATTAATATTAGTGAGATAGAATTTGATCACCTATTGATAATGGGTGATTTTAATGGGGTCATCGACTTTAAAATGGATAAATCATCACACAATAAGAACAACAAAAAAAATATTAAAAACTCTCTTCCGAGAAACCTATATCAATTTATGAACGAATTCGATTTATGGGACATTTGGAGACTAAAGAACCCCAACCAAAAAGATTATACATATTACTCGAGCAGACATCAGTTATGGACCAGAATTGATATGATCTGGGCCTCCAAAAGCCTAGCGCCCAAGATTGAAGAAATAAAAATACAGGCAAGGGATCTCTCGGACCACTGCCCTATAATGATGTCAATAAATAAGAAAGATCATAGAGTAAATTGGAGAGTAGATAATAACTTGATTAAACAGAAGAAAGATATTGAAAACTTAAAGCAGTTAACTAAAGAATATTTCCAGTTAAATGATAATGAAAATGTCGCCCCACAAATCGTGTGGGACGCATATAAGGCGGTGGCAAGAGGCTTCTTTATACAACAAAAAGCAAGGAAAAACAAAATCAAAAATCAAAAATTACAATCACTTCAAGAAGAATTAGAGAAACTCGAGCAAAGATTAAAAATAAATCCTAAGGAGAGTAACATACTTGTAAAAATAAAATTATTACAAAAATAAAGGACTAATATACAGTTAGAAACCCTAGCTAACCAACTAAAATGGACGAGACAAAATTCATTTGAAAATGCAAATAAACCGGGGAAATGGCTTGCTAGAATAATTAGGAAAAAGAAAAATAAACAACAAATTATTAAAATCAGTGTAAAGGAAAAAGAGGTGTTTACGGACGATGAAATTAAATTGGAATTCCAGAACTACTATAAGAATTTATATAAAAAAGAAGTAGTTAACCCAGAAGAGATAACAAGCTATATATGTAGTCAAAAACTACAAAAAATATCCGATACCCAAAGGCTAAACCTGAATAAAGAAATTACTGAACAAGAAATTAAAAAAGCCATCCAAGATTTAAAATCAGGCAAATCACCAGGCCCAGACGGCTTTATAGCCGAGTTCTATAAAATTGAACAAATAGAAATAATTCATTTCTTAAAAAAAATCATGAATATAGCATTAAAGGAAGGTAAAATCCCTGATTCATGGAAACAAGCAGAAATAACTCTGATTCACAAAGACGGAACAGATTCGAGTAATGTAAGGAATTATCGGCCCATATCATTATTAAACAACGACTACAAAATTTACACGAAAATTCTTGCTGAAAGATTCACAATCTTTTTAAAAGATTGGATTTCAGAAGATCAAGCAGGTTTCTTACCCAACCGCAGTACTAAAGATAATATTAGAATTATTCTGGATGCGATAGAATACTATGATCAAAACCATCAAAAGGAAGTGGGATTTTTATCATTAGATGCGGAGAAAGCCTTTGATAACGTCAATTGGGAATTTTTCAAACTTTTATTTACAGAGTTAGACATGGGAATTTTTTTTCAAAACGGGATAAATGCAATCTACTCTAATCAATTTGCAAAAATTAAAGTCAATAATGTATATACGGATAATTTTGAGATACAAAAAGGAACAAGACAAGGCTGTCCGCTTTCCCCCTTAATTTTCATATTCACACTAGAAATTCTGATGAGAGCAATAAAAGAGGATAAAAAATTAAAGGGCATTAAAATTGGAAATCAAGAGCTAAAATTACGCGCCTTCGCCGACGATGTTATATGTATACTAGAGAACCCAAATGAGACTATCAAGGATTGGCTAAGAAAGATTGAGGAATTTGGCGTAATGGCGGGTTTCAAAATAAATGGCAATAAGACAACAATACTTACAAAAAACATGACAAAAAAGAAACAAAACGAACTAAAAGAGACTGCGGGTCCAAGCCATTTTTGTAGTCAATGTTTTCAATATATCGTGATATTTTGGTACTAAATTCGTAAATACAGTAATTACAACATAACATTACTGCGTATTGAACTGCTTTTTCTGTCAAATTTGTTGTATAACATGATGTTTTGGTGCTTAATTTGTAAAATCATAACCTAATTTTATGTTTAATAGTCTTTTCCTTAATCCCTCCTTATTATCCAAGATATTCGCTTATCCAAGCTTCTGCCGGCCCGTTTAGCTTGGATAAGTGAGACTCTACTGTATTAGTAAGTTTATGTTGGTTAAAATTGTTATTCATTGCAGTGTGCATAGGAATTCGTTCATGTTTTTTTTTTTCAAAATACAGTCCAGCCTCCCAACAATCTAGGAGAACATGAACCAGCCCTTTGCTTTAAAAGTTTGAAGACCCCTGTTATAGTGGAACCCAATCTTTATGGATATACCATAAAAGTATTATAATACACAGAAACAATACAATGGGGTTTGTAGTATCTTCTGGTTTAGTTCCAGGATCACCCCACCATTCCACCAAAATCCATGGACACCCAAGTCCCATTATGTAGAATGGCATAGTAAAATGGTGTTCCTTATATGAAATGTTAACATCAAGCTTTGCTGTTTGGACTTCTAAAACAATATTTTCAAGATGTGGATGGTTGAATGAGTGAATGCAGAATCCGAGGATATAGAAGGAGAAGGAGGCAAAAACTAAACAATTCGGAAAGTAGCTCTCATTGTGATTTGACAATATGGAATATTTTTTCCAATCTGAGATTCTTCCACTAGAGGATGCTATAAGCTTTCCATCCTAAACTAGAGCTCTATAGAGGGAAAGAGATCTAGTTTCTCAGCAATACCAAGAGCTGTAAAAAATATTTAAAAGCAACAGCCCAGAAAACTCACAGCAACCCACCATGGTCCTATTGCAAGAGCTGTATGAAGGAACTGTTCAATGTTCTGTGCAGGAATGGAAATCATTGGCCCTTCTGGTTGACCATGCCGAACTACAGCTTCCAGGATTCCTCACAGTTGTCAAATGCTGTCTGAGTTTGCTGGGAGGTGCAGTCCAACCACATCTGGAGCACATCAAAATTCCCAGACTTGTTTAAAAGTGTGAAATGCACCTTTTCTGAAATGGCATGCTATTTTTACAATGCAAATAACTAGAAACTGCTCATGAATAATAATAAAAAACAGCAGGAGAACAGATTGCATCGACTGAAGTTACATGCGATCAGAAAGAAGAAATACATAAACAGATGGAAAACGATGTCTTACAACATCCCCTATCTCCAACGGGTATATTTGCAGCATATAGTGCTCCAGATACGTATGCCGCTCAAGCTGTACAGTTGGGATGAGTAAGAAAGTATGACTGTGGGGCCTTGTATGGCTTCCAAAACCATATTTTGCATCCCTCAACCCATTTATTCTGGACAATGGAGATGACTGATATGGTAAAGGTAAAGGTTTTCCCATGAGATAAAGTCTAGTCGTGTCCGCTTCTGGGGGTTGGTGCTCATTTCCATTTCTAAGCCAAAGAGCTGGCATTGTCCATAGACACCTCCTAGGTCATGTGGCCACTGGCATGACTGCATGGAGTGCTGTTACCTTCCCACCGAAGCAGTACCTATTGATCTACTCACATTTGCATGTTTTCTAACTTTTTGGTTGGCAGAAGTTGGGGTTAACAGTGGGAGCTCACCCCACTCCCTGGATTTAAACCGCCAGTATTTTGGTCAGCAAGTTCAGCAGCTCAGCAGTTTAATCTGCTGCGCCACCGAGGGCTCCAGATTACTGATAGGTGCACCTATTCTATAGAATTAATGCAGTTCAACACGACTCTAACTTGCAACGGTCAATGCTATGGAATTCCAGGAGTTGTGGTTTTATAAGGCCTTTTCACCCTTAATGCTCAGAAAACAGACTTTTGATACAAGTATATACACACACACACAAAAACATATGGCTATGTGAAAACAATGTGCCAAAGATTATGATGAGACATACAAAACTGGCAATTGCGCATAGAACACATGTATTTCTCTACACAAAACTAAGGTTGTGGGAACACTTAGAAGAAATGACAGAATTCTAACCACTTCTGGACAAATTTCCCTATCAGGAATTCCTACCATCTTTAAAAAAACAAAACAAAAAACCCTCACTAGCTTTGGAAAGGATGCATGGTCCTAGCGAACTTGTCCATCGCCCATCGGTCCCTCTTCCAGACTGTTTTTCTGAAACCGTTTCCAGCATCCAGCTTCAGCCAAAGAGAGGGAAGGACTGCTCTCTGTTAATCTGCAAATTCTGCTTGCCCCACATTTCTGTGGAGGATAATAAAGGGGTGTGTTTTTCCCCTCGGGAAGGATTATGGGGTTATATTTAACCCAGACAGCCGCGCATGCCTTTGGTGAAACAAGTGCCGGAGAGGGATTCAGAAGGAACAGAGAGCGGGCATTTCGGAGGGCAGCGTGCTCTCTCCGGAACATCAGAGGCCAAGTTGGCAAAGGCATTTACCTGCCTCTGGATTACAGAGATAATCTCGCGGTGACTTCACATTGATGCTGCCCTAAACAGTGCCAAAACATCACCAACACATCAACATTTTTCTATTGTCTATTTTCAAACCAAGCCAAAAAAGCCAGGGGCCCTGGCAGTCTGTCATGACTCCTTTGAAATCATGCCATAAAGGTCAACATGGGATATATAATTAGTGTGTGTGTGTGTGTGTGTGTGTGTGTGTATATATATATATATATATACAAACACACACATACACAAGGTCAATTTGGTTGAGGCTATCAAAGGGGAAGGAACCCCGGTGGCGAAGTATGTTAAATCGCTGAGCGGCTGAACTTGCAGACCAAAAGGTCGCAGGTTCAAATCCTGGGAGCGGAGTGAGCGCCCGCTGTTAGCTCCAGCTTCTGCCAATCTAGCAGTTCGAAAACATGCCAATGTAAGTAGATCAATAGGTACCGCTCTGGCGGGAAGGTAACGGCGCTCCATGCAGTCATGCCCATGGCCACATGACCTTGGAGGTGTCTATGGACAACGCTAGCTCTTCGGCTTAGAAATGGAGATGAGCACCAACCCCCAGAGTCAGACATGACTGGACTTAACGTCAGGGGAAACCTTTACATTTTTATCAAAGGGGAAATTGGAGGAAATAATAAATATTTATCACTCAGGAGTTTGATGCGACTGGGAAATAAAACTTCTTCCCACCGTGGTGCAAAGGGTAAGAGATAAGAGATATGCTCCAAGAGATAAGAGACATATCTGCATTCTTGAAACATTTATGAACTAGTTTGGAACAAGGAATGTTGGCCAAAGAGGTAAAAGCCATGAACTTTAAGTTGACTGTTTTCATTTTAATGGATATTTCCATGTCCTCTACCATTCTGGTAAGGGAAGGGAACGTTTTCCCCTCACATTAATAAGTCTAATCATGTCCGACTCTAGGGGTTGGTGCTCATCTCCATTTCTAAGCCGAAGAGCCGGCATTGTCCGTAGACGCCTCCAAGGTCATGTGGCCGGCATGACTGCATGGAGCGCCGTTACCTTCCCGCTGGAGTAGTACCTCTTTATCTACCCGCATTTGCATGTTTTCAAACTGCTAGGTTGGCAGAAGCTAGGGATAACAGCGGGAGCTCATCCCACTCCCTGGATTCAAATTGCCAACATTTCAGTCAACAAGTTCAGCAGCCCAGCAGTTTAATCTGCTGCACCACTGGGGGCTAATTTTGTTGTTAGATGTTAATTTTGTTGTCACTCAGGTATGGCGAGAAAGGCATAGGCAGTGTAATCTAGACAATGAACATCATCACATGCACGTTTCTACATACTTCTAAAACAGTTCACAGATGATCACTGAGCCTATCATGTGACACAGATAGGCTTCTCCCTGTTGTACGTAGTATTTCATCAATGAACTGTTTTAAAAGTGTGGAAAAACAGAATGAAACTGGAGCTGCGGAGAAATTGCCTTCTGAGCACCCCTTTTCCATACCTTAACTCATGTGATGAGGTCCAATGTATCAAATGTGTAGATTTTAAAAAGTAACGGCACTCCATGCAGCTTCTGTCAACCTAGAAGTTCGAAAACATGCGAATGTGAGTAGATCAATAGGTACCGTTTCAGAGGGAAGGTAACAAGATTCCCTCCGGACATGCTGGCCACATGAACTTGGAGGTGTCTATGGACAACGCTGGCTCTTCATCTTAGAAATGGAGATGAGTACCAACCCCCAGAGTTGGACAAGACTAGACTTAATGTGATGGGAAAACCTTTACCTTTACTTTTGCCTAACAGATATTTTGAATGTGACCAGTTTGAAACTTGTGTGTTAATAGAGAGAGCTTGATACTATAAATATCATGTTCAAACTTGGAGTCTTGCGCTGGATTGGGTGAGTCTACGCTGCCATATAATCAAGTTCAATGCATTTTAAACTACATTATGAAACTGCATTATATGACAGAGTAGATGGGCCCTTGGTTGGGCATACAGTTGCACAACTTTCCCATTCAACACAAGGTCTGTGCAGCATGAGCACTGGTGAGAAAACGGCCATAATTATTCATCCCAAGACAGATTTCTTAAAGGATTGAAATACACCCTTATATTGTCTGGTCGCCTGGAAACAGGGCCGGTTTACCCCAGGTAGCTAGGCAATTCTCTCTTAGATAGCTTGATTGAGATCTCTAATATGAAAAGTACACATGAGCAGGCAAGTGAAAGCTCCCATCTGCCACAAATCCCACTCGCCAGGTGGAGTCCCAATTCAATTATTTATGGCTTTGTTGCTATAGAGATTGCTAAAACATGGCCTGTGTTTATGGTGCTTTTTCCAAAATGAAGCTTGCTTCTTCTTTCCTAACTTTGGTCCCATCTATAATACAGTAGGAAACAGCATTATATAGACAGTGTAGACTCATAGAGGGCTTCCAGTGGCGCAGTGTGTTAAAGCACTGAGCTGCTGAACTTGTGGACCAAAAGGTTGAAGGTTCGAACCCAGGGAGTGGAATGAGCGCCCACTGTTAGCCCCAGCTTCTGCCAAGCTAGCAGTTCGAAAACATGCAAAATGTGAGTAGATCAATAGGTACCACTCTGGTGGGAAGGTAACGGCGCTCCATGCAGTTATGCTGGCCATATGACCTTGGAGATGTCTACGGACAATGCCGGCTCTTCAGCTTAGAAATGGAGATGAGCACAAACCCCCAGAGTCGGACATGACTGGACTTAACGTCAGGGGAAACCTTTACCTTCACCTAGACTTATATAATGCATTATATGGCAGTGCAGTCATGGGCTGAATGTTGTTTCTCTTTTCAAACCGCTTTGATCCCCATTGGAATAGAAGCGAAACCTCAGTGTGGATCATCCCATCATTGCCTCTCATTGACTAACAGCTGCAGGCAGTTTCCACATATTATTAATAATAATAATAATACTTTATTTATACCCCGCCACCATCTCTCCATGGGAACTCGGGGCGGCTTACATGGGGCAAAGGCCCAAACAACATTGACGAAACAAAACAACAATATAAATACAATTCACAATATAAAAGATAAAAACAGTAAAACAAGAATAAAACAGTTGATACTAGTATCAGTCAACCACCAGGCACAGTTCTATCATCTACTTAGGTGGAGAAACTGGAGCAGCAATGCCAGAATAGAATGATATGTTAAGTGCATAGACAGTAAGGACCTAATAAAATATAGGATAGAATAATACAGTAGAGTCTCACTTATCCAACGTAAATGGGCCGGCAGAACGTTGGATAAGCGAATATGTTGGATAATAAGGAGGGATTAAGGAAAAGCCTATTAAACATTAAATTAGGTTATGATTTTACAAATTAAGAACCAAAACTTCATGTTATACAACAAATTTGACAGGAAAAGTAGTTCAATGCTACCTAGTAATTACTGTATTTACGAATTTAGCACCAAAATATCATGATGTATGGAAAACATTGACTACAAAAATGCATTGGATAATCCAGAACGTTGGATAAGCAAGTGTTGGATAAGTGAGACTCTACTGTACCATCTGGGGGGTATTATCCACATTGGCCTTTTATTGCTGAAACTGATATATACGAGGGTTATCCAGAAAGTAGATTACATTTTGGAATTAAAAATGAACAAAGTATAGAAGAAAACATTTACCATATGCAGTTGAAAGCCACACCCAAATACTACTTCTCAACATAGTCGCCATTCAAATCTAGGCACTTATCATAGCGATGAATGAGCTTTGCAACTCCTTCCCCACAAAACTCTGCCGCTTGCATCCTCAACACAGCATTTGACTGGCTGGTTGAGGACGCAAGCGTTAGAGTTAGAGTTTTGTGGGGAAGGAGTTGCAAAGCTCATTCATCGCTATGATAAGTGCCTAGATTTGAATGGCGACTATGTTGAGATGTGGTATTTGGGTGTGGCTTTCAACTACATATGGTAAATGTTTTCTCCTATACTTTGTTCATTTTTAATTCCAAAATGTAATTTACTTTCTGATTAACCCTCCTATATCAAAACGAGCCAGTGCTTTGACAAAACAGGTGGACCATAATTTATCTTGAATTTTAAAAATCCAAAATATTACAAAATTATTATTATTACATTGCAGAATGAATGCAACTTGACACACCTTAAACTGCTATGGAAGAAAGAGCTTTGAAGAAAGTTGGCAGCTTAATAGAGTTGCTGGCTTCTTCCAATTAACTTTTCACTTAGTTAAAAGCTATAATATTGAGAAAAACCATCTCAAAAGCCAAGAGGAGAAGGGGGGGAAAGAGACAAATAAATGGGCGGTGGGGGAAGATCCGAAGAGATTGTTATACCATCCAATTATGCACAAGCAGCGTGCCATTTAATTTCCAGGGCCTTCGTTAAAAATGCCATCCTGCCGTGGCGTTTCATCCGCCTCCTAATAAACTGATTACAGACTAACACCCCAAAGCCCTGCTGTTCACCATTATGCATTATTTAGGCCCCTGAAAAGATGATAATTAACCCACAGGTCCGGAGATGTTCCATTGTCATACAGACAATGCCCGGGCGCATGGCACAGGCAAAGCACGTGTTGCGCACTGCCTTCGGCTTAATTACTTGGGCAGAGCGCCAAGGACCGCTCCAGAGATAGGAAACATGGGAGGAAAAAACAAAACAAAACACCTGCATCTTAAAGCTCTCCCTAGATTAAAAAAAAAACCCTACCAATTTCTGATAGCGAAAGCAAGCTTGGAAAGGGGCTTTGAGGGTGCATCTCCACTGTAGAATGAATGCAGCTTGGCATCATTTGGACGACTATGGGTAAATGCTATGGAATCAATGCAATTACAGTTTTAGAAGCCTTCCCTGCCAAAGAGTGTGGGTGCTTCACCAAACTGCGTCCTGCAGGGTTTCATAGCATAGAGCCATGGCGCATTCATTCCGGAGTGTAGATGTGCCCTTAGAATGCAACTCTCAAAGGATAACTCTCAGAATTAAATTGCATTGTGTTTGTCTGCTTTTTCTGTTGTGTGCCAATTTGTGTCTCGGAAAAGAGATAAAAGCAACATTTGAATAAATATTAGGGGTGTGCAATTTTTTCGTTAGTATTTGCAAGTCGTATCAAATTTGTTAAATTCATACTTATGACGCATCCTTAGACTTCAACTCACAAAGCGGCATTTGAATAAATATTAGGGGTGTGCAATTTTTTCATTAGTCATTGTAAGTTTTACCAATTTTTTAAAATTCGTATTTACAATGCGATATCTGAAGCCTGGGTGTGGCCCGTGCAAAAAACCTATGAATCTAAACTTACCCAATACTTTTTGTTTGCCTTTTGTAAATCTTGGAAGCCTCCCAAAGTCAGTTTCATTTTCAGCACAAGGAAGCAAAGCCAAGCCAAAAAGCCTGCCTTTCCTCTTTAAATTAATGGCCTCTCACCATGAGTAGAAGGAAGCAGTAGGGAGAAAGCAGAGTTCATTGGGAAAGAGATAGAGAAAGCACCAAATTCTGGGAAATGTAGTTTAGGAAGGCAAGGAGCCCTATGCCAGAGAATTCAAAAGACCCTGCCCTAAACTACATTTCCCAGAATTCTGCTCAGTATCAGAAAACCCCAATCAGGAGAGGGGAGAGATGTCTCCCTTTGTAGCAGCATCCAGCCAGAGTTCCAGTGAATGGTTGAATCTGCAAAGATGAGGACTGACTAGAAGTATCATAGTAAGTAAATCTCTGTGCTGGGCTGGGAAGAAATCCCTCAATGGAAGTTCTATTGGTTAATATGAGAGGCAGACATTCAATGAGATAGCTATTGTGGCTTTAAAAAAAGTTTTTGTCAAAACTTTAAAAAATCCCCTGAAGTCAGTAGATGTATGAATATAATGAGTTACTCTCGTCATAGTAATGAATTTTTCACTAACTGCAATTTAGAAACACTTTAGAAACAAAACGCCGGCGCCTCCTAATTTTGTAATCATTTTTGAAACTTTTTTTATCCATAGCATAATCCTAATAAATATAATAAATATAACATTATTAACAATACCCTAGGAGTAGGTTCTTATTGAGTTGTGCTGTTTGTGGAGTCCTGTCAGTGCAACAACCAAGAGCGCATCTCTGCTGGAGGATTCATGCAATTTGGCACCACTTGAACTGTCCTGGCTAAAGGCTATGGAAAACTTGTAGTTTGGTGAAGCATCAATGCTCTTTAGCAGGGAAGGCTAAAGACTTTGTGAAACAACCACTCCCAGTATTCCACAGCATTGATCCATGGCAGTTCATGCTGTGCCAAATTAAATTAGTCTGCAGTATAGAAGCATCCCAGGATGTAATGTAGGCATGTGGCTGGACTCAGCATCTCAAGAAACAGATGCAGCTGGCACACAAGCTGCCCTTGAAACTTGAGCTTCCAGGCTCAGAGTTTATTCCAAGAGCAATGACCAAGCTGAACCCCAATTCCTTGTCCTGCATCTCGACTGGCCAGAAGCACATCTGTCTTGTCTGGAGTAAGTTTCCATTTGTTTGCCAGCAGAAGAGGTCATGGCACCAGCTTTGCGGTAGAGATGGCAGCTAGCCATAAGCCACACCTGTCTGCAGAAAGGCTTTGGGTGGCGGAGCATTGTTGGACATGGAAAGGTGGCAACCCAAAGCGGGCACAACCAAAGCCATGCAACGAATTGCATACTCCGGCTCTGTGCCAATTCTTTCTCAGCAGGTCTACAACACCGGAAAGATGCCAGCCGCTTTAATGATAGCAACCAATATTAATGTAGGTGGTTCTTCATGCAACTGCAAACCGAAACTAACAACTCAGGCATTAAATGAACAGGGTGGCGTTGTTTTCATCGTGCTTTTAAGGCTGCTGTGAGAAATTTGTCACTTTGAGACTGGCAAAGGCTTTCTGCTTAGTTTCATAAAGCTAAGAGAGGTAGAACAAGGCAGGAGGATATTCTATTGAGGCCGTTTTTCAAAAGAGCTAGGCATGATCCAGGAGCCTAGGGCCAATTTAATCCCATAGAGCCAATGCCGGGTTTCCAAATCCCATGTCCCACACCTGCATTTTATTGCCTTTTCAGGGCAAGAGGAAAGAAACTATTAGAATGTATTCAAATGGCCAAGCTATCTAAAGGTATCTGGGGAGGAAATAATGAAGAGTTTGTTTTGAAATGGAGGCTAGCATTTGAATACATGGAAAGGAAGGCAAATGTAGACTTTAAAATAGCTACAAGGGGAATTCACTAAAGTAGATATAGATATTATGAGATATGGAACACTCAGTGAGAAGTGTCGGAAGTTCATGGGAGGGGAAAGATTTGATAGAAAATTGCAATGTATCTGTTTGGGGAATGACATGCCTGTATTAGATGTATTTGACTATCTATAGATGAGGGGTTCCCAACCTTTTTTTGACCAGGGACCACTTGAACAGGAACCACTCTCCAACAGTAGTACCAAAAGGTTTACGAATCAGTTTTTGGTCAGCTTTAGATTTGGTTTGGTTATTTGGGGTTCTGATTCAGAACATTGCATTGGATAGACCACATCAGCTCTAGTTTCTGATGCAGAACATATGCCATCCAGTAGTTGCCATCTGCTCGCCCAGTGAAAACCATATTTAATAGAGCTCATATGGTCTATCCAATACAATTTTCTGAATCAGAACCCCAAATAACAGGCCTGAAAACAAAGACACCAATGTGCTTCCGCTTCCAGTGCCACATGGAATAGCTCCACTCAGGGGAAGGGAGGAGGAGGAGAAGCAGCAGTCAGGAGGCTTGTTTCAAACCTTTTGTGGATAGTCAGCCTCTTCCCTCCTAACATCCCCATAGCTTCGGCACTATAAGAGGGCTTCGCAAGACCAGTTTGTCTCATTGCAATGGTGTAGTAACAGTGAGGCCATGGACCATATTTTAGTTTTTGGGGACCACTGGTGGTCCACGGACCACAGCTTGGGAACCACTGTCAACAGTCAGATGCCAATTAGAGAGCAAAATAGAGTTTATTAAAGCAACAGTCCAAAAAATAGCTCAACAAACTAAAAAGACTTAAAACACTTAACTTCCAGTGTTATTAAGTAGAACAAGCGGGTAAAGCCCCAAAAAACAAGAACTGGCAAATAATCCGGATTAGCCAGAGATATAATCTGGGTTAAAGTTCTAGAACTTGACCCAAAAGTTCACAATGGGATGAAAAACGGAGGCATGAACTAAAGCAAGCAGTATTGAAGCCCACAAACCTTTCCCAAAACTCAAAAGCACAAAAGGAGTTCAAAACAAAAAAACGCCCAAACTGAGCTAAGGAACTCCCAGTTGAGAGCAGCAAAGCCAGCGAAACAGCGAGACGCTGGTGAGCTCGCAGCAACCGCTGCTGGAACATAACCAAACCAGGAGTTAAAGGAGCAGAGCAGGAGAATGTTGTCAAGCCGGCCCGAAGTCAGGATAAGCAGACAGCGTCGGTATCAGGAGTGAAGGTAGTAGTCAGCAACAGCAGACAATCACGGAATAGAGAATGACGCCAAGCCACGGATTGAGAGTGAAGAGCAAAGCCGAGTCAAGTTCCAGTCCAAGGTCCGAGAGGTTGAAGTCATCCAAGAAGGTCACAACACGAAATGGAACAGAGAGCCAAAGCAACGAGGGCGAACAACAGCTAATACAAAATAGTAGTAACAGTGCAGTCCAGGAAAACCCACACAATTCCAGCCCTCCGTTGCAGAATAACCCAGATTAAACTTACATCCGTTACAAAGTCCCAGTCCAGTCTTCAGTAACACACACAGGAAACCCAATGGCGCCCAGCAACACCTTGCCACACGCAAAGTATAATGGCCAAACAACCCCAATATATCCAGGTCTCCCAAACTATTCACGCCTAAAGAGCAGGTGTCTCAACTTCTTAATCTGAATCAGAACTCCACACAGCCAATGCCCTTGGGTCAGGTGTTCCGAATTCCTCATCAGAATCCCAATCATCCTGCCCATGCCCAACTCTATCCACACCTCTCACTCTTCCAAGCAGACCAAGTGGGATCTGCTTCTGAAGACACCCAAGCTTCCCCAGCATCAGCAGTATCCATGGGCCCCGATTCGTCCCCAAGCATCTCCGGTGCCCGTGCCCAGTCCGTGCCAATTCCTCCGTTAACACCTGTTCCCCAGCATCCATTTCCACCTCAGGATCCCCACATGAATCCTCCTCAGAAGACTCCCCATCAGTCTCCCTGACCCTTTTCCTAAACAAATCCTCCAACGAGCCCTCCTCGCGAGGGTTTTTCCTTCCTCTCCTGATCCCACCACTATCATTCACAGTCTCCGAAGGCGCATTCACAACAACCACTGCTTCTCCTTTTTATATTATGCATCCCATTAACTTCACTCAATGAAATTATTAAAATAATGATTTAAAAAACGCAAGTGTCTCTCTATTTCTTCACTTCTAATGCTTGCCAATTTGGAGCACATCTTCCGCATTGTGCTCCATTGCGTAAATATTAACCACATGCTACAAGCTACACCTGGTGGTCTTGCAAAGACACGAATGAGCAGAGCTCCACATAAATTAGGGGAAAAATACTCCCCTATCTTTGTAGCCTTGGTTTCAAGAGTTTTCCTCCAGCAAAACAAGCTGATACAGCTGAAGTTACAGGGGCCATCTAGTTCCCTCTGACACACATAGTGATAAGAAGCTTTTGATAGCAAAGAACAAGGGTTGGGTTTTGTCTACATGTGTTTGAAGAAGGCAAGTGTGCATACTTGGAAAGCTTATCTAAACATCTGTCAGAAACGTTGGTTGGATAAAAGGTTACATTGCAGCTTTTAGGATATTATATTAAATTGTAAGGACGCCGGGTTCAAGTCTGCATTGTGAACTGAACAGGTCTGACTTTCTAATTTCTAATTTAGATATACTGCATAAACCAAAGGCATGGCCAAATATTTCAGATGTATTGCTGCCAATGTTTTATATGTATTTTAACAAATGTATATGTTTTATGTTGATGTGTTTTGACAGTGTTGTACCCCACCTCAAGCTGAGAGGAGAGAAAAGTAACAAATTATATTGTTGTTGTTGTTATTGTTGCTTCCAAGAATGGTATCGATTACACCACTGCATAACCTTTTTCTGGTAAAATTCAGTTGCACAAAAATACATGTGTTTACTTCCTGTGATTTCTTTGAAAAACAGTATTTTGGACAGGAAATAATATAATGTGAAAATCTTGCCAAAAAGAAGTTGCATCCTGACAGTGACATATACCAACATATGACAACACTTTAACTGAAAGAGCTCGATGCTATGGAATCATTGCTCAATGCCATGGTCTCTTGCCTTCTCTGCCAAAGAGTGCTGGTGACTTATATCTCTGGATGAAGCTTCTGCAATTTTGCACAAGGGTAGCATTCATATTTCCGATGCAAAAAAAAGTTTTTCTGCATAATTGTGCATTAAGGAACATTGTGTGCTATGTTGGAGAGAGCACTGCCACAACCTCCTGAATCACAGCTCAAGGGTTCTCTCACAAATCCTGCAACAACAAACCAGGGATGAGCTTGCAGTGTTGCCTAGTCTGGAGGAAGTCAGCAATGCCATCAGCCAACAAAAAATAACAAAGCCAGCAGACCTGATGGGATCCCTGCTGAAATCTTTAGAGAAGGTGGATCTGAGCTGATACAACTACTCCACCAGCTCATTGAAAAAGTGTGGGTGACTGAGAAAATCCCAGCAGACTTCATGGATGCCACCATCATCACCCTTTTCAAGAAAGGGGATAGAACAGACTGAGGAAATTATCGAGGTATCTCCGTTCTAACCTCGATAATTTCCTCAGTAACCTCCGTTGGGAAAATCATCACAAGAATCCTTGCAAACCGCCTTCTGACACCCAGAATCCCAGAACAGCTTCTGCCCCTCCAGAGGAATAGTGGACATGATCTTCACTGCATGAGCATTAAGGAACATTGTGCATTGCACAGACAGTGAACATTCCTGAGCAAACAGCATTTGTTTTGAATAAAGACACACTTTGCCAAAGATCTCACATATCTGTGGGGTAAAATGGTAGATGGCACATTGTTATTATCTGACCATACTTCTTCCATCCCATTACAACTATGTGCAAAACTTGGGGAGGGAGAGACATTTCAGAACCACAGATCCCAGAATTGCCCAGCAAAATGTTGAAGAATTCTGGGTATTGTTGTCCCCCACTTTGTCTGTGCCAATGTATCTCAGCCGATGGAGGATAACATTCCTTGAATGACTCTCCATGGACCTCCAACTCACTAAAGGTTATGTCAAAACAAATTCTTCAGTCCTTAAGATGCTACAAAATGCTCTGTTGCTTTTTACAGTTTCGATGCAGATGACTGGAACGAGTTCTTCGTAAGGAGAAGGTTTAAACAACCCTGTCCTTCAGGAGTGACTGTTTTGCTTTTCAAAGCCTGTGGGGAGCCGTTTGAAAATGTCACCGAACAATAGTTACAAACAGACTCGGAAAAGTTCAAGATCACTGGGATACTCTGGCTATTAACACCCCAGAGCTGCTGCGCTGACCGACACCGAGGGATATGTCAAGCACGCCGATGACTCAGACAACTGGAGACATCCCAAAATATTTATTTTCTCAGCCTTTCCTTTTCACCTCCCTCTCTGTGTGTGAACGTTTAAGAAATGCTCCATGCCACCTGTGTCTCTGCTTTTCATTCGGTGGGCAGAGAATGATCCAGATCTAGCGGTGAATGTTCTGCTTTCTTGGAACAAGCGGTACATCTACACCAGGCACAAACAAACTTTGGTCCTCCAGATGCTTTGGACTTCAACTCCCACAATTCCTAACAGCCGATAAGCTGTGAGGAATTGTGGGAGTTGAAGTCCAAAACACTTGGAGACTGAAGTTTGCCCATGCCTGATCTACACTGTTTCAGCAGAGGGACGATTCAAGATCTTTCAGTCTGTTAAGGGGTCAGACACAATAAAAGCACTCTAGACAGATGTCCATCCAGGCCCTGCTTATCATCATAATAATAACACTATGTAACCAAACTTGAAAACATTTCTGTTCCTGGTTTGAAAGTGTGATTTCCTGTTTCGTTGTGCCCTCCTTACTTTGAAAGTCATTGTCATCCTCCAGAAAAACATGGGAACAGTTTAGTAAACTGCAAAAACTTTGTTTTTATGGGAGGGACATCCTGCTATAGCACATTTTATTATAATAATAATAATAATAATAATAATAATAATAATAATAATAATAATAATTTATATACTGCCCTATCTCCCGGATGGGACTCAGGGCGGTTTCTAATAATAAAACAACACAAACATTACATAGCAACATAATAACACATTATTAAGCAAAGTAAAACAATACAATTATAGCAATAAATAACACATTACATGACCTGATCAAGGGGACGGGAACCATAAATCCAATATATTAAAATGTATCATTTTAGGCTAGATAAATCTTGTGCAATATATTCAGGCCCAGAAATCGGCGGTATTCCAATGTAATTACTCAAAAACCTGCCGACACCACCAGGTCTTCAGTTCCTTACGGAAATTGGATAATGTAATGCACTAGTTTCTCAATGAATGGATTGGATGGCCTTTTGGGGTCTCTTCTAACTCTATGATTCTATGACTATAAGAATGTGTTTGGACTGGATGGTCTTTGAGGTCTCTTCCAACTTTGAGTCTACGATCTAGGAGATGAAGCCTGCCCACCATCTGGCCTGGTTGCTCACCCCGAAATCGAAATGGCTCAATTCTCAATGCATTTATCACCCTCCCATTTCCAGCTAAATGGGAACAGATTTATGAGGCCATCTGCTGGGGCACTGGTCACATCAGAGGTCCCAGGAAGTCAGCCAATTTGCAATGGAGAAATGTGCCCAGGATGACAGGGCGAGGATGAGTCTATGAAGAGCCCAAAAGGACACGCTGACTCCTAGCGCCCCATTGACCTGGCCTTTTTTTTGCACAGCTAAGATATGAATCTTTAAGATCTGAGAAGAATGCTGAGTGCTGCTATTTATACTCTCTCCAGCTCCCTCTTGACAAGCAAGCAACAGCTGCCTTGTTTGTCATATATGCATAATATATTGGGTGGACATTGGAGTTCCCGAAAAAGAGAGAAATTGGCTTTTTTGTAGGAGAGAAATCACCTCTACATGGGAAGGGAAGTTTCTATGTGAGTCGCTTGGTTTAATTGTGGTGTGGATCCAAATGTAGATTACAAAGGTCTCCACCCGCCCCAAATCCCAAATACATTTTCCACTGAAAAACTAGAATCATGTTCCTCACAATCTCAAATGAGCCCAATCCCCCCTTTAAAATGAAGGGCATTAACCATCCATTGTTTTGATCAGAATCCAAAATGACCTTAAAAGATTAGAGAGCTGATTGGCCAAAACTAACTAAATGAATGTCATCAAGGAGAAATGGAGGATTAGGCAGGGAAAAAATGAGATGCAAAGATACAGGGTGGAGTCTTTTCCCCCTAGATATGTATTGATAAATAGTTTCTGTTCTAAGAACGTGTCCAGCGACTTATCCTTCAACAACATTTTCTGTTTTTAGAGCCTTCTGCCACATTCCCCCTGTTTTCCCCATTCTGTCTTAAGAGTCGAAATTTAATTACTTCTTCTTTCACTTACATTTCCAATAAAAAGCAATATGTTTTACAAATGGAACAGTCACTATTACCATGCAATTGTAACTCAAAGTCACTGCAGTTTTGTTCAAAGCCAAATGATTTTTATTAGGAGTGTGCAATTTTTTTGTTAGTTGTCGTAAGTCATATCAAATTCATTAAATTTATACTTCATCTCCTAGATCATAGAATCATAAAGTTGGAGGAGACCCCAAAGGTCATCCAGTCCAACCACATTGTCATAGAGTCATAGAATCATAGAATAATAGAGTTGGAAGAGACCTCATGGGCCATCCAGTCCAACCCCATTCTGCCAAGAAGCAGGAAATTGCATTCAAAGCACCCCCGACAGATGGCCATCCAGCCTCTGCTTAAAAGCCTCCAAAGAAGGAGCCTCCACCACACTCCGGGGGAGAGAGTCATAGAATCATAGAGTTAGAAGAGACCCCAAAGGCCATCCAGTCCAACCACATTCTCATAGAGTCGTAGAATCATAAAGTTGGAAGAGACTTACGATGTGATAGCCAACACATGGACATGGACATGCCAAAAACTTAAGAATCAAAACTTACTCAATACTTTTGGTTTACATTTTGTAAACCTCGGAAGCCTCCAAAAATCAGTTTCATTTTCAACGCAAGGAGGCAAATCAAAGCCAAAAAGGCTGCCTTTCCTCTTTACATTAATGGCCTCTCACCATGAGGAGAGGGAAGCAGCAGGGAGAAAGCAGAATTCACAGGGGAAAAGACTGAGAAAGCACAGAAATCTAGGGAATGTAGCTTGGGAAGGTGAAGGGCCCTATGCCAGAGAATGCAAAAGGCCCTGCCCTGAACTACATTTCCAGAATTCTGCTCAGCATCAGAACTCCCCAATCAGGAGAGGCAAGAGATGTGTCCCTCCATAGCAGCAGCCAGCCTGAGTTCCAATGAATTGTTTAATTTATTTATTTGTTCATTTGCCATATTTATGCCCCACCTTTCTCTACCCCTGGGGGGGGGGGGGGGACTCAAGGCGGCTTACAAACGACACTGCATAGTGCCTAAAACATGAAACATTAAATAAGATAAAATTAAAATTGAACATACATGGTTGAATCTGCAAAGAAGAGGCCTGACTGATACTTCTAGTAAATAAATCTCTGTGGTGGGCTGGGAAGAAATCTGTTAGATCCCAGCCACCCATAGCACCAGGGCCTGCAGTGTTTCAGGACATGCACTTTGACACAGATGATGCTGAGGATTATACTAACATTTCACCCTCCATGGAGGGGCCTTTGCAGCTGCAGGTGCCCGAAGATATTGACTCTAAAGTCATACTAATTGGGGAAGATTCTTCTACTCCTCCCTCGCAGATAGAGCCAGATGTTACTGAGATGCCTGGGAATGCGGTTTTTAATCGTAGAGATTTTGTGACCAGAGAGAGAAGTGCAAAACAAGAGGTCTACCAGAGCCAGAGACTGGGAAATAGATGGGATAATGGTTAGTGTTCCCATGAGAAAGTTTTGGGAGTTCGTACTCCCTAAATTGTGAACAGTTCAGAATCTGTTAAAAGTGTTTCGCTCAGTAGAATTGTTGCGGTGTCAACGTTGCTCTTCCTTGAGAGAAGTTTTCTCCGTCTCCAGCTCTTGTTTGTTTCCAAGCCAAGTTTTCTAGTTCCAGTCAGGCTTGACTTTACTTCAGTTGATTCCTTGTTCCTGATTCAAGTTTGCCTCAGCTTCGACAACCTTGCTGCCTTGATTGCTACGAAGTTTTTCCAGCAGATTGAACTCTGTTTCTGCCAGCCTCGTTTCTCTGTTTAAACTCATGGAAACGTTCTGAAACTTGGTGAGCTCACAGTGGTAAATGTGTTCTACCATTGTAGCAAGTTTCACTCCAATAGCTGTAAAAACAAGGGAGAAAGGAGCCCCTGACGTGTCCCACTTACACAATTACTATCACAAAAAAGTAACGAAATTTCATTACTCTCGCTAACAACACTTGAGAAACAGTTTAGAAATGAAATTTTGTAATGACTTTTGAAACATTTTTTATTGATCGCACATGCCTAATTTTTATGTCTTTCCCACAATTATCTGTAACATTTCCTGTTCTTAATTTCTTCTTAACGATTAGGTGGAATCTTTGAATCCATTGTTCCATTGCATCCCCTTCCCATAATCTGGGTCCAACAGTGCAAGAAGACTGAGGACAATTTGAGATTCTCTCGAGTCTTTCCTTTTTAAAAATCCTGTTCAAACACAAATCGGGGGGAAATGCTTAAAAAGAATGTCCTCAAAACAAAATGTCCGTAAAATCGAATTGAGCCCAAATCCTTTCTGGCACCCAGGGGGTAAGTTACTTCCACCCTGGTTGACAGGACAGAATCAAGTTAACTAGATCGCAGCGGGCAACGGAAAAGCAAAAGGAGCCCAGCTGAGCATCGTGCAAGGTGTACAAGGCGCTGATGTTGAACTCCATTAGTTTCTGGACAAAAGAGGGAAAGCCACAGCTTGGAAATATAGAAATGGCATTGCGGAAGCCGGCTGGCACCAAGTCAAGTCCCTTTGTGTTTCGCAAGGACATTTCCCTCCATTCCTGCCGTCAGCAAGGGCTGTACAAACTGTGCAATTGGCAGCACTGACTCGGTGCAGAGAAATGTATTGGAATGTGGGACAGGATCAGCCCTGAATTAGGAAACGCATTGAAAGGGTTGAGAGATCAGTCGCAAGGAAGGCGTCCCAATGAGCATCTCAGCCGTACCCAAGAAGCAGAGGTTCAACATCTAGGCTCAAAGCAGAGCTAAGGGCAAAAGCTTTGAGTCACCTTTGTGGAGAGAAAAAGTGAGGTATAAATAAACAACACCATTATTATCTTCATCATCATCAGCTTGCAAATTTAAAGGAGTTTCATGGGGCTGGCTTTTCCTCCTAACCACCGTCTTAACATCCATGAACAGAGCATGCCTAAAGCAAAAAGCCACATGTGCACATAGTGACATTTCAAATGATTCTCGCAGAAGCAGAGGCAGCAGGAGGACATTTTTGCTCCCTGGCTTCAGGTAGGACTTGGCTAAGATTTGGCTAAGATTTTAAACTGAGTGTGGGCTTGGCTCCTGTGGTCAAAGTCTAACTGTTGTGTGACTGTTGTGTTGAAAGAGAGCCAGGTACTTAGGTTGATTGACAGCAGGCATTGTCCCCTGTTAACTGAGTTTCTGGGAAAGCTTTATTTGCCAGAGGCTGCTCTCAGAAGGGCAGTTGGTTTTCGCAGAAGCAGAGGCAGCAGGAGGACATTTTTGCTCCCTGGCTTCAGGTAGGACTTGGCTAAGATTTGGCTAAGATTTTAATACACCTTTACTAACTATTCTTTGCAGTACATACAGGCAACAAAACAACATAAACAAATACACAAAGAGGTGGTTTGGGGCAGTCTGCACATAAAGTGCGTGCATATTACTTAACTATACAAAGATCCCACTTGGCCACCACACTCACCAAGAGATGCAACAAAAGCAAAACATTCCCATCACATGCACCAGCTGTGGCATGTTCCGCTTTCTCACACAAAAACTAGTCAACTACATCTGCTCCAAATGCAAACAGATGACTCTGATGGAGCAGAGGATCCAACAGCTCGAGCACCGTATTAAGACCCTTAAGGACATTCAGGCACTCGAGCTCTTCTTGGACACTGCACAACACGCTGCTGTAGATTTGCAGCCTGCATCACACCAACACCACCATGACCATGATCACGAACCTTATGGGGAGATCAACTCAAAGGTAGACAACCCTCAGGCTTGGAAGGAGGTCACCCATAGAAGGAGACACAGGACCAGGCAGCCTCCGCTGAACTCCTCTACTCAGCTGGATTTACACAACAGATTTGATATTCTGTCAGACCCCTGGCAGCAGGGCACCAAGAACCATACACGGAGGCCAATCTCTATCTAATATTTTTATTAAGGAAATGTATAAAAGTAATAAAAACAAGTGAAGAATATAGTTCAGAAGCAGACCTTTCAAATGAGGTCAAATATAGTCCAAAAATGTATTGTCCAATAAATGATATTAGAGTTCAAAGTTTAAATCCAATACCGAAACACACACTATTGCCAAGCAATAGTGTGGGGAAATGCCAGAGTCTTAGGAGTCCAAGGAAGCTTGACAACAAGGCTGGAAATAATCTTGGTTCTTTAACAAGGTCCGAGACTAGGAACAAGGCAAACAGTGATTCTTGGAACTAGATCTGTGGTTAAAAGCAAGGCAAGGCAGTACTTGAATTCTTGATCCGGGAAGCAAGGAACTGGGGTTACGAAGTCCACACACGATCTTACTCCTGAAGCAGCTCTGTTGACTCCGCAAAGATTCTCCCGTGTCAGGCACCTATATTGGGTCTCGTTTTCCCGCCAACAACCTCTTTCCCTAGAGAACGGGAAGCGAAACCCAACTTTGTCCAGATGCAAGACTCCTTAGAATTTCCCAAGGGAAGCAGGTCTAATCAGCCTGTTGTTTGGCTGCAATCTGTAAACTCCTGCGATTCTGTTCCCTGACTCCTCTGTCAGCACAATAGGATTCTCTTCTAGGGAACGGAGGCGAGGAATGTCCAAGGTCTGTTTTACTGAATTCTTGGGTACAAACATCAACATCCGGCAGGTGAAAAGACTCCGGCTCTTGTTGAACCAGCGAAAACCCCATGTTTTCGTCTTCATCTGCCTCGATGGCACTAGGAACAGGACTACAAGGCCCATGAGGCATCACATATTCTTACACCATTAACATACAATCAGGAAACACATCTTGTGGAGGACCACAGTTTCTTAGATACCACTCAGTGGGCCACCTTGATCAATGCGCAGGGGATAGCCCTGTCGGGGACAGTGCATCACCACATTCACACTTATGTAATCATGCAAATGCTCCATCCCCAATCATAGACCAGGAGCAACAGGAACATCCTTGGGAGAGTAATGGGCTCTCGGATGTATCTCAATGGATTGTCATTGATGAATGCACTGGGGATGTTGAGGAGGAGGACAACACTTTACACCTACATGATTCACTTCAACAGGAACACTCTTCAGGGGACATACACACTGTCTTGCACAAAAGGGACCCTGTAAATCCTCAAAGGAAACAGGTCTTGGTAGTAGGTGACTCCCTCCTTAGAGGAACAGAAGCCATCATTTCCAGACTGGATGGGATGGCTCGGGAAACATGCTACCTCCCTGGGGCAAAAATACACCATATCACTCAGAGGCTCAGCAGGCTCCTAAAGCCCCATCACCCTCCCCACCTTATGTTGATTCATGTGGGTACCAATGACACCGCTAGGCATACTTTTCAAAAGATCACAAATGATTTTCGAGCTCTGGGAACAAAGCTAAAACTGTATAATGTACATGTGATCTTTTCATCCCTCCTCCCAGTTGTAGGCCATGGCTCTACAAGGGCCGGAAAAATAGTACAGGTCAATAACTGGCTCAGAAAATGGTGTCAAGAGGAGCATTTTGGCTTCCTTGACCATGGTCTACTCTTCCAAGAGGATGGACTACTGGCAAGTGATGGGGTGCATCTCACACAAGTAGGAAAACATCTTTTTGCACACAGAGGCGCACTTTAAACTAGATCCACTGGGGGAGGGGAACAACAGCCTGGTGAACACTATATTACCCACAACTACAGGGAACCGCCAAAAGGCTAAACGGAGGACTGCACAAACACAGGAAGGACCAAGTACAGAGAGCACAATAATCCCAAATAAACAGCTCAAGGGGAGGTCACAGGGGCTTACATGTCTTTACACTAATGCTCAGAGCATGGGAAATAAGCAAGACGAACTCCAACTCTTAGCACAGCACCACACATACGATGTTATAGGCATCACTGAAACCTGGTGGGATGACTCCCATCACTGGAATTTAACCATTGAAGGCTATAACCTCTTTCACAGAAATAGAACAAAGGGGAGAGGAGGGGGAGTAGCTCTATATGTCAAAAACAGTTACGTTGCAGAGGAAATGCAAGACTGTAATCCAGGAAACCAGCTTGAAAGCATCTGTATAAGAATCAAGGGAACCGGGACTCAAAAAGACCTTGTCGTGGGTATCTACTACAGACCTCCGAGTCAGGATGAAGGACTTGATGAAGCTTTCTGTCAACAGCTGACCAAACAGGCACAAAGAAGAGATATAGTAGTCATGGGCGATTTCAATTATCCCGATATCTGCTGGAAAACAAACTCGGCCAAGAGTACAAAGTCCAACAAATTCCTCACTTGCCTTGCAGACAATTTTATGGTCCAGAAGGTAGAAGAGGCAACAAGGGGATCAGCAACTCTTGATCTAATCTTAACAAATGTGGAAGACCTGATCAATACAGTTGAAGTGGTTGGATCCTTAGGGGCAAGTGACCATGTGCTCTTACAGTTTGCAATACAAAGGAATGCTGAAACTAAGACAAGTCAAACACGCATTCTGGACTTTAAGAGAGCTGACTTCCAAAAAATGAAGGAATTACTGAGCGGCATTCCATGGACGCCAATATTAAAAAACAAGGGAGTTAAGGATGGATGGGAGTTTTTCAAAAGTGAAATACTCAAGGCGCAAATGCAAACAGTGCCAACAAAGAAGAAAAATAAGACAAATGCAAAGAAGCCAGAATGGATGTCCAAAGAACTTCTAACTGAGCTAAAGCTCAAAAGTGACATGCACAAGAAGTGGAAAAGGGGAGAATCACCAAAGAAGAATTCAAACGTATAGCCAACACCTGTAGGGAAAAGGTTCGCAAGGCTAAAGCGCAAAATGAGCTCAGGCTTACCAGGGACATTAAAAACAACAAAAAAGGTTTTTTTGCTTACGTTGGTAGAAAAAGGAAGAAAAAGGAGGCGATAGGGCCACTGCAAGGAGAAGATGGGGTGATGGTGACAGGGGATAGGGAAAAGGCAGAACTGCTTAATGCCTTCTTTGCCTCGGTCCTCTCACAAAAAGAAAGCCATCTTCAACCTCAGCAACATGGAATGGACGAAGGATTGGGGGAAATCCAACCCCAAATAGGGAAACAAGTTGTCCAGGAATACCTGGCCACTCTAAATGAATTCATGTCGCCAGGGCCAGATCAGCTACATCCAAGAGTATTGAAGGAACTAGCGGAAGTTATTTCAGAACCACTGGCAATCATCTTCGAGAGTTCTTGGAGAACAGGAGAAGTCCCAGCAGATTGGAGGAGGGCGAATGTGGTCCCTATCTTCAAGAAGGGAAAAAAGAACGACCCAAACAATTACCGTCCGGTCAGCCTCACATCAATACCAGGCAAGATTCTGGAAAAGATCATTAAGGAAGTGGTCTGCAAACACTTAGAAACAAATGCGGTCATTGCTAATAGTCAACACGGATTTACCAAAAACAAGTCATGCCAGACTAATCTGATCTCTTTTTTCGATAGAGTTACGAGTTGGGTCGATACAGGGAATGCTGTGGATGTAGCGTACCTGGATTTCAGTAAGGCCTTCGACAAAGTCCCCCACGACCTTCTGGCAAACAAACTAGTTAAATGTGGGCTAGACAAAACTACGGTTAGGTGGATCTGTAATTGGCTAAGCGAACGAACCCAAAGGGTGCTCACCAATGCGTCGTCTTCATCATGGAAAGAAGTGACAAGTGGAGTGCTGCAGGGTTCCGTCCTGGGCCCGGTTCTGTTCAACATCTTTATTAACGACTTAGACGAAGGGTTAGAAGGCACGATCATCAAGTTTGCAGACGACACAAAACTGGGAGGGATAGCTAACACTCCAGAAGACAGGAGCAGAATTCAAAACGATCTTGACAGACTGGAGAGATGGGCCGAAACTAACAAAATGAAGTTCAACAGGGACAAATGCAAGATACTTCACTTCGGCAGAAAAAATGGAAATCAAAGATACAGAATGGGGGACGCCTGGCTTGACAGCAGTGTGTGCGAAAAAGACCTTGGAGTCCTCGTGGACAACAAGTTAAACATGAGCCAACAATGTGATGCGGCAGCTAAAAAAGCCAATGGGATTCTGGCCTGCATCAATAGGGGAATAGTGTCTAGATCCAGGGAAGTCATGCTCCCCCTCTATTCTGCCTTGGTCAGACCACACCTGGAATACTGTGTCCAATTTTGGGCACCGCAGATGAAGGGAGATGTTGACAAGCTGGAAAACGTCTAGAGGAGGGCGACTAAAATGATTAAGGGTCTGGAGAACAAGCCCTATGAGGAGAGGCTTAAAGAGCTGGGCATGTTTAGCCTGCAGAAGAGAAGGCTGAGAGGAGACATGATAGCCATGTACAAATACGTGAGGGGAAGTCATAGGGAGGAGGGAGCAAGCTTATTTTCTGCTGCCCTGCAGACTAGGACACGGAACAATGGCTTCAAACTACAGGAAAGGAGATTCCACCTGAACATCAGGAAGAACTTCCTCACTGTGAGGGCTGTTCGGCAGTGGAACTCTCTCCCCCAGACTGTGGTGGAGGCTCCTTCTTTGGAAGCTTTTAAGCAGAGGCTGGATGGCCATCTGTCGGGGGTGCTTTGAATGCGATTTCCTGCTTCTTAGCGGGGGGTTGGACTAGATGGCCCATGAGATCTCTTCCAACTCTACTATTCTATGATTCTATGATTCTATGATAAAAAATACCACCCAGACTAACAAAATAGCACATGCTTTTTAAGGCTCCGAAACAACCTGTTTCATGGCAGAGTTCTCGCCCAGAGAGTCCTCTCCTTGAGTGAAAAAAGAGGGTCTACATCCTAAGGCTGGATCTGCACTGCCATGCAACACTGATCAAACGGTGCTATGCATAGACCCATATAACATAATATAATATAATATAAAAGGTAAAGGTTTCCTCTGACGTTAAGTCCAGTCGTGACCGACTCTGGGGGTTGGTGCTCATCTCCATTTCTAAGCCAAAGAGCCGGCGTTGTCCGTAGAAACCTCCAAGGTCATGTGGTCATATTAAATTTACATGCTTTACCTGCATGTTGACTGACTATTTAGTAATTGGTTTTATGGATCGACTCCACTTGGAGCTAACCAATAGCATTAATGCCAATAATATGTATTGATTGACTTACTGAGTGATGCAATCTTTGCTTTATCAATAAGCTTTGGTTATTGCTATTGTTAATAAAGGTTGAGTATCTCTTATTCGAAATGCCTGGGACAAAACTGTTCCATATTTCGAGTTTTGGAACATTTACATGTATAAGGGATGCTCAACCTGCAATGAACTTGTCGTTGCTTTCTCCATAGTTCAATCTCCCTCTGACGTCGCTGTCAGCATCCTAGCATTATGTGAACTACAAGTGCACGCAAATATCTACCTAAAATTCAAGATAATACTCCATAAATCTGACAAAGTAGATGACGGATCACAAATAAATCATGCTGGAAAAAATCTGTTAATCTTTAAGGGCTTATTTATTTTGCAGCAGTGCAACTATTCTTTGGAAAATAGTGGACATGCCTCTAGATATGAAGTGTAAGACCTAATAAAGCCTCACATCTATCAATATGTTGGCCGGCATTATATGAGTCTATAGCGGTCATATAATGCAGTTTGAAACAGTATTATATGGCAGTGTGGATCCAACCCATCTTAGGGTCAATATAATGCAATTTGGCCCCACTTAAACTGCCATTACTCAATGTTATGAAATCCTAGGATTTATATCTTGTTGAAGTATTGGTACTATTTTGAAAAACTACAGCTCCCAGGATTCCATAGCATTGAGCCATAGTGAGGCGGGAGGTTAAAGAACCCCAGGAAATACCATATATGGGCAGAGATGGCGACAGCTAGCGACCCGGGTGCATAAACTCACAGAAACATGTGACTTCTGGGAAATCATGTGTTTCTGAAGAAATGAAAGCTAAAGATAAACAAACAGCGCATGCGTACGCAGGCGCTCTGAATGATTGTGAGCACGGCACAGAAAGAGTGCGGCCGGCCCGCTGGTCAGCACTGATTGGGTCCAAGTCAGGCAGCGTCACAACTCTAAGCCAATGAATTTGCTTGTGGGCGGGCATAACCCGAACCCTGTAGTGTGTATAAATATTTACTCAGCCCGCCACTGGGGGTTCTCCCTGGAAAAGCACTTACTTTGGGCGAGGGGGAACCCTAGTGGCCATTAGCGAAATAAAACTGCTTTCTTGGAATTCCTTCAGTTGTTCGTCTCCAATTCCTCCACTGCGCTCAACAAGGACCGTAGCACAAAGGTTCCGCTACATTTTCTGGTGACCCCGACGTGATTTCCTATAAGACGGGCCAGGAGATTGGAGACGGATCCCGTTGGCGGGACGGCCCCAACTCAGCGGTGGGGGCCTGAGGCAACTACCGTGAGACGAGAAGGGGCCCCTGAATATTACAAGACCGGCTGCGGTGCTTGCCTCTGATGCCAACGCCGACTGACGGTGGGAGCTGCAACACCAGCGAGGTTCCATAGAAACCAGCCAGGAGGAAAAGGATCCAGGGAAAAAGCCCAGGGGCGAAGGTTGGTCCGACGTCTACAGAAATCTGGCAAGTATAGTGGTTGCATGAGACATTAAGGGAACACCAGCGCTGGGAGGGACACAAAAAAGTTCCCAGGGAGGTAGAAAGGGGCTCTGTCTTGTGTTTCCTGACGCATGCCGTTGAGTGGCCGGGTGCCCAGGCCAGGACAGTCCCCTCTATTAGGCAGGATGGGAGGGAAAAATTCAAAGAGCTCCACTCCCTTACAATGCATCTTAGATAATTTTGGCTCTTTTGCTATCAGAGCCGTAGCAGGCAATCCAAGGGACCTGAGAGATTATAGACTGAGGAATTTGTGTCAGGGAGAATGGCCAGAGTTTGGGTTAGGTTGGCAAGTAGAAGGAACGTGGGATCTGAAACTGATCCGAACAGTGGAAGAATATTGTGCTGTGAATCATCCGAACCAGTGGGTCTATATTGCTACTTGGGAACGGGTAGTTAGAGAAGATCCAGGTTGGGTTCGACAGTGCAGGAATGGCAAATGTATGGTGGTGAAGAAGGAAGGGAAAAAGAAGGAAGTTTTCCAATCCAATGAGGAGGACTACCCAGATTTACAGTTGAGTGTACAGGCTAGACAACAGGAATTATTGCCGCCACCCTTGCCACCGCCCCCCCCCACCCCAGGGAACAGCCCCCGGTGCACCTACACTAGGAACGAGACCCCCACCCTACTCTCCGGAGTCAACCGAAGCGGCCAAGAAACACTATCCTAGCCTAGAAAAATATCAGGAGGAAACAAAGGAAAAGAAGAAGTCACCACGGATGCCCAGTGATGCTTCTCCGGCACAAACTCGGAGACATGGAGCTCCGGTGTGGCCTGGTGATTCACCGACCGGACCGGCCCTCCAGATGCCCTTGAGAACGGTGCCTGTGATAAACAACAGGAATGAGATAGTTCAAGCATACCAGGTAGTGCCTTTCAGTAGTAGTGACATTTTGAACTGGAAAAATAATACTCCACCTTATAGTGAAGAACCCCAAGCTATGGCTAGGCTATTGGAAGGGATTATGGCAACCCATAATCCCACCTGGCAAGATTGCAGACAATTGTTGAATATGTTGTTCACATCAGAAGAGAGAAGAGCAGTGTTGAATAATGGGGTAGCCATAGCCCAGGTGGGGGCCCCACAAGATGGTGATGCAGCCGAGTGGGGAGCACAGAGGTTTCCTGTGGAAATAGATCCCCAATGGGACACCGCAGAAGAAGGACATTTGCAGAGACTGAGAGGATTCCAGCGTATATTGGTAGAAGCGGTAAAGAGGGGCCCGCCGCGACCCGTCAACATTATAAAAATTCAGGGGGTGGTACAGGAAAAATCTGAGTCACCAACAGCCTTTTTGGAAAGGCTGGAGGCAGCATATAGAAAGTATAGCCCGTATAATTTGGAGGATGAAAACGGTAGGAGGGCGATTCAACAGTCTTTTATCAGTCAAGCGGCTCCTGACATCCGAAGAAAGATTCAAAAGCAACCAGGATTTCTAGGAAAGACTATGAATGAATTGTTGGCACTCGCAGATCAAGTTTATATGGCGAGGGACCAGGTAGAAGAAGAGAAGAAGGACAGGAAGAAGAAGCAGGAATACCAAGCATTAGTCACCATGATGGAACAGAGTGCAAGTGGACAGAGAGGAAGAGGAGGATATGCCAGAGGGGGACAAGGAGGAAGAAGAGGGCCCCCTCGGAGGTTAGGTCGAGACCAATGTGCTAAATGTAAGAAGTTTGGACACTGGAAAGGTGAATGCCCAGAAGGAAGAGAAGGAAGTCAGGAAGGACTGAGAGAAAGAGGAAGGCCTGAGAGAGGAAGAAACCCAGGAAGGGGAAGAGGACGTGGAAACTACGTACCTTTTCCTGCGAGAGAGGTGATAGCTGCAGCAGCTGTGATGGAAGAAGAATGGGAAGATATGGATGGAGGAGAGGAATGAGGAAGCCAGGCTCTTGTTTTGTTGGACCCCGGGGAGCCGATGGTCACACTTGAAATCGGGGACCAACAATTGGACTTTTTAGTGGACACAGGTGCCGAAAAATCAGTAGTAAATACAAAAATTAGTCCACCAACTCGGGAAACTACGAAAGTAATAGGGGTGTCTGGGAAGACCCAGAAGTGCCCCTTCCTTAAGGAACGCACCTGCAGTCTGGCCGGACATCAGGTCAAGCATAAGATGTTATATCTCCCAGACTGCCCAGTCCCTTTATTGGGAAGGGACATTTTATCAAAATTACAAGCACAACTCCAGTTCATGAAGAATGGACAAATGGAACTATCATTTCCCATGGAAGAGGAATGGAGACTGTTTCAAGTTAGGATTTTTACTGAAGAAATACAATGGCCATGGCATGAGACTCCTTTAGTGTGGGCAGAAGATAATCCTCCAGGATTAGCTAAATATGTTCCACCGGTGGTGGTGGAAGTGAAAAGAGGAATGGGACCCATATGTAAGCCACAGTATCCCGTCAGTCGAGAGGCGGTGCAGGGGATCAGAAAGCATCTAGAGCGACTTCTGCAGCATGGGATATTGGTACCATGCAGTTCCCCATGGAACACGCCCCTGCTCCCAGTCAAGAAACCTGGAGGACAAGGAGAATATCGCCCAGTTCAAGATTTGCGGGCTGTAAATCAAGTCACCGTTCCCCTAACCCCAGTAGTGCCTAATCCATACATCATGATGAGTCTAGTACCAGCATTTGCCAAATGGTTTACTGTATTGGATTTAAAGGATGCATTCTTTTGCATTCGATTGGCCCCTGTATCCCAACCGATCTTTGCTTTCCAGTGGGAATCTCAGCAGTCAGGGCAAAGGACCCAGTATGTTTGGACACGCCTTCCTCAGGGGTTCCGGGACAGCCCGACCATTTTTGGTCAAGCCCTGGCCAAAGACTTACAGGATTTTGTAATACCTAAAGAAGAAGGAATTTGGCTTCAGTACGTAGATGATCTGCTTATCGCTTGCCGGACACTAGGGGGCACTAGAGAGCATACTTTGAGATTACTCAAGACATTGGAAGAGAAGGGTTACAAAGTGTCAAGGAAAAAGGCCCAGTTGTGCTGTCCCAGGGTGAAATATTTGGGGTTCCATCTGACCGAAGGAAAGAAGATGTTAGGAGCTGAAAGAAAGGAAGTTGTTTGTGCCATCCCCACTCCCAGTACCCGGCGACAGGTGCGGGAATTTTTGGGATCAGCAGGATATTGCAGACAGTGGATCCCCAACTACGCCGTGTTGGCTAAGCCGCTGTACCAGGCTACGAGAGGTGGAAGAGAAGATCCGTTTGAGTGGACAGAAGAATGTCAACAGGCATTTAAGGCATTAAAAGAAGCATTGATGTCATCTCCAGCATTAGGACTGCCCGATTTGGAAAAACCATTCACTCTGTTCGCTGCAGAGCGGGAAGGAACAGCGGTTGGAGTATTGACCCAACCACTAGGTTCATGGCAAAGGCCGATTGCCTACTTGTCAAAGCAATTGGACACAGTGGCTCGTGGATTGCCACCTTGCCTGAGGGCTGTGGCAGCATCAGTAGATTTAATCAAAGAAGCGAATAAATTGACCCTAGGACAGCCACTGACAGTTAAGGTGCCCCATAGCGTTAAGGCACTGTTAGACACTAAGGGACCGCGCTGGCTCACAAGTGAGAGGTTAATGAAATATGAGGGATTGTTGTGTGACAACCCACTGGTGACCCTGGAGACTTGCTCCACTCTGAATCCGGCCACCTTGCTCCCGACTCCAGGAGACACCACGATCCATCAGTGTGCCCAGGTGATGGATGAGGTATTCTCCAGTCGACCGGATTTGAAGGATGTGCCACTAACTAAGGTGGACGACACTCTGTTCACAGATGGAAGCTCCTTTATGGAAAATAATCAAAGACACTCAGGTTATGCGGTTGTTCGGTGGGGGGGAGAGACGCTGGAAGCAGAGTCACTGCCCCCGGGAACTTCTGCCCAGAAGGCCGAATTGATTGCCCTGACCCGAGCGTTGGAATTGTCAAGCGGAAAGCGGGTTAACGTTTACACAGACTCAAAATATGCCTTCACTACCCTCCACGCACACGGAGCACTGTACAAGGAGCACGGGCTCCTCACGTCTGGAGGAAAGTGCGTGAAACATGCTGGAGAGATTGTGGATCTCCTGGAGGCGGTTTGGAAGCCAAGGCAGGTGGCTGTGATGCATTGTAAAGGGCACCAACGTGGAGACGATCCCGTAGTGCAAGGAAATAGGCAGGCTGATCTGGCAGCCAAAGAGGCAGCTAGGCTGCCCTATATTGAACATCAGGTAATGGCCCTACAGGTAGAATTAACTGAACATAACATTACATATACACCAGAGGAAGAAGAATGGGCCTTAAAGGAGAAGGGTCAGTGGTCAGGAGAACTCATAGTGATGCCAGACGCCCGTGTCTACGTCCCTAAGGACTTGGCATGGCACTTAGTCCAACACATGCACCAAAACACACATTTAGGAAAAATGGCATTGGCAAATCTGCTAGGACGACAGTTGTATATCGATGGATTACATAGCCTAACGGCAGCAGCAGCCCGAAGATGCTGGACATGTATAAAAAATAACCCCATAGAAGGACCCCTCAAGCCACCAGGAGTCCAACATGTGGGTGGGGTACCCTTTGAAGCTTTAGTCACTGACTTTACAGAAATGCCCCCATACAAAGGATACAAATATTTACTGGTGTTCGTGGACACATACACAGGATGGGTGGAGGCTTACCCTACAAGGACTGAGAAGGCTGTGGAGGTTTCAACAGCTCTAATGAAAGATGTTATTCCCAGATTTGGCATACCCTTAGAAATTGGATCAGATAATGGCCCCGCATATATTCAACAGGCTGTGCAAGGATTATGTAGAATTTTGGGCATAAAATGGAAGTTACATTGTGCATATAGACCCCAATCTTCTGGAAAAGTGGAAAGAATGAATAGGACATTAAAGGCCCAGCTTGGGAAACTTTGCCAAGAGACAGGATTGCCGTGGACGGTGGTTTTGCCCATGGCATTATTAGGAATCAGATGTACACCACACAAACGGACAGGACTCTCCCCTTTTGAAAGACTCTATGGACGACCCCCTTTGAACTTGAAGGGAGCCTTAGAGACAGGAGCTGAGCAACACCTCATAGGAGAGAAACAGACATTGGCCCAGGTTCAGGCTTTGGGCAGACAAATGCAGCAGTTAGAAAAATACATTTCTGAATTGAACCCACCATTCCCTACCACACCTCTACATTGTTTTTCACCAGGTGACGAGGTTCTGGTCAAGGATTGGAAGATTGAGCCATTGGGACCCAAGTGGCGAGGACCCTATGTTGTGCTCCTGTCTACCCCCACTGCAGTGAAGGTGAAGGAGATTAAGCCGTGGATACATTACACCCGTGTAAAACTAGCACCTGAGGAGTGGCGGACGGAGCGAGTTCCTGGTGAGGACCTGAGACTCAGGATCATCCGGCAACTCCCTAAGGGGTCAACAAGGCCATGAAGCTGATCCCTTCGGGTGCAACAGAGCGTCGGTGGTCAAGTATGTCGCAGCATGGCCCAACAAAGGCGCTCTCCGGGAGATGGTGGCTAGACATTTTGAGAGGAAAAAGTGGGAGACAAGTTATGAGGAGGGGAGGAAAGCGCACTGTGTTTGGTATATTATTTGTGCTGAGTTTTATTCTCTCTTTTGGAAAAAGAGCACATGGGAATTGGATAAAAGAACATGCCAATTATATGTTTGAGCAGCACGGGAAAGAGGTAGCATTAATATATGAACACCCCCTCACCATAGGAGATTTTTCATTTCTTCCCGATTTAATTGATGAACCACAGATTGTGTTGGAGGGATTGTCCAAGGCTCAGGAGGGTCCACCTACCGTGTTTTCTAGCATACCGCAAAAAATAAATAAAACTCGGTTTCGACGGTTTAGATACTATACCTCCACCAGGGGTTTGTGCTTCTGTTGTGGAGGATCGGGAATATGGAATTCTGAGTGGAAACACTGGGGAACTAGGCAGGCGTTCTTTTCCCGATTAGGCAATTACTCCCATTGTCGAGACCGGTTCTATCTACATGGACGATTTAATACATCTTATGTCTCACGATTAAATCTAACCGCAACCGAGTGGGCTAGCATGTATCCAGATTATCCTACATTTAGTGTGAATGATTCTATTGAGGGCCTAAAATCTTATATGAACATACTGCAACAATTAACCCAACTGAGCCTAGGTAAAAGCCTCTGTCCGTTATGGCAAATTAGGGATCCAAATCTATGGTTTTTCTTTGATAAATGGGCCACAAATTATCACCCCGGCAACTACCAGTGTGTCGGTGTGGGTTATTTGACATTCCCAGTTCAGGTCTTACACAAAAGGCATCAGCGCCTGAAACGGGACATTGTGCAAACAGGCCCTCTAGGACCAGAATGCTCGGATGAGGTCATTATTAACAAGGCCCTGTCAGGTTCAGAAGCCTCCCGTGTAGGAGGAGGCCTGATCACAGGCTTGTTGACACTGGGTGCTTACCCAGGGATTGTAGCTCAAGCAAATCGTAGAAGTGTTCTAGGCCTGACTTGCCGCCTTGAAAAGTCCATAAATGCCACTGGTAAAATTTTCCGGGAAATCCAGTCTGAAGTAGAAGAAATCAGCCAGATGGCCCTACAGCATAAGTTGGCCCTTGACTACCTACTGGCGGCCAGGGGGGGGTTATGCGCCATGGTTAGAGGGCGTTGTGTAGTGAAATTTCATAACTTGAATAGTACTATTGAAGATGACATCGAGTCATTACAAAAGTTAATTTACAATAATGTCCAGGAGATAGAAGGTTGGTCTCCCTTCTCCTGGGTGACTAGCTGGTTACCCTCAATAGAATGGTTGAAGAACATATTGTTGGTAGGGATTTTAGGATTGTTCATTGTTCTCATAGTTATGTGCTGCACTCCAATAATGATGCAAATGTGTACTAGGTGTGTCACACAATCTTTACCTGAAAAAAAGATAGCCATACTCCAAGCCAAGCGGGATTGGATGGAACCATAATGCTTTGCTTCAGCTTTTGTACATGCGCTTCGCAAAAAGAAAATGGGGGAGTGAGGCGGGAGGTTAAAGAACCCCAGGAAATACCATATATGGGCAGAGATGGCGACAGCTAGCGACCCGGGTGCATAAACTCACAGAAACATGTGACTTCTGGGAAATCATGTGTTTCTGAAGAAATGAAAGCTAAAGATAAACAAACAGCGCATGCGTACGCAGGCGCTCTGAATGATTGTGAGCACGGCACAGAAAGAGTGCGGCCGGCCCGCTGGTCAGCACTGATTGGGTCCAAGTCAGGCAGCGTCACAACTCTAAGCCAATGAATTTGCTTGTGGGCGGGCATAACCCGAACCCTGTAGTGTGTATAAATATTTACTTAGCCCGCCACTGGGGGTTCTCCCTGGAAAAGCACTTACTTTGTGCGAGGGGGAACCCTAGTGGCCATTAGCGAAATAAAACTGCTTTCTTGGAATTCCTTCAGTTGTTCGTCTCCAATTCCTCCACTGCGCTCAACAAGGACCGTAGCACAAAGGTTCCGCTACAATAGCAGTCCAAGTGGCACTAAACTGCATTAATTCTACAGTGCAGATGCTGTTACAGATTGTGGATGATAGATCGAACCTCTTACATGTGCCCGTGACCCAGAGATACCCTGCAGAATGATGCACTACTCAGCTTTGCCGAATAAAGCAACACATGAACTTTTACTAAATCCAAGAGATCAAGAGAACAATGGTATTTACAAGAGTCCCTCTGACTGCTTACAGAAATCAGCAGTTACAGGCAATCCTTTCTTAGTCCATGAATCTGTCTCAGTGAAGATCAGTAGCAAATGAGGCCTCGAAAATAGTCAGGCCTCTCTGAGTACAGAGTCATCTTCTTTCCAGTCAGTACTCAGAAGACTCACACACACAGATAGAGAAACTTGTTCAAACCGGTTCTCCAGCAGCAAGATAGCAACAGTTACAAACCAATTCCCCAGGTCCTTGCAAACTCATCCAATCAGCTTTATGCATTTGATTTTCCAGTTAACACACATATTGTATCTTTGCAGACCCTGACAGATGCACCCTAAGACTTGTTAGGAACATAGCTCAATTGCAGACATTATGATCTTATTTTTTTTCTATTTTACAGGATTGAAAGTCACCTTGAAGATAAAGAAGTAGGAGATAAATGCCTCATTTAAAACAAACTCACGGCAAGATTGCAGAAAGAGTTTGCGCAGAATACTTTGCACCCAGCATAAAGAGACGCCCTTGAAAAGCCACTCAAAAATCTAGGATTAAGAAGGGGGGGGGGGGAAATCAAAGACTTCTCCTTGCAGAGAAGGCATTCTTCTTCCACAAACACAGAAATGCCTTCATGGCGTCCCCAGGACCCAGGAGATTTGGCTGTTTTTTGTAGAGAAGATTTAATATATGCCACTATTATAACTGACATTTTCTAAAGGTGACTAACACAGAGTTTTAGCTGTTCATTTTGATAAAACTTTTGTTGCAGAAAGAGCAACAAAAGTCATCGCTGCGAATGGCGCTTGACAATAATGGAGTGCCTTGCGGTAATTTCCATTTTAATTATTTTAATGATCTGGGACAGAAAAAGAAGCAGAAGTGTTTGTCTTGCTGCTTTCTTGAACGCCAAGGGGCGTGAATGGCAGGCAAAAGGAAATGCATAAAATGCATTATTTCCTCCCACAATGCTAACATTAATTTGAGTTCAAAGACATAGCCTTGTCTGTTTGGAATATCAAGATGCAAAGGAGCCCTGTAGCACTTGTGAGATTAAGTGAGTATATACACTGTAGAATTAATGCAGTTTGGTACTGCTTTAACTGTCATGGCTTCCTTTAAGAACTAAGTTAGTAGGCTGACAGAAGCAGAACAAGTTAAAGAGGTCATGACTAAATGGGCGAGGGAAGTAGGACACACGATAAATCTAACAGACTGGGAAAAGATATGGAAGAGGAAACTAAAATTTACCTATTCAATGGAACTGAAAGAAAACTGGTACAAGATCTTTTATAGATGGTACATCACACCAGAAAGACTAGCGAAATTTAACAAAGGTAATGGAGATGGGAAATGCTGGAAGTGTGGTAAACACATAGGAGACTTCATACACGTGTGGTGGAGGTGTAAAAAGATAAAAAAAATCAGACAGGAAATCCATAAAGAAATAGAGAATATACTTCTAATTAAATTTGATTTAAAACCGGAATACTACCTCTTAGGAATTACTGACTTCCAGATGGATTTAAACATGGAAAAGCTCGTTATATACATGGCTACGGCAGCTAGTATATGTATAGCAAAATTATGGAAGACACAAGACATCCCCACAGTAGAAAAATGGATGCTGAAACTAATAGATATTAAAAATATGGATTTATTAACACAAATAATATCACAGAATACATCACCACGACAAAAGACAGACTGGAACAAATTGAGACAATATTTGACAAGGAAAAAAATTAACTTATATGATAAATGCGGATAAGTAATCCCAGGCTTTAGGGTGTAAATAGACATTCGCCGGCTCTTATTTTGGGAAGAAGAAGACATTTTCCGGCGATGCAGAGGACCTGGAAGGGAACCACAGTTATCCTTGGCGGGAGGTTCCTTCAACCAAATCCCTTTTTTTCTTTTTCTTCTTCTCTTTTTTCCTCTCTCTTTCCTTTTACTCTTCTATATTCCTTCCTTCTTGCTATCCCCTTTAATTGTTTTCCTTACTTTTTTATGTATACTTAAAATAAAATAAATATATAAATATTTATTATATAAATAAAATTATATACAATAGAGCAAGGGTCCCCAAACTTTTTTAAGCAGAGGGCCGGTCGACAATCCTTCAGACTGTGGAGGGGCCGAATTATCATTTGAAAAAAAAAATACAAACAAATTCCTATGCACATTGCACATGTAGTGCAACAAAAACGACGAAAGAACAATACAATATTTTAAAATGAAAACAATTTTAACCAACATAAACCTATTAGGATTTCAATGGAAAGTGTGGGCCTGCTACTGGCCAATGAGATAGTCAAGTTAATTAGGATTGTTGTTGTTGTTGTTGTTGTGTGCCTTCAAGTCATGTCAGACTTTGGCCGAGCCTAAGTCTAAAATTAATTATTTATTTACTGCATTTATTTACTACATTTATATCCCGCCCTTCTCACCCCGAAGGGGACTCAGAGCAGCTGTATGTACATACAATATATTATATTATTAGCATAACACAATATTAGCATTATACATTACTATATTGAACTATGTCACTATACTATTATATAATGTGTAATATATAACATATAATTAATATTATTATATGGCATTACTATTAGTATTATATATAATATGTAATATATAACATATAATTAATATTATATGGTGTTACTATTAGTATTACATTGTATAACATAAGATTATTATCAATATTATATGTATATACAATATATTATATTATTAAAACTGATATAAAAATATTTTATTATAAAACTGAGGGCGGGGGCCAGGTAAATGACCTTGGAGGGCCACATCCGGCCCCCGGGCCTTAGTTTGGGGACCCCTGCAATAGAGTCTCACTTATCCAAGCCTCGCTTATCCAAGTTTCTGGATTATCCAAGCCATTTTTGTAGTCAATGTTTTCAATATATCGTGATATTTTGGTGCTAAATTCATAAATACAGTAATTACAACGTAACATTACTGCGTATTGAACTGCTTTTTCTGTCAAATTTGTTGTATGACATGATGCTTTGGTGCTTAATTTGTAAAATCATAACCTAATTTGATGTTTAATAGGCTTTTTCTTAATCCCTCCTTATTATCCAAGATATTCGCTTATCCAAGCTTCTGCCGGCCCGTTTAGCTTGGATAAGTGAGGCTCTACTGTATATATAAAGTTACTAGGTAAAGGTAAAGGATTTCCCCTGGCATTAAGTATAGTCATGTCCAACTCTGGGGGTTGGTGTTCATCTCCATTTCTAAGACGAAGAGCCAGTGTTGTCCATAGAGACCTCCAAGGTCATGTGGCCGGCATGACCGCATGGAGTGCCGTTACCTTCCCTCCGAAACGGTACCTATCAACAACATTTTTTTAAAAAACAAGAGCTATCTCTTTAAATTTTCTATACAATGACAGGGGATCCTTCGCCCCAACTTTGAGATATATTCATACATCTACTGATTTTAGGGAATTTTTAAAAGTTTTGACAAAGTGTGAATCAGTCCTCCTCTTTGCAGATTCAACCATTCATTGGAACCCTGGCTGGCTGCTGCTACAGACGATGGTAGTTGCAGCCCAACACAACTGGAGGGCTCCCAGTTGGGGTAGGTTTCCCCATAGCACAGGATTGGGGTTTGCAGCAGTTGCGCAAGAGCTAAGGCAGAAAAACAGACGGAAGGCAGAGTTTTCCTGAAATTAAAATGGGCTCTGAGGATTAGCAACGGATTGCTTGTTAGCTGTGACCTGGCAGGGTTTTTGAACGCAGACAACCCCCCCCCCCCCAACTCCTTATATGTAGGTCAGGGGAAGTTCAACAGTTCATGGGACTGGATCTACAGAGTGCCAAAAATGCCCCACGGACAAAACTCAAACAAAAGCAGCACAAAAAGGACCAGTCTGAAGCAGCAGTGTCCAACCTTTAGTCCTCCAGGTGTTTGGGACTCCAACTCTCAGAAGCCATAGCTTCTCCAATAGTCAGGAATTCTGGGAACCGAGGTCCAAAACACCTGGAGAACCAAAGGATGGGCACCACTGGCTTCTCAACCCAGTCTTGCTATTTGAACTACTGAATTTACTCGAGTCTAATGCACCATCGAATCTAATGCAAACCTCAATTTTCAAAACCCAAAATGTGCTGCAGAATATGCCTCAAAAACAAAGTTTTTTTGCAGTTTAATAAACTTTTTCCATGTTTTTATGATAGGATCAATTAGGAAATCACATTTATAACCCAGGAACAAAAATTGCAGATACATAGTGTTATCTGTGCAGAAAAGTCCCCTGCGGGCTTTGCGTTGAGTAATCTCCCCAGCTATAGCATATTCTCCAAAGCAAGAGATCTCTCCATCTCCAAAAAAATGCATGTTTTGCCCATAATACTGATAAGTTTCAATATAGCACTACAACCAGACATGTGCCCAAAGTGTGCCCAGACGGTCCTTCCCTCTCATTCCTTTATAGCAATGAATTATTAGCATCAGCAAAAGAAAGAGATCGGATGAATGAATGGGAATCAATACACGACAATGGCACATCTCCACTCAATAATTTCATGAGGTTTATACTGCTGAGTTAGATTCTAGGTATTGATTACTTTTTTTGGAAAAAATATCCTGAATGAAAATCACAGGTGTAATGGCCAGCTTGCATGGCGGCCTGTATAGTACATTGATTTTTAAAACAAATGAGTATCTCTACAGGACACAGGAGCTGGGCTCACCAATTCCTCTCCTTTTGCTTCTATAGTTTTGAATGGCTCCAACAAGTACCTGCAGTTTTTAATTTTTTAAAACAGAGATGAAGATGAACAGCATGAAGATACTGGCCTTCAATAAATATGCCTCATCTCCTCAACATGGCTCTGTTCCTCCACAAAATGCTGCTATCTGCAACATTTCCTGCCTTCCATCTCAGTTAAACAGTAAATCCATGTCAAGTTTTAGTCCTACTTGAAAAAAGCAGAATCCAAGGTGCTGAATCTTGGTCAGCAAATGATTCAGCACCTTAGATAGTTCCTTGAAAATGAAAAAGCTTCATATATAGAACCTCATATTGGCTGTTTTCACATTTCCATAATTTCATTGCCAGTCCCTTTTCTCTGGATGCTCGAACTGTGGTTCCATATTCTTAGCAGACAATTTTAGTTCCTGTTGTAGATCAGCCATCATGGCCTGTATTCCATCAAGAAATGGAGTTGGAAACAGATGAGGCTGAGGATTTTGCAGACAATTCTGCTTCAGGCCGAGGCCCCATGACCTTCCAACTGCCTGATATGGTGATTTCAGAAGAACCACTAATTGGCAGACATTCCGAAGTCTCTTCATCATTACCCACACCAGATGGTGTTGACTTGGGTGAAGATGAGATGTTTAATCGAAAGGAATTTGTTACTAGAGATAGAAGCAAGAAAGAGGGAGTGATAAGGTCTCGAAGATTAGCTCAAGAGCCAGATGGCTAACTTTCCCAAGGGAAATTTTTGGGGGTCCTGTAATTCTTAATCTTACAGGCTTGGGATTCCTTAAAAGTGCCCCTCACTGCATTCTTGTTGCGGTGTCAACTTTGCCTTTCCTTGGAAGAGGTTCCAGTTTCCAGCTCCTTGCCTTGTCTTCTGAATCTGTGCTGAGTTTCCAGTTTCAGGAGAGCCGCACCGAGCTGCGACTCCCGAGTAGACCTTGCCTTGTTACCGCGACTTCCTTGTTCCTGAATCGAGATTGACTTTGCTTTGTTTACCATGCTTCTTTGACTTTGCTACGGGACTTTTCAAGCGGATTTGCAGTGATTTGTTTTCTGCTATTGTTTCATGGACAAACTTTGATTTCTAAAGGAAGCTATTGGGCTTCACTTGTGGATTACAAATTGGACATTGATAAACTCTTTCTGAATTGCAATAGACTATATATTATGGACTATTTCTTACTCTGACTTTCCACCTTAAAAGTGCATAGATATATATATTCTGCTTCAATATATATTCTGCTTGTGTGTTATATTTGGTTTTCGGGTGTTCGTGCTGCCTTGGGGTGCAACAGTTCCTGTGATGCTAGCAGTGTGACAACTGAAGGAAAACTACACCTTATATGCTTTCATTTTGCTTCCCTCCCCCGCCTGTAAGCAAACATCTGTCACTGTTTGAGTACCCCTTATCCAAAATGCTTAAGACCACTGGATTTCATTTTTTTAAAAAAAAATTGGAATACTTGTATTTACGTACATACACAAAAAAATAGATTTCTTGGAGATGGCATTCACTGATGTTTCATATACACCTAAATGCGTGTAGCATGAATGTAATTTAAGACATTTTAAAAATAATAATTTTGTGCATGAAACAAAGTTTGGGTACTTTGCTGAGGATATAGACCCACAGCCTGGCTGATTTGGACATCTTTCTGATTTACAGGCCCCTGGCAGCACAGTGAGTTAAACCACTGAGCTGCTGGACTTGCAGAAAGGTTGGCGGTTCAAATCTGTGGAGTGGAGTGAGCTCCCACTATTAGCCCCAGCTTTTGCCAACCTAGCAGTTCGAAAACATGCAAATGTGAGTAGATCAATAGGTACCGCTTCTGCAGAAAGGTTAATGCCACTGGCCACATGACCCAGGAGGTGTCTATGGACAATGCCAGCTCTTTGGCTTAGAAATGGAGATGAGCACCGACCCCTAGAGACGGTCACGACTAGACTTAATGTCAGGGGAAACCTTTACCTTTCCTATAGATTTTCAAATTCTTGATAAAGGATGCTCAATTTGTTGTATAAATAAATACCCACCAGCAGAGTTGATTTCTGCTTCTCCTACATGGGATAGCAATGGAGCAAAACAAACGCATACTGAAGGCCAACATATCTGGCTGCAATCATGTGCAAAACTCAGCTGTATTTCCATCACTTTCAGGTGGACGCAACCATTGTGCCTTGTTTAAGAAAAGAAATTCCACTCCACTTCTGTTGCACAATGTATGCTGCATAGATCCAAAGTGAACTGCTTGCACAACTATTCTGAAACTAACATAGTGCTCCAACTGCATTCCCACACCCATCTCACAAAGTCGTAGGAAAAAGAAAGGCATGCCTTTTGTTTCCCAGGTCCTTGGAGAGAGCATGGGTGCTATTAATACATGTCCCCATTTTAGAGCGGTGACTCAGTTTTTCCAGAATTGCTTGCAAAGGGTTTGTTTTTACAGGCAGCTTGCACACGATGTGAGACGATACGTCTCCTTTAGGTGTGAACTTGTCCGACAACTTGAAGAGGACAATGCTCTAAATCCATGCCATATCTATGGACAAGCCATAGAGGGCCAAGCCAAAGTACCTGGTTTCTAGGACCCTGGCATTTTCCTGTGCAAATTTACTTGGAAGGAAGCTGCTCCTGGATTCATTTCAAGGCAAGTAAATACTAGTCGGACGCACAGGATTGCAATGTGAGTCCCTAAAATCAAAATTGGTTCCTTTCCTCTTTCTAAAGTGTCTTAAAAAGCAATAACCAGGGGCTCATTTGGGTGATGGGGTGCACATCAGCAACCTCTTTCACAGCTTTACTTTCCGATGTTTTAATGCACACCAACTTTGTTACATGTACAAAAAAATTGGGTATAAAATTACCATTAGGCTATGTGTACAAGCTGTATATAAAACATACATGAATGTCGTGTTGGACTTGGGTCCCATCTGCAAGATATCTCATTATGTATGTATAGTCGGTCCTCCATATTCACTGGGGTAAGAAGCACAGCATCCTCACAAAAGTAAACAAAATGTAATTTTAAAAAATCTGGGTTTTTTTTAACCTCAGAGAAGTTGACCATAGAATTACTCTAGTCTAGACAACCTAGAGATACTTAGGTGTTCTCTTTAGAAGCTGCTAGATCTTCCAGTATAATTTTATGATGGACTTCTGCTGAAGGTTGACCATAGAATTGAACTGGAGAATCTAAAGATTCCTAATAGGTGTTTTCTATTACTTTCTAGATCCGTCAGCATGGCTCTGTGGGCAACTTCCAACAGAATTTGGACATATCGTATATACTCAAGCATAAGCTGACCCGAATATAAGCCGAGGCACCTAATTTTACCACAAAAAACTGGGATAACTTATTGACTCGAGTATAAGCCGAGGGTGGGAGATGCAGCAGCTACGGGTAAATTTCAAAATAAAAATAGATACCAATAAAATTTCATTAATCGAGGCATCAGTAGGTTAAATGTTTTTGAATATTTACCATATTTCAAAGAAAAAAATTAAACTAGCTCTATAAGTAGAAAAGTAGGGGCAACAAAACCAATATGGTATCAACAATAACCTAATAATAATAATAATAATAATAATAATAATAATAATAATAATAATAAAAACTTCATTTGGATCCCATCCTATCTCCCCATGGGGATTCAGGCCGGCTTCCAACATAGTAACAGGCAAACATTCAATGCTTATATAAACAATGCAGAGCTAGATATAGATCTATAATTATAGATACTAATTTCACATAAGCATTTTCCCCTGAAAAGTTTGCAAAGCCCCTCTGTATGTGTGCGTGCATTTCCCCTACAATACTTGCAAGCCCTATATATATATATATATATATATATATATATATATATATATATATATATTCATATCTATCTAGACATGTCTATATATATTTGTGTGTTCATTTCCCCCCTGTAATATTTCCAAGCCCTATATATAGGTAGGTAAGAATATATTCATATCTATCCAGACATCTCTCTTTATATAGATATTTGCAGAGACTTGCAAACATATGAGGGTAAATTCATATATAAAAATAATGTACATGTATGGCTACAGATACATGGATCTATATGTTTAAAGGATTTGCAAAGACCTGCAAACATGAGGGGAAATTCATCTATAAAATTAATGTATATAGATAGATACACATATAAAGGTACATAGAGATGGCAAAAGCTTCCAAGGGGTTAATTCCTATATATCTGTGGGAGAGTTTAGCTAATATTTCAGGGGGAAATGCTTTCATAAGATTAATGAATATTTTTCTTCTTCTTCCTGACTTGCAAGGGTGTCTTTCTCTTTTCAAAACATTCCTTTGATTAAGAGCGAGGGAGGCTTTGCAAAAGTAAACACACTGTTAAGGGAGGAGAAGAGAGAAATAGATCACATATTGCAAGCAATAGCCTGCAGGCTCTGTTGCTGGCCTTGACCTTGACCCGATTATAAGCCGGGGGAGGCTTTTTCAGCTCATAAATAAGGGCTGAAAAACTCGGCTTATCTTCGAGTATATACAGTAGATTTTACTGGAGGATCTAGAGAGGTACCCATTCTGTACACAAAGACAGATACTCCAAAATCTGAATATGTTCAGAAACACTTCTGAACCAAAGGGATGTTCAACCAGTACTAGATATTTGGGGAAATGGTCAGCCAAAGGCATAGACTTGATCAATAATCCACATGGAGGACACGGATGCCAAGTCAATAGAGACTGGTTGTGCCATGAGTGCAAGGTGTTAAGAGGTCCATGGAAGCCAGCCAAGTTGATCCTTGGTGGCTTGTGGAGACTTAGCGTGATCCTATTAACTGCCAGGCCCCAAGTGGAGAGAGACGGAGAGAGAAAGCAGAAGGATAGAGAACAAGCTCATTGTTCTGGAACAAAGGGCCATGGAGGTTTTTGCTGCAGCAGCAAACAGATGCCAGAACAACAATGTCTCTATTAACAAGCGACAAAGTTTCAACAAAGCGCTCCTTGATTATACACAATAAAAATATTTGTTATCAAAGCTTCCCAGGCCCCACCGCCATCAGACAAATTCCAAAGGGCGAGTCGGAGACAACAAGTCACATGCAAAGCAGGAAGCCTGACACATCTTTGCAGCTCACCCTCTCCTTCTCGGTGTTCTCTGAGAATGAGATATGGCTCTTGCCCTTGCTTCAGACAGATAAGGATGGAGGTGTCTCTGTACCTTGCTCTGTACCTTTCATTATCCAGAGAAAGTTGGATGTTTCAGTTTGTCATATAAAATCTTTGCCCATGGAGTTAGATCCTTGTTCGATCTGTGATTCATATGGCAGAGATGCAAAAGCTAAAGTTGGGGGAAGAATAGGAAACTGGAGGCATCCAGATGTTTTTGTGATTGTACTTCCATCATTTTACACCTGTGGCTACTATACAGAGTGGGCCAATGTGGACAACAATGTAGTCAATACAGCTGGATGACCATATGTTCCTTACTCCAATTCATGATGTGACATTATTTCAAGTTGCAGGGGACCTTCTTGAATGTCAAGCTAATTTTCCAAGAAATTCTCAACCATCTGAATCAATACAACTTCTCACTTTGATACCATCCCACCACTTGGTATGTACTCCGATCTGATTTCGTTTCAGAAGCTAAGCAGGGCTTGTCCTAGTTAGTACTTGGATAGGAGACCACAAGGGATTATTACAGAGCTCTAGGCTGGGTTACAAAAGCCTCCTGCCTGAAACCCCATGAATGCCAGCCAGCGTTCACAACACAAGACCGGATGGACCAAGTGTGCTACTCAGCATCAGTTGTGTTTGAGGTCCCTCAAATTGATCCCAGCTCATGACAACCTTAAAATGAACCTACCATAGGGTTTTCTTGTCAAGATTTGTTCGATAGGGTTTGCCATAGCCTTCCTCCGAAGAGTGCAAGGCTTGCCCAAGATCACCTAGACTGATTCTATTACAAAATAGGGATTTGAACCCTGATCTGAGCATTGGGTGTTTCTTCAACAAACCATTCAAGCCAAGATGGAAAGACAAAGTTAAGCACTGGATCTGATTTGAAGCATGCGTTGACATCTGTCTTGCCTTGTTTATTCAGTGGAGACCTCGAAAAGCCATTAGCAAAATAACACGAAGCAGAGCAATTGCTGTAATAATATTGGTAACCCAGAGCCAATAGGACATTGTGTTTCCTCCACCTTTTTAATTTAATGAATACATCTGCTTAAGTGGCCTCCCAATTTTGCCTTTAAACTGTGTGAAAGCGTTGCTGTTAATGGATTAGAACTCCAACCCAAAATGAACTACAGCCTTATTTACCTTTCCCTTTAGCCATCTTGTTTATTGCTGTGATAAGCGGGGAACCCAGCCAACCTCTCCAGACCTGCTGAGGAAAGACAATTCGGACTTGATGCCAATCACTCTAGGGAAAGGTGGCTCATTTAAAAGCCTTCAACTTGTTGCCAGATTGACAGGGAACAGCAGTGAAACTGGTGCCATAACATCCTCACAGAGCCTTGTAGAGTCTTACAATAAGATAATTATGCCTCTGTATTCCATATGGCCAAATGAAGACCAAAATATAAATAAAGGCTTCTTGTTGTTGAGGCGGGGCTGTGGCACAGGCTGGTGAGCAGCCTGCTGCAATAAATCACTCTGACCATGAGGTCATGAGTTCAAGGCCAGCCCGTAGTGGGTGAGCACCCGTCAATAAAAAAAATAAAAAATAGCCCCTGCTTGTTGCTGACCTAGCAACTCAAAAGATAGTTTCATCTATCAAGCAGGAAATAAGGTACCACTTATAAAGTGGGGAGGCAAATTTAACTCATTTACGACATTGGAATGAGGAAGTGCCGTCACAGTAGATGATGAAGCAGCTGCTCCCCCCTGTGGCCAGAATCGAACATCCCCTCAGGAGAAGGTTAAATTGCCTCTGCGTCTGTCTCTGTCTCGGTTCTATGTGTATATGGGCATTGAATGTTTGACCTATATGTATATAATGTGATCCGCCCTGAGTCCCCTTTGGGGTGAGAAGGGCGGAATATAAATACTGTAAATAAATAAATACACATGTTTCTGTTTCTATCAACACATGTTTCTATCAACTCAAAGGTTGATAAGAATAATACCACAATTTATGTGCCACGTGACAAGAATAGGTAAGGATGCAGTAGCTATAGTTGGGGAAAAGGATATGCAGTAAGGTTGTGCAATCCGAATAAACCTTGACTCATTTTGTGTCCTGGCTTTCGCTGGGGGCCCCAATCTGTTTTTTGGGAGCATCCCAAAATTGGAAGGACAAGATACCTGTTTTCGCTCTGAGGTGCCGAAAGATCTGTTTTCTATCACCCTATTATGGGAGGGAGGCTTCCCAGGCTCCCCTTCTCATCATAGGCATTTAAGCTGTTTCTGTTCTAGAGGAGAGGTGCTCAACTGCAGACAGGCCCACACTTTAAGAGGCTTCTTATCTGTTTCTTACTCTAGAGGAGGCGCTTGGCTGCAGGTAAGTGTGAGTGCTTTCTGGGCCTGCACACCACACATGCACTCTTTCCAAAGCAAGGAGGCTGCTCATGAAAAGCAGGAGAGAAGCCGGGATCGGCTCACACTTGCTTTCATGTCAAGCTGATTTTCTTACCGGGAGGGGGCTTCACATTACGTGCTCCCAAAGGTAACAAAAGTAATGAAAGAACGAATGTAAAGAAGGAAAACGGGATCCGCACACAACTCTACTATGCAGTAAACATTGTGTCTGGACAAGGACCTCAACAATACATCTGACAATCCTTTAAGAAACAATTGAAAACCTGGATTTTTGGGCTGGCCTTTGGAGAGACAGCTATTGGATGACCAGCCTCATTATAATTCTATTCTGAATGTTATTAGGTTCCTTTCATCGGGGTATTTTAATCTAATGATTTTATCTTATATTGCTGCTATAGTCCCCCCCACCTTTGAAGTTGACTGAATTGCATTGGTGGTTGTTTGATATTATTACTGTTGTATAAACCTTTGTTTTAACTTCTATTTTATCATCTTCTTGTGTTTTAAACTGTGTATATTGTTAATGTATTTGCGCTGTTACTTTTGTAACATTGTGAGCTGCCCTGAGTCCCCACGGGGAGATGATGGCGGGGTATAAATAAAGTTGTTGTTATTATTATTATTATTATTATTATTATTATTATTATTATTATTACACAGCAAACAAGATAGACATGCTGGATTTCGTATCAAAAAATCACAAGTCGAACACTTCCCAAGTGTCTAGGACTGTGTGATGTATTTTCAGATGATGCGCGCAGATCCCAGCAGGGTGGCCTTTTGCAGTTGGCAGATCGTGATTTTGTTAATGTCTATTGTTTCCAAATGCCGGCTGAGATCTTTTGGCATGGCACCCAATGTGCCCATCACCACCGGGACCACCTGCACTCGTTTCTGCCAGAGTCTTTGAAGTTCAATCTTGAGGTCCTGATAGCGGCTGAGTTTTTCCTGTTGTTTTTCGTCAATGCAACTGTCCCCTGGGATGGCAAAATCAATGATCCAAACCTTTTTCTTTTCCACAACTGTGGTGTCTGGTGTGTTGTGTTCCAGAACTTTGTCAGTCTGGATTCGGAAGTCCCACAGTATCTTTGCGTGCTCATTTTCCAATACTTTTGCAGGTTTGTGATCCCACCAGTTCTTTTCTGCTGGGAGGTGATACTTGAGGCATAAGTTCCAATGAATCATTTGGGCCACATAGTTGTGCCTCTGTTTGTAGTCTGTCTGTGCGATTTTTTTACAGCAGCTGAGGATATGATCTATTATTATTATTATTATTATTATTATTATTATTATTATTATTATTATTATAGTCCTGCTCAAAATTGCAGGAAGTGATAAGATATGACTCAACTTGGAAGGAGAGAGGAAGATCTTACAAGTTGAGGCCTGAAGGGAAAAGTCTGAGAGTTGACCATAAGGCCAAAATAAGATGCACTCATTCTACAACGTGAATCAAGGAAAAATTGCAAGCTGTAGAGTTATTAAGCTCTTCAAACTCTCATGGAAAAGCCGATTAAGCGTTACCAGAGCATTCTTACCCCAGTGTCGACTAACTGGCGCTTTTCACTAATAATCATAATCATCCAAAATATTTTTTAAAACTATTTGTCCAGCACAAATAGTCCTCCTTTCTTGATGCTGGCTTGGTAAATTTCCATTATGGTTCAATGAATGCAGTTTCAAAACTGGCTAACACACATCCCCAGGAATCCCCTATGACTTGCTATATGTTGTTCTATGCCATTGCTAAGTTCATTTTCCCAAACGACTGTGAATGGTATGTTTGCTCGGGGGCTAGGTTCCTCGGATGTGCGGCTGACATCTGGACCAGCTTTGTGTCATTAAATAAACAGCTGCCTTCTAGTCATTATGCTTCTGTTTTTCAGCCTCACACTGGGCAAGTTTTTCCTTCAACTTCAAAAAAGGAACCTTTCCCCAAGCTCTGGCTAACCAGGAGCTGAGATCCTACATTGGAGTTGTATGGCATAAATTATTATAGACAGATTAGTACATTAATACTGCACAATCCTTAGGCTGAGAAACCATTGTGCAACTCAACCAAGACACTCAAAACAATGGGCAAAAGAAACATGAAGGTGGATGCTCCATATTGAACCAAAAATGCCCAACTTTTTTGGAAATGCAATGCCATGTTTACAACATCAACAGGATTGTGCCTCAAACTAGACCTACGCCTGTAAACTGCTAGTTTCTCATCTCAAGAAAAAGGATAATCTCAAAGAATAAGGCAGAGACACACAATATGAACCTTTGGATGAAAAATAGGCACTTTTCCACCAGTTTGGGCATTTTTCAAAAGATTTCAGAGGCGGACATCTTGGCAGTCACTAAAGGTAATTAAGGAAGGTGGCGAGGAGGAACGCATTGTCCAGAAAGTCATCATTGATCACTTTCAAGTCAGTCAAAAATAAAATACCCATATGATTAAAGTTCAAGGTTATTGTTTTTTTTTGCAGATCCTGCTCATAGAAGACATTAGGAGGAGATCTTCCTAATTAGCCACTGCCTCATTACGGTTGTCAGACCAAAAAAGATTATTAACAGATCATCAGCTTTCTCTAACACCGGCAAACAGTAGATAAATAGAATGATTTTCTCAGCCATGACTTTCCAATTAGAAAAACCAATAGGCAAGGAGGAAAGATGGGTCATTCTCTCACCATTCCTTTCCCTCCTGCCACTCAAAAAACCATCAAGGACCTCCCCAAAATCATCAATATCCAGATGGTTCTTTGGCTCCAGTGTCACAAAGCAATCTTTTGAACAGCAGTGAGACACAAAGCATTTCAGATGGGAAAAAGAAAGCTAAGAACCTATGCAGATCTCAATAGAAGAGTTACACATTGTTAGCACTGCACAACCTTTGCACTGAATCATCATCATCATCTCCCTGTGGTTCGAGGGATACTACATCATTAAAACAAGAAATTAAACACCATTAAAAGCCATGCAACAAAATATAGAGAGTTAAAATACAAGTTTTTCATCATGTCAGAAGTGATGTGAGAACATACTGCAAGTCGCTTCTGGTGTGAGAATTGGCAGTCTACAGAGATGTTGCCCAGGGAATGCTCAGATGTGTTGCTGAGAGGCTTCTCTTGTGTCCCTGCAAGCTAGAGTTGACAGATGGGAGCTCACCCCCTCTCACAGATTCAAACCGGCAATCTTCAGGTCAGCAACCCAACCTTCAAGTCAACAGTTCAGCCTGCACAAGTGTTTAACCCATTGCGTCACTATGGCTCCTTTAAAATACAGGTTAAAATCCATGGATAAAATACAGATTTAAATTTGCAATGAATGGACCCATTCATGCACAATCTAATAGGAATGTATAACCAAATGCACAATTTCCTGAGGCTATCTTGGTATGCCAAGATATGATTGAACTCATACACATTAGTCTCTTTTCCCAGGTGGACAAACAGGGTTCCTGACACTCCGAAACACATATTAGTACAGCTATAGATCTCCGACTACATCTTCCGCAGCAGAAATGGCTCTTTTGGGTCTATTGGTTGCCACAATATCTATTGATGTATGGGCCTTCTAAAGCAGGAAACTATTGGAGATGTAATCATGCTAATGTTTCCAAATGCATATGATTTGGAGTTTTCCCACACATACACTTTCGACTGCTAAAAAATAATAATACTTGGTTTCTGGATTATCATTTTTATCCACTTGTGATGTAATGGATAGGAGATCTGATAACACTTTCAACATGTCAATGAATGATGTAAAATATACAAATGGGATTATATTTGGACATTGGATGAACTGTCTAGGCCAGGGGTCCCCAAACTAAGGCTCGGGGGCCGGATGCGGCCCTCCAAGGTCATTTACTTGGCCCCTGTCCTAAACTTTAGACTTAGGGTTGACCTGTCTACCTGGTCTTTGGAGGTCTCTTTGTTTACTTATGGCCTTATAAGATCGTCTAGATGGTCTTTGAAGGTCTCATTGCTTAGTTACGGCCTTATGAGACCACCTAGATGGCTTTTGGAGTTCACTTTTGTTACCTATGGTCCTATGAGACCATCTAGATGGCCTTTGAAGGTCCCTTTCCTTACCTATGGTTTTATGAAATTGTCTAGATGGCCTTTGGGGGCCCCTTTCCTTACCTATGATCTTATTAGATTGTCTAGATGGCCTTTGGGGGTCCCTTTCCTTATCTATGGTTTTCTGATGGCCTTATGAGATCATCTAGATGGCCTTTGAGGGTCCTTTTCCTTACCTATGGTCTTATGAGACCATCTAGATGGTCTTTGGAGGTCTCTTTGCTTACCTATGGTCTTATGAGATTGTCTAGATCAGGGGTCCCCAAACTAAGGCCCTACAAGGTCATTGACCTGGCCTCTGTCCTAAACTTTAGACTTAGGATTGAGGTAAGTGTGAAATGACTTGAAGGCACACAACAACAATCCTAATTTTGGACTATTTCATCATAGTCCGGCCCCCCAACAGTCTGAGGGACTGTGAACCGGCCCTCCACTTGAAAAGTTTGAGGACACCTGGTCTAGGCCTTTCCTCATGGGAGTTGGGAAGAAAAGATAAGATAAGAACTACGTGCAATGAAGGAGGAAATAACTCTTTCTTCCACAATTGTGGGTCACTTACCTATATACAGGGAGGAATCCTTCCGTCTCACGTGGTCATCGATGTAGGAAACTCCCAAAGGTTGTACGGGTGTAGCCCCAATGCCGAGGAGAACTTGTGCCCCGATGAGAAGCAAATACATCATGTTGGTGGCAGTCCGGTTCCTGCAGATAAGATCCGGGTCTGGTCCCTCTTCGCGGGTGGACCCATTGATCACACACACGTCCCTGCCTTCAGCCCCCCAACGGATCTCCCCAGACTCATATTCGTACTGGTGGGTCAGGAACTCGGGTAGCGCAGAAAGGAGGGCCCCCAATGCCATCACGATCCCTCCGCATCCGATCAGACGCGGCCTGTGACCCCGGGCACCGAAGTAGCTCACAAAGAGGATGAGGGCCAGGTTCCCAATCTCGAAGCTGCTAGCGATGACGCCCACGTCGGCGCTCTGGAGGTTGAACCGTCGCTCCAAGGTGGTCAGGACGCTCACCTGTGAAGGAACAGAGAGATGGAGATCCAGGTTATGACAAGATCGGATCTGTGTATTTCAACAGGAGAAAAGCTGTTGGGTAGTTTGTAAGGACTTCATCACATGGATTTAGGGCTCCGTTTCCATGCACTTCAGAAACGGAGCCCCATAGAGGCCATCATATAACATAAAGGCACTTCCGATGGGCCTCTATGAGTCTCCGTTTATGCAGTGTTATCCGACTCCAAACAACTTCCAACAAATTCCAACTTTGTTGGGCTTCAGAAAAGCCCTAAAAACATGACTGTGTGTCCAGGCTTTTAATCAATAAATGGCGAAGATGACAAGGACTGAACTATGGATAAGGCATGAGGATGAACGGATTTGATTTTATGTTTGAAATCTATATTTTGTCATTTATAATGTATTTTAATAGTTTTAACTGTTTTATGTACTGTTTTATATTGATTGTATGGGCATCGAATTGTTGCCGTTGTAAGCCGCCCTGAGTCCCTTTGGGTGAGAAGGGCGGGATAAAAATGTGAGAAATAAATAAATAACTTAAAATGGCAAAAGACGAGGAGAAGATAGAGAAAGGACATGGGATGGCTGGCCATCCCAGAAACTGGGACAAGAAAGTGGGAAATGAAGTAAGATGGTTACCTCTGCATTCCCTGCTTTTTCCCTACCCATCTGATAGTCCTTAGAACTACATGGACATGAATTGTTCTCCTGGTGGAAAAAAACCCCCACCACTTGTGAAATTATTATTATAAGATGTGGAAGGAGCTATTATTACACAGCTCAACTCTATTCCTGGGGTTATTTGGAAAATTGCTTCGGCTAGACTGCATCACTTCTAGTTCCTTAGATATGGTTATCATTATTTTCTTTAGGTGAGTAGACGGCAACTGTTAAATGGCATATGTTCTGTATCTCAAAATCTATAGTTGGCAGGGGGAAATTACTGCCATTTTTGGAATCAGTGGGTCAAATATACCCAGAAACAGGCCCAAAATATGTGTTGACCAGTGTTGTATATATATTGCTGCAGTCCAGTATGGCGCAGTGTAGAATTTTTGCTTTGCAGTATCCCTCTTGATTGACTTCTTCTTCTTCGTCTTCTTCTTCTTCTTCTTCTTCTTCTTCTTCTTCTTCTTCTTCTTCTTATTATTATTATTATTATTATTACCCCATTTTCCTCTCTTATATGAGAATCTATATTGCCATCTGGCACATGAGCAGGAATGAAAACTCGGAGGGGTGTAAACCAATAAAGATAATAATGGCTGCAATTTCTTCCTGGTTTCTTGTTTCATAGCACAGCCCACGGAAACACTAGAATTGATGAGGAAGCGTGCACAGCCAGCCATTTTTCACAATGTGACCAAGATTAATAGTGGGGTTCCTCCCACAACCATTAAAACAGCAGGACGGAAGAAAAAGCACGGCAGCAAACGCTCTCACTCCGCGTGGGAAAACATGCCCATCACAGGCAGCTTTGCCTGCTCTTTAATACAGAGACTCCAATTGTGACTTGTCCCTCTTCAATGCAGACCCTAAAAGCAGCCCAGAAGTGGTGGTTTCAAACTGCATTTTTTCTGCAATGTAGACTACTAGATGTATCCTTAGTCCATGAAAGCTTGCTCTAGCAACAATGTTCTCTCAATCTCCAGGCTGCTACAAGATACCTTTGCATACTGATATTCCAAACCAACATGGCTATCTCTTTGAATTTGAATACTTACAACTTGTCTACTTTGCTGTGTTCACATTACCCACCCCTTGTCTTTGGAAACCTGTTATATTGTACAACCTTCCTATCCACAGGATTGGTAACAATGGTTTCATTTATCCACTTCCAAGAAAGAACAACACCCTCTAGGCATTTTCTATGTCTTCCAGTGTGCCTCTATATATTATCTTAGGCTGGAGGCTTTGCATGTGAATAGAACCTGCTATTAAATGCAGTTCCACTGACCAAAGCCTAATAGAGAGGCACCATGACTTCCCTCAGTCTGGACACTAGACTCCTTTGGATGCAGCCCAAAATCCCATTGGCTTTTTGAGCTGCTCTATCACATTCTTGGCTCATGATCAACTTGTTGTCCACTAAGACTCCAAGATCTTTCTCACATTATTATTATTATTATTGACACAACGACATAGTCTGACACAGCAAACAAAATAGATACGCTGGATTTCGTATCACAAAATCACAAGTCGAACACTTCCCAAACATTTAGGACTGTGTGATGTATTTTCAGATGATGCGCGCAGATCCCAGTAGGGTGGCCTTTTGCAGTTGTTGTTGTTGTTGTTGTTGTTGTTGTTGTTGTTGTTAACTTTATTTATATACCGCCCTATCTCCAGGGCGGTTTCCATACACCATTGTTAAGCCAAGCATCACTCACCCTGAATTTCATTGTTTTCTGTCTAAGTGTAGTATCTTACATTTGTCCTTGTTGAAATTCATTTTGTTTGTTTTGGCCAATCAGATTTTAATCTGTTAAGGTCATTTTGAATCCCAATCCTGTCCTCTGGAGTATTAGCATTCCCTCTCCATTTGGTGTCATCTGCAAACTTGATCAGCACACCCTCTAAACCTTCATCCACATCATTAATAAAGACGTTGAATGGAACTGGTCCTAGGACAGAACCCTCTTTATGGCACCCAAAGAGTCACTTCTTTCCTGGATGAAGGGGAACCATTGGGGAGAAGAACCCTTTGGGTTCGGTTACTTATCCCATTATAGATCCAGCTAATAGTAGCATTGCACAGCCCACATTTCACAAGTTTGCTTGCAAGAAGGTCACAGGGGACTTTGTTGAAAGCCTCCCTGAAATCAAGATATGTTCCATCCACAACATTCCCTGCAGCTAACAAGCTTTTGCTCTATTGAAAATAAAGATAAGATTAGTCTGGCATGACTTGTTTTTGAGAAATCCATGTTGACTTTTAGTAATCACAGCATTCCTTTCTAAGCGATTGCAGACTGCCTCCTTAGTGATCTGCTCCAGAATCTTTCCTGGTATTGATGTCAGGCTGACCGGATGTCAGTAATTGTTTGGGTCCATGGAAGTCCAAGTGCTACAGCTGTACTATAACTGTGTAGTATGGAAACACTCAGAGATTGGGCTGGATGAATGGAGAGGGAAGAGAGAGAAGGCTGTTTTTAGATCACCCCCTTGGCAGGGCTGGCGTTGCTGCGGTATGAAGGTTAGAGCGATGAAAGGCTCCCTTCGCAGCGCCCATGCCCAACGTTCCAGCTGCAATCGCTCCACGACAAACCCATGTCCCTGTGTGGTCGGCGTTTGGCACCAAACCAACAGAAACCACAATGTTAGAGCCTGCCTTTGGATCCTTGTTTGGGTGCCTAACACTTTCCCAGTGAGGCCACCTTTGAAGAGAGTTTGGAAACTGAGGTTGGCACAAAGAGCTGATGGCAGTGTCAACTGGGACAGTTATGCAGATCATACAACTCCCTTCTCCAACCTCTTCTGCTCTGTTTCCAGATGCAATTTTAAATCCTGATTATGACCCTAAAACCCCTGGAATCCAGGCCAACGTGCACACTATATCTCCCAATATGAGCCTGGCTGGGCCAGTTACTCAGAGGACATCTTGTTTCTATCCTCAAACCTTCTCAGGTCCAGTAAGTGAGACTATAGTGTGCTTCTAGACTGTCGAATTAATGTACTTTGACACCACTTTAAAAGTCAAGGTTCAATATTATGCAATGATAGGGTTAATAATTTAGTAAGTCTATTTGGCAGAGAAAGTAGATTAATAATAATAATAATAATAAAACAACAACAACAAGAACTTTATTTTTGTATCCTGCCTCCATCTCCCCGAAGGAACTCGGGGTGGCTCACATGGGGACAAGCCCAACAACACAAGTTAAAGCACAGAATAATCAATTAAAAACATTATAAATTGAACAACTACAGATTGCACAACTACAACTGCAATTCCACAGCATCTGAGCCATGGCAGTTAAAGCGGTGTCAAACTGCATTAATTTGGCAGTGTAGATGTACCAAGAGTAGCCAGTGGCGCAGTGGGTTAAACCGCTGAGTTCCTGAACTTGCTGACCGAAAGATCAGCAGTTTGAATCCAGGGAGCATGGTGAGCTCCTGCTGTTAGCCCCAACTTCTGCCAATCTAGCAGTTCAAAAACATGCAAATATGAGTAGATGAATAGGTACCGCTTCTATGGGAAGGTAACAGCGCACCATCCAGTCATGCCGGTCACCTGACCTTGGAGGTGTCTATGAACAACTCCAGCTCTTCGGCTTAGAAATGGAGATGAGCACCAACCCCCAGAGTTGGACACGACTAGACTTAATGTCAGAGAAAACCTTTACTTTTACCTGCCTAGATGTACCTATGGAATCTCTCTCCTGTAAATACATTGCACCCTAGGATAAGCAACACCAGTTGGTGAGGGTTTTATTCTAGTTTCCCACAATTGAAATAATTTGTCAAATCAGTCTCTGACAGATTAAAAACTCTTACTTGCAGAGCTAATAAACGGTGCTAATTTCTTTCCAGAGCACTCCTGATACATTTTAATTGCCAGATGTAACAAAAGATAATTCTGACTTGCTCTAAGACGAGAGTGAGCATTCCTTTGGGAACTAACAAACCAAACGCCTGGGAGATAAATGTATGTAAATTAAAGAGTTATATAAGCCTTTTCCCCTCTCCTTCCCTTTCTCATATACACACCTCTATCTGGTAGGTAGTAATACACTTACAACTCCAATTATTCCCTAGCATTGAGCCATGGTGGTTCAAGTGGGGTCAAACTGCATTCATTTTACAGTGTGGATGCAATCCCCTTCTCTGTATCAAATGGATCTTGTGCCAGATGAATTAATAGGCTGCAAGCAGAATCTCCAGTTAATAATAATAATAATAAAACTTTATTTATACCCCGCCACCATCTCCCCAATGGGGACTCGGGGCGGCTTACATGGGGCCATGCCCAAGACAATACAATAAACCATAACATAATACAATTAAATAATACATTACATAAAATAAACAGTACAACATAAGATCAAAACAGCAATATAACACGAGCGGGCCGCATGAATATGTCACGACCCAGGCTACAGAGCACCAAAAACCATACACAGAGGCCAGAATCTATCTAATATCTTTATTAAGGAAATATATATAGTTAATAAAAGCAAGTGTATGAAATAGTCCAGAAGTAGACCTTTCAGGAAAGGTCAAAATTAGTCCAAAGAAACAATGTCCAATATGAAATATTAAGGTCCAAAGTTGTAATCCAATAACCGAAACACTCACTTGCCAAGCAAGTGAGGGGAGATGACAAGGTCCTTTAGTCCATGAACTTGAGCAAGGCTAGGAAATAACTTGATACTTGGAACACAAGGCTTGATTCAAGGCAACAAGGTAACGAGGAGCAAGAACAAGATCCGTGGAATTACTTGGCAAAATCCGGGAAAACAAGGCAAGGCTGAGCCCTGGAAAACAAGGCAAGGTCCGCGGAGGTAAACAAGGCTGGAAACGGGAACGAAGGCTTGGAAACAGGAGCGAAGGCTTGGAATCAGGGACAAGGCTTGAAACAGGAACGAGGCTGGGAAACGGAGCGCGCTGTCCACACACAACTTACTCCAGTAGCTGACGAATTGACTCCGCAAGATCCCTTTGTGGGTAAAACACCTAAATAGGGTCTAGTTTTCCCACCAAAGAGCAGTTCTCTGGGGAACCAGAAACGAAAGCTAATCTCTGAGTCCAGATGCATGACTCCTTAAAATTTCCCATGGAAAGCAGGCTTAATCAGCTGAATTCTTAGCAGCTATCCTAGCACTCCTGCGAGAGGCCGCTTGAACTCCTCTCTGTTGTTTACAAAACTCGTGGCGAGAAAACACAGGAGATTTAGGCTCAGGGCTTGTTTGACAGACTTCTGGAAGACAAATCTCTTGCAGGTGCAAGGTTCCCAAATCTGGCTGGGAAGGTTCCAATTCTGACTGAGACGGTGAAAAACCCAAGTTCTCCTCTTCATCTGGGACTACAGTGCCATGAACGGGACTACATGGCCCATGACTCATCACACTATCCCCCTCCTCAAGCCCCCTCTCAAACTGGGACTCTCTCCCCGAGGCGCGAGGCCGCGGCTTGGCGGGATAGGTCTGATGGAAGCGGCGGGTTAGATCAGGAGCATGGACTGTGGAAGCGTCTTCCCAAGAGCGTTCCTCGGGGCCAAAACCCACCCAGTCAATGAGATATTGTAGGCGGCGGCGGTGAAAGCGAGAATCCAAAATGTCCTCAACCTCGAACTCCTCCTCCCCATTCATCAAAACAGGAGGGGGGGGGGGCGGCCGGTCTGTATCAGGGCGCACACCATCCGCCGGAAGGAGCAGGGAGCGGTGGAACACTGGATGAATGCGCATTGAACGCGGAAGTTGGAGTTTGAAAGTCACGGGGTTAAGTTGCGCCACCACTGGATAGGGGCCAATGAAACGGGCATCTAACTTCCGGCAAGGGCGATGGGAGGGCAAAAAGCGAGTGGACAGAAGAACCCGGTCTCCTACCTTGATTTCGGGGCCCGGCTGGCGATGTTTGTCCGCGTGACGTTTATAGTCCTCCTTGGCTTGGTCTAATTGCTGGAGCAAGAGTTGTTGCACCGCTGTGAGTTCCTGCAGCCAGTCCTCTGCTGCGGGAACTTCTGAGGTTTCAATGACAGGGGGAAAGAAACGTGGATGGAAGCCGTAGTTTGCAAAGAACGGCGTTTCTTTAGTAGAAGCCTGGACCCCATTGTTGTAGGCAAACTCTGACAGCGATAACAGGAAAGCCCAATTGTCCTGCTGGTAGTTCACATAACAGCGAAGGTATTGTTCCAAAGTGGCATTGGTGCGCTCAGTTTGCCCATCTGTTTGGGGATGATGAGCCGAAGATAAACGAGAGTCTATGCCCAATAGTTTTTGTAGTGCTTTCCAGAAACGAGAGGTGAATTGGGACCCACGGTCTGTGACCAAACTCTTGGGCAATCCATGCAATCTGAAAACATGTTGGAGGAATAGATCTGCAGTTTCTTTGGCCGTGGGAAGGCCATCACAGGGAATGAAATGGGCTAACTTGGTGAAAAGGTCCACCACCACTAGGATCGTGGTGAATCCACAGGAAGGTGGTAGATCAGTGATAAAATCCGCAGAGATTATTTCCCATGGGTGGGATGGGGTAGGGAGGGGATGCAGAAGCCCTGAGGGCTTTTCTCTTCTTGTCTTGGAGCGCTGGCATACTGGGCAGGTGTTGACATATTTTTCCACATCCTTGCGGATCTTGGGCCACCAGAAATCTCTTAGGATCAAATGCATGGTTTTAAATAGCCCGAAATGCCCTGCTGGCTTGCAGTCATGACACAGACGAAGTGTTTTTTCCCTGCCCGGTCCTGGGGGGATGTAAACATGATTTCTATAGCAAAGTAGCCCATCCTTAAGCGAAAAGGGAAAACGTAGTCCTTGGCGAAGTTGGTCCTGTGCCCAGGCGTCTGCTTGCTGACTAGCCCTGATTTCCTGAGCACAAAGGGGTCCTGGAGTAGGGGAAGTTGATTCAATGGGAGTGGATTTGGTGTTTCCCACTGTGAGCGTGGCAAAGTTCTCGGGTTGTAGCAGCTGGGACTCAAAGGTCTCCTTGCGCCCTGCAGCGTATTCCGGTTTCCGTGACAGAGCATCTGCTTGCTTGGTCTGGGCTGGGGTTACATAATGAATTTGAAAGTTAAAACGTTCAAAGAATAAAGCCCAGCGTTGTTGCCTTTGATTTAGCTTGCGGGCAGTTCTTAGATGCTCTAGATTCCGATGATCAGTATGGACTTCAATGGGAAATTTGGCCCCTTCTAACCAATGTCTCCAAGTTTCAAAGGCTGCCTTTATGGCCAATAGTTCCTTTTCCCAAATGGTGTAATTTCTCTCTGGCGCGGTCAATTGACGGGAATAAAAGGCACAAGGATGAAGATGGTCTCCCACTGATTGTAGGAGTACAGCCCCAATTGCCACATCGGAGGCGTCCGCCTGCACGACAAAAGGGGTTTCAGGATCTGGATGCTGAAGGATTGGCTGGGACGTGAATAATTTTTTTAGTTGCTGGAACCCTTTCTCTGCTTGATCTGTCCAGCGGAAAGGCTGTTTTCCACGGATGCAGCTGGTGATTGGGTCAGACCAGCGGGCAAAGTCTGGAATGAACTTGCGGTAGTAGTTCGCGAACCCCAAGAATCGTTGCACCTCTTTCTTGTTGGTTGGCGCCCGCCATTCCAATACTGCTGAAACCTTTGCCGGGTCCATGGAGAGCCCTAGTGGTGAGACGCGGTACCCCAGGAAATCTACCTCTTGTAGATCAAAAGCGCATTTTTCCAGCTTGGCATAAAGTCCATGATCCCGCAATCGTTGTAACACCATTCTGACGTGGTTCTCATGCTCTGATTGTGATCTAGAAAACACCAAAAAATCGTCCAGGTAGATGATCAAGAACCGATCTAGATAATCCTGAAAGATGTCATTGACAAAATGCTGGAACGTTGCGGGAGCTCCACATAAACCATAATTCATAACTCGGGACTCGAATAATCCGAATTTAGTCTGGAAGGCGGTCTTCCACTCGTCCCCTTCTCTGATGCGAACTAGATTATAAGCCCCCCGAAGATCCAGCTTGGTGTAGACCTTGGCTCCTCGAAGTCGGTCTAGTAGGTCCGAGATCAAGGGCAGGGGATAGCTGTTCCGCTTAGTGATATTGTTCAATGCTCTATAGTCCACCACCAAGCGTAAGTCCCCTGATTTCTTTTTCACAAACATCACTGGGGAAGCGGCTGGGGATTGAGAGGGTCTGATGAATCCCTTGCGAAGGTTTGACTCTATGAACTCCCTGAGAGCTTCTTGCTCCGGTTCAGTCAGGGAGTAGAGATGTCCTCGCGGGATCGGGGCCCCCTCCACCAAGTCAATGGCACAGTCATAAGGTCTATGTGGGGGTAATCTCTCGGCTTCTTTTTCATTGAATACATCCCAATATTCTGAGTACTTCTTGGGCAAGGTGATAATGGGTTCAGTGTCTGTGGCATGGCAGACCTTATTTATTTATTTATTTATTTATTTACAGTATTTATATTCCGCCCTTCTCACCCCGAAGGGGACTCAGGGCGGATCACATTATAACACACATAGGGCAAACATTCAATGCCCATAAACACATCAAACAGAGACTGAGAGACACACGCAGAGGCAAGTTAACCTTCTTCTGAGGGGATGTTCGATTCTGGCCACAGGGGGGAGCAGCTGCTTCATCATCCACACTGACGGCACTTCCTCATTCCTGGTCGTAAATTAGTTAATCTTGCCTCCCCACTTATAAGTGGTACCTTATCTCCTACTTGATAGATACAACTATCTTTCGGGTTGCTAGGTCAGCAACAAGCAGGGGCTATTTTTTATTTTTAATTGACGGGTGCTCACCCCGCCACGGGCTGGCCTCGAACTCATGACCTCATGGTCAGAGTGATTTAAGGCAGCTGCTCAACAGCTGCGCCACAGCCCGGCCCCACAACCTTGGCTACAAGGCAATGGTTTTGGCAATATTTTGAAGCAAACTGCAGTTCTCTGTTGGACCAGGAGATGCTTGGGTCGTGAAGTGTCAGCCATGGAATTCCCAAAATCACAGGGAAATGGGGAACCTCGGTAACAAAGAAGGAAATCTCTTCCATATGTTCCCTTATCCACATTCTGGTGGGTTCCGACCACTGGCTTACGGGACCCGTCTTGAGGGGGCGGCCATCGATGGCTTGCACCACACGGGCATTCTTGAAGTCATGGTATTGTAATCCCAGAGAGTCGGCATACTCTCTATCAATGAAATTGTTTGTGGCTCCTGAGTCTATCATGGCATGGACCATGACTGGCCCCTTTTTTGCTGACCACAAGGTGACCACTAGAAGAAATAGGACCCCGGTTGGCGGCTCTTGAGTGGGTTTTTTGACCGGGTTGGCGAGCCTCTCTACGCCCGGTCGCTGGCTTCCCCCGCCGGCTGTGCGCCAGCCGCCTCTGACGTCTTCGTCTCCGTGGAGGACGCCGCCGCCAGACGGGCGGCGGGCTTCCCTTTGGCTGGGCACTCTCTGGCGAAGTGGCCCCCGTTTCCGCAGTACCAACAGAGATTTAGGCGTTGGCGGCAGGCCTTCTCGGCGGCATCTAACCTGGGACGCACATTGCCCAACTGCATCGGCACCTCCTCGCTCCCCCTGGGGTATGGGGCTGGTGGCGGGGGTCTCCATACTGGACGCGGCTGGACGCTGGTGGGAGCGGGATGTTTCACCCCAGCTCTACCGCTCTGGCCTCGGACCCATTGTTTTCTGTTGGCAAGCATGACTTCAGCTCGTAAACATTGATCAATGAGTGCTTCAAGAGAGTGGGGGGGATCCACCTTGGAAATTTCCTCCAACATCTCGATGTTGAGACCCTCCCGAAATTGTCCTCTGAGGGCTATATCATTCCATCCGGTGCTGTGGGCCAGCACTCGGAACTCGGCTATGTACTGGGACAAGGGTCTGTCCCCCTGAGAGAGGCGCCGGAGTTTATGGCCGGCTGCCTCCAAATTGTCTTCGATCCCCCAAGTCGCCTTAATGTGATCCAAGAAGTGTTGCGCTGATCTTAGGTGTGGGGAAACTTGGTCGAACAGTGCCGTCGCCCAGTTGGCCGCTGGCCCGTCTAAAAGGCTGTAGATCCACGCCACTTTGATGTCTTCTTGGGGAAACTCGGCATTGCGGGCCTCTAGATAAGCCTGGCATTGGCGACGGAAAACATGAACCTTAGAAGCTTCTCCAGAAAACTTGGTTGGCAATGCCAGGGCCGGGAGACGGATTCCGCGTTCCTTCAATCCCTTTATTTCTCCCTCCTGCGCATTGAGCTTATCACGGATGCGGTCCACTTCCTCCTTGTCGATGGTGTAGCTGAGTGGCTGGCCTCCCGGTCCGGCTCCGGTAGACATTCTGGCCTAGGTTAATTGGTGCTTAGGGTGGCGGAGTCAAACTGTCACGACCCAGGCTACAGAGCACCAAAAACCATACACAGAGGCCAGAATCTATCTAATATCTTTATTAAGGAAATATATATAGTTAATAAAAGCAAGTGTATGAAATAGTCCAGAAGTAGACCTTTCAGGAAAGGTCAAAATTAGTCCAAAGAAACAATGTCCAATATGAAATATTAAGGTCCAAAGTTGTAATCCAATAACCGAAACACTCACTTGCCAAGCAAGTGAGGGGAGATGACAAGGTCCTTTAGTCCATGAACTTGAGCAAGGCTAGGAAATAACTTGATACTTGGAACACAAGGCTTGATTCAAGGCAACAAGGTAACGAGGAGCAAGAACAAGATCCGTGGAATTACTTGGCAAAATCCGGGAAAACAAGGCAAGGCTGAGCCCTGGAAAACAAGGCAAGGTCCGCGGAGGTAAACAAGGCTGGAAACGGGAACGAAGGCTTGGAAACAGGAGCGAAGGCTTGGAATCAGGGACAAGGCTTGAAACAGGAACGAGGCTGGGAAACGGAGCGCGCTGTCCACACACAACTTACTCCAGTAGCTGACGAATTGACTCCGCAAGATCCCTTTGTGGGTAAAACACCTAAATAGGGTCTAGTTTTCCCACCAAAGAGCAGTTCTCTGGGGAACCAGAAACGAAAGCTAATCTCTGAGTCCAGATGCATGACTCCTTAAAATTTCCCATGGAAAGCAGGCTTAATCAGCTGAATTCTTAGCAGCTATCCTAGCACTCCTGCGAGAGGCCGCTTGAACTCCTCTCTGTTGTTTACAAAACTCGTGGCGAGAAAACACAGGAGATTTAGGCTCAGGGCTTGTTTGACAGACTTCTGGAAGACAAATCTCTTGCAGGTGCAAGGTTCCCAAATCTGGCTGGGAAGGTTCCAATTCTGACTGAGACGGTGAAAAACCCAAGTTCTCCTCTTCATCTGGGACTACAGTGCCATGAACGGGACTACATGGCCCATGACTCATCACAGAATACTACATTTAAAAACTAGATTAAAAATTAAAACTCTGGGTGAGAAAGGGATCAGAATAAAACCTCGAGGGACGGGACATCAGATAGTGAACCAGTCTAGAGGATAAATATCGGGGGGGAGTAGCATAGAACATTTACTCTCCGAAAGCACACCGGAAGAGCCATGTTTTTAAATCTTTCCTGAAGGCTAAAAGGGTGGGGGCTTGCCTGATTTCAATGGGCAATGAGTTCCACAAGCGAGGGGCCACTGCAGAAAAGGCCCTCTCCCTTGTTCCTACAAGGCGAGCCTGAGATATAGGTAATGGCGACAGGAGGGCCTCCCCTGATGATCGGAGAGTTCTGGGAATAGAGTCACAGCACTTGAGATTAAGGTCAAAGAGCTAGAGAAATTTCTCTAGAAAGAGGGAATCGAAGCCCACATCGCGGCTGCGCTTATATCTTAATCGCTTATAGCTTTCTGCACAAGACAAACGCGAGAAATAGGCAGTATTACTGGCAGCCGCACTTAGCTTTGCCAAGGGTTGACAACCTGTGCTCCATCAACGTGAAAGACATTGCCTCCAAAATGATTGGATTCACCTTTCTAATATATTTCCCAAATACAAAATACAGTTGTCCCCCAACTTTAGACAAAGAAATATAACCCTTAAAGGCACTGGATTTCATGTCATCTTGGAAGCTAAGCAGGGTCAGCCCTGCTTAGTACTTGGATGGGAGACCGTCAAGAAATTCCAGGCTGTATTTCAGAAAAAAGGAACTGATACAATTGACTCTTGGGTGTTTCTTGCCCAAGACAAGTCTAAGAAATTACTCGGGTCACCACAAGTCAACATGGCATTTTTGAAGACACATACGGAGTGTCTACATTGCAGATTTAATGGACTTTGGCACCAGTTTAACTGTCAAGTGTCAAAGCTAAGGGATGCTAGGAGTCATAATTTGGAGACAACAGCATTCTTTGGCATAGGAGGCTAAAGACCTTGTAAAGCTATAACTCCCATGATTCCATAGCATTGAGCAATGGTTGTTCAAGTGGTGTCAAACTGTATGAATTCTGCAATGTAGATGCACCCATGGAGATCACACCCCCGGCCCTTTCCAAACCCCGATGAAACAAACCTTAAAACGTGAGCTTTTTGGAAATAACAAGAACAGAAGCAAGCAAATTGACATTGCAAACTATTGCCAGAATCACCTAGGCTTTGCAGCATATGCTAAACTCTTTCCGGAGAGCCAAAACGATCCTCTCTGTCAAAGTTCAAGCCAAGCAAATGAAAGCCATCTCTGCCAACAGAGGAATAATGATTCATACATCTAATTAAGTGGGCTCCAAGCCACAAACCTTTTTGCCATAGTAAATGGGTTAGTCTTTATGGTGTAACCAAGTTTTTGCTTGTATTTGTACTGATATTGGAAGAAAACTCGCTACTGCATTGTCTGGCCTGATAGCATTTATTCAATGCTGGGGGACAGATGATATTAACAGGAGAAATCCAAGGGCCACCCAATCCAACCACCTTCTGCTATGCAAGAAAAGCACAATCAAAGCACCCCCAACAAATGGCTAACCAGCCTTTGTACTAATAATACTATAATAATGATGATGATAATAAGAGGGAACCGCAAGGGCTCCACGGAGCACCCTTTGAGAACCGCTGTCATTGGGGAATACATCAAAACTTAGCAGACACTAAAATTTATTCCTGCTTGTATTAGGTCTCCCAAGCCAGGTATAATTGTCTGATATGTTCCAAGAGCTTGTTAAACAGATATGGAAGAATTTATTCCTTTATACACTTGTCAACAGGCTGTTGAATGTGTGAATCCACTGGAGAATGTGATACAGTTCGAACATCCTTTATCCAGAACTCTGAAATCCAGAACACTCCAAAATGCAAACTTGTCCATACAAGTGGCTATGATAGTGACATCTTTGTTTCCTGACGGGTCAGTGGACACTAACATGGCACATTATTACAAATATTGTGTATAAAATGAACTTCAGACTACGTTACAAGGTATATATGAGACATCAATGAATTTAATGTTTAGACTTGGATCCCATCCCTGCGATATCTCATTATGTGTACTCGGGTTTTTTTTAGTGTTAGCTGCTTTGAGTCTATTTTTAGAGAGCTAAAGTGGAATAGATATAAATATCATCATTATCATCATCTGCAAATGCAAGTACAGTAGAGTCTCACTTATCCAAGACTCGCTTAACCAAGGTTCTGGATTATCCAAGGCATTTTTGTAGTCAGTGTTTCCAATATATCGTGATATTTTGGTGCTAAATTTGTAAATACAGTTATTACAACATAACATTACTGCATATTGAACTAATTTTTCTGTCAAATTTGTTGTATAACATGATGTTTTGGTGCTTAATTTGTAAAATCATAACCTAATTTGATGTTTAATAGGCTTTTTCTTAATCCCTCCTTATTATCCAAGATATTCGCTTATCCAAGGTTCTGCTGGCCCGTTTAGCTTGGATAAGTGAAACTCTACTGTATTCTAAATACGGGGGGGGGGGGGGGGATCCAAATCCAAAACTATTCTGGTCCTAAGAATTTCAGATAAGAGATACTTAACCTGTACTAAAAGTGGTATTAAAGTTCCACGAATAGTGTCCCATGCACGGCCAGTTCAGAGGTCTTATCTAGCACTTGGGAGTCCACTGGTATAGATACTCTTGCACATTCTTGCTGTACAGACATGACAACCAGAGCATAACAGAGCACATAATTTTCCCCTGCTGTGTTTGTATCTAGTAACCCAGTGTTCAATGAGAACATAGCTAACTTTCTAAAAAATCTATAAATCTGAAGTTGAGGTCTCCAGGCAGCAGAAAGGAAGCCTGTTCCTTCCTCCTTATGACATCCTTTCACATATTTATACATGGCTCTCATGTCTCCTCTCAACCTTCTCTTCTGTAGGATAAATAGACGCAGTTCTTTAAGACGATCCCCATTCAGATTCATGGTCTCCAGACCTTGGATCATTTTAGTCTCCCTCTTCCCCTGGACACCTTCCAGCTTAGAGTCAATACCTCTTCAATTGCTTTGCCCAGAATTGGGCAAAGGGTTACTCTTCTAGGTTAAGAGGTCTGACCAAAGCAAAATAGAGAGACTTCCCTTGATAGTGGACACTAGACTCCTTTGGATGCAGCCCAAAATCCCATTGGTTTTTTAGCTGCTGCATTACACTCTCGGCTCATGTTCAACTTGTCCACTAGGACTCCAAGATGCAGCACACTAATGGAACTGATGCGTTTTTGAAGGCATCTAGTACTTTGTCCCAGTTAACTATGGCTGGTACATGCGGACGTTGGCCAGGATCCAATCGGTGTTTGATGCATGCATAAGTTCCACCCTGGAGTCAGCTGGGAATTTTCTGCTGATGCATTTAATTCAAGGTTGCAGAAGTTGGGAGTTGTATCTGAGCATTCACATGCCCAAGTGCAAGGATATGTGTATATTGCATGGCGACCGCATTCCCTCCCTCCCATGTACCTGCGAGAGCGTTAAGATCTACCAGGGAGGACCTTTTGTGGTCCCGCCACTGTCACAAGCATGGTTGGTGGAGATGAAGGACAGGGCCTTCTCAGTGGTGGCCCCGGCTTTGGAACACCCTCCCCAGAGAGATTAGGCAGGCCTCCAGCCTATCCTTCTTCCAGAGGGAATTGAAGACTTGTACATTTACACAAGCCTTTGAGAATGTCTAGCCCAATGGTCTGCAATTACGATACAGCACAGCACTTTTATCCCATTCCCTTGTTCCTTAACTACAACTTGCACTATCCTTTTCCTTTCTTCTTGTTTACAGTTGGCCATGTTTTATGACAGATGACATTATAGGTTATTGGCCCCATTCTGAGTTCAAATTGTTGTTTTATATTCTAGCGGTTTTATTTTGTATTGTACTATCTGTTTATTTTATGCGTTGTTTTAGGCACCTTGTGCCGTATGTAAGCTGCCCCAAGGGGTACAAAAATAAAGTTGTTGTTGTTATGATGATGATGATGATGATGATGATGATGATGATGATGACACAGAAAACAAGATAGATATGCTGGATTTCGTTTCACAAAATCACAAGTCGAACACTTCCCAAGTGTCTAAAACTGTGTGATGTATTTTCGGATGATATGTGCAGATCCCAGTAGGGTGGCCTTTTGCAGTTGACAGATCGTAATTTTGTCAATGTCTATTGTTTCCAAATGCTGGCTGAGATCTTTTGGCACGGCACCCAGTGTGCCCATCACCACCGGGACCACCTGCACTGGTTTCTGCCAGAGTCTTTGAAGTTCAATCTTGAGGTCCTGATAGTGGAGGAGTTTTTCCTGTTGTTTTTCGTCGTGTCTGTCACCTGGGATGGCGACATCAATGATCCAAACCTTTATCTTTTGCACAACTGTGATGTCTGGTGTGTTGTGTTCCAGAACTTTGTCAGTCTGGATTCGGAAGTCCCACAGTATCTTTGCGTGCTCATTTTCCAGTACTTTTGCAGGTTTGTGATCCCACCAGTTCTTTACTGCTGGGAGGTGGTACTTGAGGCATAAGTTCCAATGAATCATTTGGGCCACGTAGTTGTGCCTCTGTTTGTAGTCTGTCTGTGCGATTTCCTTATAGCAGCTGAGGATATGATCAATGGTTTCGTCGGTTTCCTTGCACAGTCTGCATTTTGGGTCATCAGCTGATTTTTCGATCTTGGCCTGAATTGCCTTTGTTCTGATGTCTTGCTCCTGGGTTGCAAGGATCAGGCCTTCTGTCTCCTTCTTCAGGGTCCCATCCGTGAGCCATAGCCAGGTCTTCTCCTTATCAGCTTTTCCTTCAATTTTGTCAAGGAACTTTCCATGCAATGTTTTGTTGTACCAGCTGTCAGCTCTAGTTTGTAGTGTGGCTTTCTTGTACTGGTTTTTTGTCTGCTGTGCTTTGGGAGTTTCTGATTTTTGACTTCAATCAAAGCAGGTTCTTCACTTTGCTTTACATATTCTGCCAGGGCATGTTCTTCTTCTTTGACTACTTGTTTTACTTGTAAGAGTCCTCTGCCCCCTGATCTTCTAGGCAGATATAGCCAGTCAACATCACTGCGAGAGTGCAGTGAATGATGAATGGTCATGAGTTTTCTTGTTTTTCTGTCCAAATTGTCCAGTTCCGCCTGTGTCCAATTTATAATGGCAGCAGTATATCTTATGACAGGTATGGCCTATTATTATTATTATTATTATTATTATTATTATTATTATTATTATTACCACCTGCAGGTGTGCACACATGTTCAGCTGTACATTCAGTCACACAACAGTATCATTCAGTATCAATGATTCTATACAAGACCAATTGAGGATCTTGGCCATTCGCTTTTACTACACAGCCCAACCAAATAAAATTATTGGTGTCTTGGTTTTTAGGCCTGTTCCTGGAGTTATTTGGGGCACTGATTCACAAAATTGCATTGGATAGACTCCATCAGCTCTAGTTTCTTAGATATGGTCACCTAAGGGTGAGCAGATGGCAACTGGTAGTTGGCATATGTTCTGTATCTCAAAAACCAAAATGGATAGGAGGAAACTGGTGCCATTTTTGGAATCAACAGGTCAAACGTATCCAGAGACATGGCTAAAATTTGATGCACCAAGCTGCGTGCCAGCTAGTATTACCTAAATAACTGTTACATAACCTAACCAATAATATAATCTCATCTTATCACAATCTAAAGGTGTACAAGTATAAACAAAATAATGTACTTACAGAAAAAGAGAATGAAACTACAAAACAACCTCTTCATTCATGGGGCAAATGTTTCAAGACTTTGCAAAACTGTGACTAACAGCAAAACCTATTGAATGAACCCTATTGAATTAATGATTTCTCGCTGAAGCGTACCACACACAGAGTCATGACAAAGGACCTAGGAGAGGTCTAGAGAGGACACATTTCTTGGCTTTCTAAGTCCACCAATACAATGCTAAAGTCAACTTTTGGTGGAAACATATCATAAAAGTTTCTGGAAGACTTAGAAAATCCCTAGAGCAGATATTTTTTGCCCAAGTTGAGATACAGTACGTTGATATTCTTTCCACTATCCCTTCCATCAGTCACATGTTGCTGATGGAAGAAAATCTCTAGAAAATCCCTAGAGAAGATGCTTCGTAGGATGGAAGTAGATGGATACTGATGCCATATTGTCTATTATTATTCCCACCACACTTTTCCCCAGGTTGATTATAGTGTTGTTATTCTTTCCACTCTCTTATTTGTCTCTGTTGTCCGATCCTTTCCATTGGCCTTGTGTGGCTAACTTTTAAGCCAAGGGAACCTCAAGAACGGAATCTCTCAGGTCCTTGTTCAAAATCCCAACCCTCCCAAAGCAACACATGCGGAGCCGTTGTCTTCAGTGACACATTTCCCTGATGAATAGTCTTTATCTACAGCACCCCTGTGACTCTGGCAGATGTTGGGTCTTTGCATCTAGGTCAGTCTAAATTGGAGCTCTCGCTCACTCAGGCTCTCGAAGGCTACAGACCGAGGAAAGAAAATGAAAACAGTATATTTCCTCTGCAAAATAACAACAACAAAAACCTCCCAATAAGCTGGAAGCTGTCAGACTTGAGAGAGGATTCGTTTTTTTCCACTTCTCGCTGCCAAAGCACTGATTTCATTTCTGTTTCAGCCAGGATTTCATCCATTGGGAGGAGAAATGATTATGGCGACAACCATTTCCAGCAGTATTAGAAAAGTAATGTTTCTGATAATCTCAAAAAGAGGAACAGGCCTTTCTTTAAAAAAAAAAAAAACCCGAGGAAGGTGCATACAATTGGAATGTATTTGCCGCAAAGTGTTTCCGTTTGCCGTAAGCAATGGTTTCAGCTTTCTGGATTGCTCAATTGTATCAAAGCTCACATGGTAACAACAGCCTGGTCGGATCAAACGACAAATTGCTTGAAATGTACAACCAAGGAATAAATCTATCTGCTGTTAAAAAGACAGAGCACTAACCGACCAAAGCAAGTTTAATTGGCTGGCAGGCCTAACAGTATTTCATGTACGCCACGACAATCTTGTAAAGTAGATTGGACTTAATGTTCCAGTGTTAAAAGGCTATACAGGCCCCATCTACACTGCCATATAATCCAGTTCAGGCTGCATTATAGTAGTTGTGTAGATGATGTCATAAACACACTACATAGAAACACACTTCTTAAACTATGGGTCACAACTGCATTTGGGGTCTCCTAATTGAATTTGGGGATCACCAAAAAGTGTGCAGCTTGTATGTATTTTACAGTACTTTGTTTTATTATAATTGCCTGGGCTTGGCTCCATGTTAGCTGCCACGAGTCTCTTCGGGGAGATGGAGGCAGGGTACAAAAATAAAGTTGTTGTTGTTGTTGTTGTTATTTTATTGTGACACAGCAAACATGATAGATATGCTGGATTTCGTATCAAAAAATCACAAGTCGAACACGTCCCAAGTGTCTAGGACTGTGTGATGTATTTTCGGATGATGCGTGCAGATCCCAGTAGGGTGGCCTTTTGCAGTTGGCAGATCGTGATTTTGTCAATGTCTATTGTTTCCAAATGCTGGCTGAGATCTTTTGGCACGGCACCCAATGTGCCCATCACCACTGGGACCACCTGCACTGGTTTCTGCCAGAGTCTTTGAAGTTCAATCTTGAGGTCCTGATAGCGGCTGAGTTTTTCCTGTTGTTTTTCGTCAATGCGACTGTCACCTGGGATGGCGACATCAATGATCCAAACCTTTTTCTTTTCCACAACTGTGATGTCTGGTGTGTTGTGTTCTATTATTATTATTATTATTATTATTATTATTATTATTATTATTATTATTATTGCTGCCTAGTGGCTTTTTTTAGACATTTATACAAATCTGTTATCAATGACATGCTGCAAATGCTTCAGCTCCCACTTGAGGCTGTAAAACATGGCATGAAAAACATTGAAGATGCTCTAAATCAGTGGTTCCCAACCTGTGGTCAGTGGACCACCAGTGGTCCCTAAGAACTAGAATATGGTCCGCGGCCTTACCGTTATTACACCATTGCAAAGAGAGTAACTAGTCTTGCAAAATCCTCTTCTAGTGCCAAGGCAATGAGGATGTCAAGAGGGGAGAGGCTGACTACCCACAAAAAGCATGATAACAAGCCTCCTGACTGCTGCTTCTCCTCCTCCTCCCTCCTCCTCAGAGGAGCCCTTCCATATAGTACCTGGAAGCAGGGGTGCATTGGTGTCTTCGTGTTTAGGCCTGTTCCTGGGGTTATTTGGGATGCTGATTCAGAACATTATATTGGGCAGCTCTAGATTATTAAATATGGTTTTCTGTGGGCGAGGAAATGGCAACTACTGGATGGCATATGTTCTGTATCAGAAACTCGAGCTGATGTGGTCTATCCAATGTAGTTCTATGAATCAGCACCCCAGCTAACCAAACCAAAAACTGATTCGTAACTCTTTTAATACTGTAGGGTTGAAAATCCCATTTCCAATGGAAATTCCCATTCCACATGGCGGATAATCAAAAGTGATGGGAGTTGCTGTTCAATAATATCAGGAAGGGATTTTTTGCTTTGGAGAAAATGTGATAGCAAGGGAGATCATTCAATTCAAAGCCCACATGGGTCTTTTAATACAGCCATGGGCCAAATAAGGGGGAGGGGGAGGAGCAAGAAATCACAAGCAGAACCAGATGACATCTATGGAGACAAATCTGGCAATTCTTTAAGTAAGACAATTAAAACAATAAGCTGAGTCAACTCTGCAGCAAGCAAGCGCTTGTCCTGGTTCCAGCAGAAAAGAACTTCCAGTCCAATTCTGTAATAGAAGGAGGCCTGACAGAAGAAGATTCAGAGCATATTAATGATTGCAGCTCCCATCAGCCTTAGCCAAAAACAGCTGAGCATAGGACCGGCTAGGTCAATTGGGTGGGGGATTCTGAGAACTGAAGTCACAAACATTAATTTTTCCACCATTTGTGCTTAAAAATTAAATGAATGGCGCATTCACCCAGTGGAACTAATGTAGCTTGACTCCACTTTAAAGCTATGGAATCCTCTTACTTGGAGTTTAGAGAGGCTCCAGCTCGATTTAGCAGATGGCTACAGAGCTCATGAAAATGCAACTCTCCTGATTTGATAGCCTTGAGCCATGGCAGTGAAAGCTGTGTCAAACTATATTCATTCTACAGTATAGATCAGTGTTTCTCGACCTGAGGGGGGGGGGGTCGTGAGGGGGGTGTCAGAGGAGTCGCCAAAGACCATCAGAAAACACATATTTCTGATGGTCTTAGGTACCCCTTTGTAGGTGAACTATACATCCCAGGAACACCCAAATGCTAAGGTCTATTTTCCCCAAACTCCACCAGTGTTCACATTTCGGCATATTGAGTATTTATGCCAAAGTTTGGTCCAGATCCATCATTGCTTGAGTCCACAATGCTCTCTGGATGTAGGTGAACTACAACTCCCAAACTCAAGGTCAATGTCCATCAAACCCTTCCAGTATTTTCTCTTGGTCATGGGAGTTCTGCGTGCCAAGTTTGGTTCAATTCCATTATTGGAGTTCAGAATGCTCATTGATTATAGGTTAAACTATAAATCCCAGAAAATACAACTCCCAAATGACAAAAGCAATCCCCTCCATTAACTCCACAAGTATTCAAATTGGGCATATCAGGGATTTGTACCAGTGAATGAAAATACATCCTGCTTATCAGATATTTACATTACGATTCATAACAGCAGCAAAACTGAAACGGCAGACAAAGGTTTTGAGGCAATGAGACAAAGAGAGTTCCGAGTGCTGAAGAAAAATGACATTTATTCTCAGTGGCCACAGAGAATAAGCATAGGAAGGACCTTTCCTGTAATCAGGAAAGCAAGGGTCCTGAACAAAGAATCACAGGGCTTTTTATACCATTTTGCATTCATCTACATACATCATATGGGCATTATCCTTCACCAATTAGTGTCAAAAAAGTATTACTTTTGCACTTTACTAAAAGCTACTTTTGCATTTTTCTAAAACATGCTACTTCCAAGACCTCTGACTCTCCATTAGGCCTTATCTAAGGAATTCCCCTATCTAGGCTTTCCGGGGTTACATTAACTGAGGAATTTCCCTATCTAAGCTTTTAGGGACTCATTAGCACCCCTCATAGCGCCAGGTTACCTTAAGCTTATTTTGACATCCCAAACCCTTGATTAATTTCCCGTTGCCTGGTACGGAAGCTTATCTAGTCTTGTTCACACTTTAACAGATGTTTCTGCTACTTAGGGTGAACTTTGGTTTCTGCTATGAGGCAGAATGTATTTTAGAGAATATATGCACACATTCTGCTTGTGATTATATATATATATTCTTTTCTAATATGATTACATTCAATATATAGTTTCCAATACAAGTATTATATTTTTCCAGTTATGAAGTAGCAATGAAAATAATTTTATGGTTGGGAGTCACCACATGAGGAACTACATTAAGGGGTTGTGGCTTTAGGAAGGTTGAGAACCACTGGTATATAGATGCACCCAAATAAATGAAGCACTGGTGTTAAAAAAGGTAAAGGTTTTCCCCTGACGTTAAGTCTAGTCATGACAGACTCTGGGGGTTGGTGCTCATCTCCATTTCTAAGCCAAAGAGCCGACGTTGTCCATAGACACCTCCAAGGTCATGTGGCCACTGGCATGACTGCATGGAGTGCTGTGACCTTCCCACCAGAGCGGTACCTATTGATCTACTCCCATTTGCATGTTTTCGAACTGCTAGGTTGGCAGGAGCTGGGGCTAAGAGCGGGTGCTTACTCCGCTCCCGGGATTTGAACCTGGGACCTTTCGGTCTGCAAGTTCAGCAGCTCAGCGCTTTAACACACTGTGCCACCACCAGGGGCACTGGTGTTACAAGACCACGAATGTGTTTCACAGCCTAGGATGCATGCGTCAAACTCAAGGCCCGTGGCCCAAATGGGGCCCGCCATGTCATTTTATGTGGCCCTCCTCCAGATGCTGGACTACAACTCCTGTATTCCTCATCATTAGGCATCATTACAACAAATGATGGGAGTTGTGATACAGTTACACTTGGAATGCTGTCATTTGTTCTGTTCACTTAGGAGAATAGGGTTTGGATTTAGATACAAAGCCTTGTGGGAATGATATCTGACTTTAACCTTTCCCAAACCTTTACTGGGTTGCCATTCTCATCATCCCTAATGCACATGGTGGATAATGAAAGGTGATGGGAATTGTCGTTCGATAACATCAATAACAGGAGCCCCAGTGGCGAAGTGCGCTAAAGGTTCAAACCCTGGGAGTGGCGTGAACAGCCGCTGTTAGCTCCAGCTTCTGCCAACCTAGCAGTTCGAAAACATGCCAATGTGAATAGATCAATAGGTACCGCTCTGGCGGGAAGGTAACGGTGCTCCATGCAGTCATGCCGGTCACATGACCTTGGAGGTGTCTACGGACAACACCGGCTCTTCGGCTTAGAAATGGAGATGAGCACCAACCCCCAGAGTCAGACATGACTGGACTTAACGTCAGGGGAAACCTTTACCTTTACCTTAACATCAATAACAAACTGGGCAGAAACCAAAGAGCACCAACCACAATGTTAAAACAGTTATAACTGCCCATCTGTCTTCACGGATTCACCATCCATGGATTCAACAGCCCTTTGAAGGCAACCATGTGGCCCCCCATGAAAATGAGTTTGACACCCCTGATCTACACTGTTAAATCAATGCAGCCTGACACCACTTGAACTGCCATAACACAAGGCAACGGTATACTGGGATTGGTCCTTTTCACTCTTTGGCTAAGAAGGTAAAAGGTCCTGCAAAACAGAACCGCCATGATTCCATAGTATTGAGCAATAAACCTTCAAGTGGTATCAAACTTCATTCATTTTACAGTGTAGATGCACCCTTCGACAAAGCAAGAAAGCCCTGCTCTAGGATTCATTACCAAGAATAAAATAAACTCAGAGGAAATGGATTGTGTGAATGCGACCTCTGGCAGTGTCATTCCGCTTCATACAAACTTCTGTGCCTATTCTTCAAAGCACTTATGGGGTGGATAAGAGCCAGGCAAGAGAATAAACAGATCATGAAGGGAACATGGAAGCAGCAGGGTGCTTGGAACGGCCTCCGAAACTGAGCAACGGGCAAGCAAAGTGGAAACCAATCCTGGGTAGAGCTTGGAGCTGACAACCCTGTCCGGCTTTGTCAAATTTAACACAGGAATCACCCAGGAAGGGTCTCGGATCAAGCCAAATGCCAATGATGAATCAGCAAAGAATTAGAAAAAAATCCAACAATCAAACAAAACAAAAAGGGGCGGGGAGATTTGATCAGAAATAATGTTGTGAAAAATGCACCAAACACAAAAGAACCAAAGCCTACAGTCAGGACCAATAACCAACTATGTAACACAACATAGAACAGTACTAACAAATATTTATTTACTACATTTATATCCCACCCTTCTCACCCCGAAGGGGACTCAAGAGCGGCTTACAAATAATATGTACATACAACATATTATATTATTAGCATAGTACATTAGCATTATAAATTACTATATTGTACTATACCACAATACTGTAATATTATTAGTAATATTACGTGTAATATATAATTAATATTATTATATTGTATTATTATTAGTATTATATAAATATTATGATAATACAAAGTGGAATAATATCAAGCTTTTCTTGTGTGCCTTGAAGTCAATGTTGACATATGGCGGCCCTAAGGCGAACCTATTGCAGAGTTTTCTTGGCAAGGGTTGCCTTTGCCTGAGGCTGAGAGAGTGTGACTTGCCCCTAGCCACCAGGGGGTTTCTAATAGGGATCTGAACTCAACCATTGCACAGTGGCAATTGTGTGTGTGTGTGTGTGTGTGTGTGTGTGGGAACTAGGCAAAAGTAAAGGTTTTCCCCTGACATTAAGTCTAGTCATGTCCAACTCTGTGGGTTGGTGCTCATCTCCATTTTTAAGCCGAACAGCCAGCGTTGTCCAAAGACACCTTCAAGGTAATGTGGCCAGCATGACTGCATGGAGCGTCGTTACCTTCCTGTCGAAGTGGTACCTATTGATGTACTCGCATTTGCATGTTTTTGAACTGTTAGGTCAGCAGAAGCTGGGGCTAACAGTGGGAGCTTATCCTGCTCCCCGGATCCAAACAGCCAACCTTTTGGTCAGCAAGTTCAGCAGCTCAGTGGTTTAACCCACTGTGCCACCGGGAGCTCCTGTGTGGGAATTAATGTATGTAAAACACCATCACAGTTCCAATCAAGACGTTCTCCGTAGGGTATATTGAGTAAATGGGAAAGAAAGAAAGAAAGAAAGAAAGAAAGAAAGAAAGAAAGAAAGAAAGAAGCTGCACACAGCTGTCCCAAGAACAGATGAAGAAGGAATCATAAAGGTTTTTTTAAAAAATCAGCAACTACAGTGCTCTAATACTTGTTTGAACAGGGTTTTTTTAAAGGCTCTATGGAAAACAACAATGTTTTTGGCCTTTGGGATCAAAGTCAGACTCATCACTTTGAATATGTTAGCACAACACTGATATGTAACCCTGTTGCATATATTTGCATTTTAAAAAGAGCGTCAAGCAAAAAAAAAAAAAAGGAAAGGTGAGTGATCATAAGTTGATCTCACAGGGGAATTCCTCCTGCTTACACTGAAGACTGATTGCCAGGGGTTTGTTTTGGCTGGGCCAGTTTAATCAGAATAACACAGAATACACAGGAGAAGAGCAAAGGGAGGGGAAATCTGCATGACTAAGCTAGGTCCCAGAAGCAGATATGAGACTCTCCTTCCATCCTAACTGCCACTGCCTTGGCCTTGGCAGGAGAGAAAAGGATGGTGCCTTCTTGTCCATCTCTCTATTGTTTATGCCCAGAAGCAGATGGGAGCTTCTTATCCACCCCAACTGCCACTGTCCTGGATCCCCAGCTATGTCCCAGAAGCAGGTGAGAGACTCTCCTTCCATCCCAACTGCCACTGCCCTGATCTTGGAAGGAGAGAGAAAGAGAAGGCGGCACAATAATGTCATGCCTAGACCCAGAAGTAGATGAGAGGTCCTTCTTCCATCCCAACTGCCATTGCCCTGGCCTCAGTGACAGAGAAGAAGAGGAAGCAGCCACAGCCCCATTATATCTTGGTCAAGGAGTGAGTGAGAGGCTCTCCTTTCATCCCAAGTGCCACTGTCATGGCCTTTGTGGGAGAAAAGAAGAAGCAGCCACAGCCCCATTATATCTTGGTCAAGGAGTGAGTGAGAGGCTCTCCTTTCATCCCAAGTGCCACTGTCATGGCCTTTGTGGGAGAAAAGAAGAAGCAGCCACAGCCCCATTATATCTTGGTCAAGGAGTGAGTGAGAGGCTCTCCTTTCATCCCAAGTGCCACTGTCATGGCCTTTGTGGGAGAAAAGAAGAAGCAGCCACAGCCCCATTATATCTTGGTCAAGGAGTGAGTGAGAGGCTCTCCTTTCATCCCAAGTGCCACTGTCATGGCCTTTGTGGGAGAAAAGAAGAAGCAGCCACAGCCCCATTATATCTTGATCAAGGAGTGAGTGAGAGGCTCTCCTTTCATTCCAACTGCCACTGTCATGGCCTTTGTGGGAGAGAAGAAGAAGCAGCCACAGCCCCATTATATCTTGATCAAGGAGTGAGTGAGAGGCTCTCCTTTCATCCCAACTGCCACTGTCATAGCCTTTGTGGGAGAGAAGAAGAAGCAGCCACAGCCCCATTATATCTTGATCAAGGAGTGAGTGAGAGGCTCTCCTTTCATCCCAAGTGCCACTGTCATGGCCTTTGTGGGAGAAAAGAAGAAGCAGCCACAGCCCCATTATATCTTGATCAAGGAGTGAGTGAGAGGCTCTCCTTTCATCCCAACTGCCACTGTCATAGCCTTTGTGGGAGAGAAGAAGAAGCAGCCACAGCCCCATTATATCTTGATCAAGGAGTGAGTGAGAGGCTCTCCTTTCATCCCAAGTGCCACTGTCATGGCCTTTGTGGGAGAAAAGAAGAAGCAGCCACAGCCCCATTATATCTTGATCAAGGAGTGAGTGAGAGGCTCTCCTTTCATTCCAACTGCCACTGTCATGGCCTTTGTGGGAGAGAAGAAGAAGCAGCCACAGCCCCATTATATCTTGATCAAGGAGTGAGTGAGAGGCTCTCCTTTCATCCCAACTGCCACTGTCATAGCCTTTGTGGGAGAGAAGAAGAAGCAGCCACAGCCCCATTATATCTTGGTCAAGGAGTGAGTGAGAGGCTCTCCTTTCATCCCAAGTGCCACTGTCATGGCCTTTGTGGGAGAAAAGAAGAAGCAGCCACAGCCCCATTATATCTTGATCAAGGAGTGAGTGAGAGGCTCTCCTTTCATTCCAACTGCCACTGTCATGGCCTTTGTGGGAGAGAAGAAGAAGCAGCCACAGCCCCATTATATCTTGATCAAGGAGTGAGTGAGAGGCTCTCCTTTCATCCCAACTGCCACTGTCATAGCCTTTGTGGGAGAGAAGAAGAAGCAGCCACAGCCCCATTATATCTTGGTCAAGGAGTGAGTGAGAGGCTCTCCTTTCATCCCAAGTGCCACTGTCATGGCCTTTGTGGGAGAAAAGAAGAAGCAGCCACAGCCCCATTATATCTTGATCAAGGAGTGAGTGAGAGGCTCTCCTTTCATTCCAACTGCCACTGTCATGGCCTTTGTGGGAGAGAAGAAGAAGCAGCCACAGCCCCATTATATCTTGATCAAGGAGTGAGTGAGAGGCTCTCCTTTCATCCCAACTGCCACTGTCATAGCCTTTGTGGGAGAGAAGAAGAAGCAGCCACAGCCCCATTATATCTTGGTCAAGGAGTGAGTGAGAGGCTCTCCTTTCATCCCAAGTGCCACTGTCATGGCCTTTGTGGGAGAAAAGAAGAAGCAGCCACAGCCCCATTATATCTTGATCAAGGAGTGAGTGAGAGGCTCTCCTTTCATTCCAACTGCCACTGTCATGGCCTTTGTGGGAGAGAAGAAGAAGCAGCCACAGCCCCATTATATCTTGATCAAGGAGTGAGTGAGAGGCTCTCCTTTCATCCCAACTGCCACTGTCATAGCCTTTGTGGGAGAGAAGAAGAAGCAGCCACAGCCCCATTATATCTTGATCAAGGAGTGAGTGAGAGGCTCTCCTTTCATCCCAACTGCCACTGTCATGGCCTTTGTGGAAGAGAAGAAGAAGCAGCCACAGCCCCATTATATCTTGATCAAGGAGTGAGTGAGAGGCTCTCCTTTCATCCCAACTGCCACTGTCATGGCCTTTGTGGGAGAGAAGAAGAAGCAGCCACAGCCCCATTATATCTTGATCAAAAAGTAAGTGAGAGGCTCTCCTTTCATCCCAACTGCCACTGTCATGGCCTTTGTGGGAGAGAAGAAGAAGCAGCCACAGCCCCATTATATCTTGGTCAAGGAGTGAGTGAGAGGCTCTCCTTTCATCCCAACTGCCACTGTCATGGCCTTTGTGGGAGAGAAGAAGAAGCAGCCACAGCCCCATTATATCTTGGTCAAAAAGTAAGTGAGAGGGTCTCCTTTCATCCCAACTGCCACTGTCATAGCCTTTGTGGGAGAGAAGAAGAAGCAGCCACAGCCCCATTATATCTTGATCAAGGAGTGAGTGAGAGGCTCTCCTTTTATCCCAACTGCCACTGTCATAGCCTTTGTGGGAGAGAAGAAGAAGCAGCCACAGCCCCATTATATCTTGATCAAGGAGTGAGTGAGAGGCTCTCCTTTTATCCCAACTGCCACTGTCATAGCCTTTGTGGGAGAGAAGAAGAAGCAGCCACAGCCCCATTATATCTTGATCAAGGAGTGAGTGAGAGGCTCTCCTTTCATCCCAACTGCCACTGTCATGGCTTTTGTGGGAGAGAAGAAGAAGCAGCCACAGCCCCATTATATCTTGGTCAAGGAGTGAGTGGGAGGCTCTCCTTTCATCCCAACTGCCACTGTCATAGCCTTTGTGGGAGAGAAGAAGAAGCAGTCACAGCCCCATTATATCTTGATCAAGGAGTGAGTGGGAGGCTCTCCTTTCATCCCAACTGCCACTGTCATGGCCTTTGTGGGAGAGAAGAAGAAGCAGCCACAGCCCCATTATATCTTGATCAAGGAGTGAGTGAGAGGCTCTCCTTTCATCCCAACTGCCACTGTTATAGCCTTTGTGGGAGAGAAGAAGAAGCAGCCACAGCCCCATTATATCTTGGTCAAGGAGTGAGTGAGAGGCTCTCCTTTCATCCCAACTGCCACTGTCATGGCCTTTGTGGGAGAGAAGAAGAAGCAGCCACAGCCCCATTATATCTTGGTCAAGGAGTGAGTGGGAGGCTCTCCTTTCATCCCAACTGCCACTGTCATGGCCTTTGTGGGAGAGAAGAAGAAGCAGCCACAGCCCCATTATATCTTGATCAAGGAGTGAGTGAGAGGCTCTCCTTTCATCCCAACTGCCACTGTCATGGCCTTTCTGGGAGAGAAGAAGCAGCAGCCACAACCCCATTATATCTTGGTCAAAAAGTAAGTGAGGGGCTCTCCTTTCATCCCAACTGCCACTGTCATAGCCTTTGTGGGAGAGAAGAAGAAGCAGCCACAGCCCCATTATATCTTGATCAAAAAGTAAGTGAGGGGCTCTCCTTTCATCCCAACTGCCACTGTCATAGCCTTTGTGGGAGAGTAGAAGAAGCAGCCACAGCCCCATTATATCTTGATCAAGGAGTGAGTGAGAGGCTCTCCTTTCATCCCAACTGCCACTGTCATGGCCTTTGTGGGAGAGAAGAAGAAGCAGCCACAGCCCCATTATATCTTGATCAAGGAGTGAGTGAGAGGCTCTCCTTTCATCCCAACTGCCACTGTCATGGCCTTTCTGGGAGAGAAGAAGCAGCAGCCACAACCCCATTATATCTTGGTCAAAAAGTAAGTGAGGGGCTCTCCTTTCATCCCAACTGCCACTGTCATAGCCTTTGTGGGAGAGAAGAAGAAGCAGCCACAGCCCCATTATATCTTGATCAAAAAGTAAGTGAGGGGCTCTCCTTTCATCCCAACTGCCACTGTCATAGCCTTTGTGGGAGAGAAGAAGAAGCAGCCACAGCCCCATTATATCTTGATCAAGGAGTGAGTGAGAGGCTCTCCTTTTATCCCAACTGCCACTGTCATAGCCTTTGTGGGAGAGAAGAAGAAGCAGCCACAGCCCCATTATATCTTGGTCAAGGAGTGAGTGGGAGGCTCTCCTTTCATTCCAACTGCCACTGTCATGGCCTTTGTGGGAGAGAAGAAGAAGCAGCCACAGCCCCATTATATCTTGATCAAGGAGTGAGTGAGAGGCTCTCCTTTCATCCCAAATGCCACTGTCATGGCTTTTGTGGGAGAGAAGAAGAAGCAGCCACAGCCCCATTATATCTTGGTCAAGGAGTGAGTGGGAGGCTCTCCTTTCATTCCAACTGCCACTGTCATGGCCTTTGTGGGAGAGAAGAAGAAGCAGCCACAGCCCCATTATATCTTGATCAAGGAGTGAGTGAGAGGCTCTCCTTTCATCCCAACTGCCACTGTCATGGCCTTTGTGGGAGAGAAGAAGCAGCAGCCACAGCCCCATTATATCTTGGTCAAGGAGTGAGTGAGAGGCTCTCCTTTCATCCCAACTGCCACTGTCATAGCCTTTGTGGGAGAGAAGAAGAAGCAGCCACAGCCCCATTATATCTTGATCAAGGAGTGAGTGAGAGGCTCTCCTTTCATTCCAACTGCCACTGTCATAGCCTTTGTGGGAGAGAAGAAGAAGCAGCCACAGCCCCATTATATCTTGGTCAAGGAGTGAGTGGGAGGCTCTCCTTTCATCCCAACTGCCACTGTCATGGCCTTTGTGGGAGAGAAGAAGAAGCAGCCACAGCCCCATTATATCTTGATCAAGGAGTGAGTGAGAGGCTCTCCTTTCATCCCAACTGCCACTGTCATAGCCTTTGTGGGAGAGAAGAAGAAGCAGCCACAGCCCCATTATATCTTGATCAAGGAGTGAGTGAGAGGCTCTCCTTTCATTCCAACTGCCACTGTCATAGCCTTTGTGGGAGAGAAGAAGAAGCAGCCACAGCCCCATTATATCTTGGTCAAGGAGTGAGTGAGAGGCTCTCCTTTCATCCCAACTGCCACTGTCATGGCCTTTGTGGGAGAGAAGAAGAAGCAGCCACAGCCCCATTATATCTTGGTCAAGGAGTGAGTGGGAGGCTCTCCTTTCATCCCAACTGCCACTGTCATGGCCTTTGTGGGAGAGAAGAAGAAGCAGCCGCAGCCCCATTATATCTTGGTCAAAAAGTAAGTGAGAGGCTCTCCTTTCATCCCAACTGCCACTGTCATGGCCTTTGTGGGAGAGAAGAAGAAGCAGCCACAGCCCCATTATATCTTGATCAAGGAGTGAGTGAGAGGCTCTCCTTTCATCCCAACTGCCACTGTCATGGCCTTTGTGGGAGAGAAGAAGAAGCAGCCACAGCCCCATTATATCTTGATCAAGGAGTGAGTGAGAGGCTCTCCTTTCATCCCAACTGCCACTGTCATGGCCTTTCTGGGAGAGAAGAAGCAGCAGCCACAACCCCATTATATCTTGGTCAAAAAGTAAGTGAGGGGCTCTCCTTTCATCCCAACTGCCACTGTCATAGCCTTTGTGGGAGAGAAGAAGAAGCAGCCACAGCCCCATTATATCTTGATCAAAAAGGAAGTGAGAGGCTCTCCTTTCATCCCAACTGCCACTGTCATAGCCTTTGTGGGAGAGTAGAAGAAGCAGCCACAGCCCCATTATATCTTGATCAAGGAGTGAGTGAGAGGCTCTCCTTTCATCCCAACTGCCACTGTCATGGCCTTTGTGGGAGAGAAGAAGAAGCAGCCACAGCCCCATTATATCTTGATCAAGGAGTGAGTGAGAGGCTCTCCTTTCATCCCAACTGCCACTGTCATGGCCTTTGTGGGAGAGAAGAAGCAGCAGCCACAACCCCATTATATCTTGGTCAAAAAGTAAGTGAGGGGCTCTCCTTTCTTCCCAACTGCCACTGTCATAGTCTTTGTGGGAGAGAAGAAGAAGCAGCCACAGCCCCATTATATCTTGATCAAAAAGTAAGTGAGGGGCTCTCCTTTCATCCCAACTGCCACTGTCATAGCCTTTGTGGGAGAGAAGAAGAAGCAGCCACAGCCCCATTATATCTTGATCAAGGAGTGAGTGAGAGGCTCTCCTTTTATCCCAACTGCCACTGTCATAGCCTTTGTGGGAGAGAAGAAGAAGCAGCCACAGCCCCATTATATCTTGGTCAAGGAGTGAGTGGGAGGCTCTCCTTTTATCCCAACTGCCACTGTCATAGCCTTTGTGGGAGAGAAGAAGAAGCAGCCACAGCCCCATTATATCTTGGTCAAGGAGTGAGTGGGAGGCTCTCCTTTCATTCCAACTGCCACTGTCATGGCCTTTGTGGGAGAGAAGAAGAAGCAGCCACAGCCCCATTATATCTTGATCAAGGAGTGAGTGAGAGGCTCTCCTTTCATCCCAAATGCCACTGTCATGGCTTTTGTGGGAGAGAAGAAGAAGCAGCCACAGCCCCATTATATCTTGGTCAAGGAGTGAGTGGGAGGCTCTCCTTTCATTCCAACTGCCACTGTCATGGCCTTTGTGGGAGAGAAGAAGAAGCAGCCACAGCCCCATTATATCTTGATCAAGGAGTGAGTGAGAGGCTCTCCTTTCATCCCAACTGCCACTGTCATGGCCTTTGTGGGAGAGAAGAAGCAGCAGCCACAGCCCCATTATATCTTGGTCAAGGAGTGAGTGAGAGGCTCTCCTTTCATCCCAACTGCCACTGTCATAGCCTTTGTGGGAGAGAAGAAGAAGCAGCCACAGCCCCATTATATCTTGATCAAGGAGTGAGTGAGAGGCTCTCCTTTCATTCCAACTGCCACTGTCATAGCCTTTGTGGGAGAGAAGAAGAAGCAGCCACAGCCCCATTATATCTTGGTCAAGGAGTGAGTGGGAGGCTCTCCTTTCATCCCAACTGCCACTGTCATGGCCTTTGTGGGAGAGAAGAAGAAGCAGCCACAGCCCCATTATATCTTGATCAAGGAGTGAGTGAGAGGCTCTCCTTTCATCCCAACTGCCACTGTCATAGCCTTTGTGGGAGAGAAGAAGAAGCAGCCACAGCCCCATTATATCTTGATCAAGGAGTGAGTGAGAGGCTCTCCTTTCATTCCAACTGCCACTGTCATAGCCTTTGTGGGAGAGAAGAAGAAGCAGCCACAGCCCCATTATATCTTGGTCAAGGAGTGAGTGAGAGGCTCTCCTTTCATCCCAACTGCCACTGTCATGGCCTTTGTGGGAGAGAAGAAGAAGCAGCCACAGCCCCATTATATCTTGGTCAAGGAGTGAGTGGGAGGCTCTCCTTTCATCCCAACTGCCACTGTCATGGCCTTTGTGGGAGAGAAGAAGAAGCAGCCGCAGCCCCATTATATCTTGGTCAAAAAGTAAGTGAGAGGCTCTCCTTTCATCCCAACTGCCACTGTCATGGCCTTTGTGGGAGAGAAGAAGAAGCAGCCACAGCCCCATTATATCTTGGTCAAGGAGTGAGTGAGAGGCTCTCCTTTCATTCCAACTGCCACTGTCATGGCCTTTGTGGGAGAGAAGAAGCAGCAGCCACAGCCCCATTATATCTTGGTCAAAAAGTGAGTGAGAGGCTCTCCTTTCATCCCAACTGCCACTGTCATGGCCTTTGTGGGAGAGAAGAAAAACAGCCACAGCCCCATTATATCTTGGTCAAGGAGTGAGTGGGAGGCTCTCCTTTCATCCCAACTGCCACTGTCATAGCCTTTGTGGGTGAGAAGAAGAAGCAGCCACAGCCCCATTATATCTTGGTCAAGGAGTGAGTGGGAGGCTCTCCTTTCATCCCAACTGCCACTGTCATGGCCTTTGTGGCAGAGAAGAAGAAGCAGCCACAGCCCCATTATATCTTGATCAAGGTGTGAGTGAGAGGCTCTCCTTTCATCCCAACTGCCACTGTTATAGCCTTTGTGGGAGAGAAGAAGAAGCAGCCACAGCCCCATTATATCTTGGTCAAGGAGTGAGTGGGAGGCTCTCCTTTCATTCCAACTGCCACTGTCATGGCCTTTGTGGGAGAGTAGAAGAAGCAGCCACAGCCCCATTATATCTTGGTCAAGGAGTGAGTGAGAGGCTCTCCTTTCATTCCATCTGCCACTGTCATGGCCTTTGTGGGAGAGAAGAAGCAGCAGCCACAGCCCCATTATATCTTGGTCAAAAAGTGAGTGAGAGGCTCTCCTTTCATCCCTACTGCCACTGTCATGGCCTTTGTGGGAGAGAAGAAAAACAGCCACAGCCCCATTATATCTTGGTCAAGGAGTGAGTGAGAGGCTCTCCTTTCATCCCAACTGCCACTGTCATAGCCTTTGTGGGAGAGAAGAAGAAGCAGCCACAGCCCCATTATATCTTGGTCAAGGAGTGAGTGAGAGGCTCTCCTTTCATTCCAACTGCCACTGTCATGGCCTTTGTGGGAGAGAAGAAGAAGCAGCCACAGCCCCATTATATCTTGGTCAAGGAGTGAGTGAGAGGCTCTCCTTTCATCCCAACTGCCACTGTCATAGCCTTTGTGGGAGAGAAGAAGAAGCAGCCACAGCCCCATTATATCTTGGTCAAGGAGTGAGTGAGAGGCTCTCCTTTCATTCCAACTGCCACTGTCATGGCCTTTGTGGGAGAGAAGAAGAAGCAGCCACAGCCCCATTATGCCTTGGCCAAGAAGCAGGGGTCCTTCCTACATCTCAACTGCCACTGCCCTGGTGGGAGAGACGAAGAGGTTAGGTCAGGCTCCATCATGCCTAGACCTAGAAGTAGAAGAAAGCCCCTACCTTCATCCCTACTGCCACTGCCTTGACTTCAGATATATATATAAGCTAGATTTATTCCCTTCCCACACTGTCATTGCCCTTTCCTTTTTTGTCTTGTCTTAACTAGGCTAAAACCTTTTTATTCAGACAGGCTTTTAAAGATGAAGGTGTTTAAGACCATGTCAGGAGCTGCTGTGGTTTTATGTCTTTTTAATGGATTTAATCTGAATTGTTTTTCATAGTAATGATATTTAATGCTGTTTTAAGATTAGTATATTTATATATTTAAATTTTATGCTGATGTTTTATGTTTAGCTGCTTTGAGTCTCCCGCAGGAGAGATAAAGCGAGGTATAAATACATATATTTATTATTATTATTATTATTATTATTATTATTATTATTATTATTATTAGATTGTCAACCAGAGGGCAAGGAACTAGGGCCTTGTGGTTGGCCTTATGAGTAAAGCACTATATGCTTTGATAATGCCATATAAATTGATGATGATGATGATTATGATAAAAGAATTAGCTTATCACACAGTTGGAATTTGCATCAGCCCATCTGTCTGTTTCTAAGTGTTGCCATGCTTTTCAATACAGTATTTTTAGTACAGTATTGGCTAATTTTTTGCAGAGACCTACTTAACCTAACTGGGGTGGTGGATAACAATACTATGTCATCTGCGTATATCAAAATATTTAACTCCCTATCCATAATCTTTGGTCCATGACATTCTTTCATATTCAAATATTCCACAATATCATTTATATAAAAATTAAAACGGAACGGTGCCAACAGACATCCCTGTCTCATACATTATTATTATTATTATTATTATTATTATTATTATTATTAATTAGATTGTCAACCAGAGGGCAAGGAACTAGGGCCTTGTGGTTGGCCTTACAAGTAAAGCACTATATGCTTTGATAATGCCATATAAATTGATGATGATGATGATGATGATGATGATGATAAAGAATTAGTTTATCACACAGTTGGAATTTGCATCAGCCCATCTGTCTGTTTCTAAGTGTTGCCATGGTTTACAATAATTACATCTCTGGATTACTCGGACCAGCTAGCAGGGTCACCTCCTTCAATTCCTTCCCATTCTTGCCTTATCTAATTATTTTTGGTCTCGGCCACATCTGTCTTGTCCACCTATTTTAGGAAACAGTGCAAGGGGGACATACATTTACATTCAGCAACAGCCAGCCTGGAAAGCAGTTAAGAATAACACAGTCCTGGAGGAGGAGGAGGACCATTTTAAAAACAAACTCTCAGCAATGCAGCGTAACAGGGAGTGCCTCTTTGCAAATGTCATCAAGCTCCATCCTATGCCAGGTTTTAGCAATATGGGGAAAAAAATAGTTGGGACACAGTTTGCATGAAAACAATTTTCATTCTAGTCTTTTGAAATGCAAATCACTGCCAATGGAAGGAAGAGAGCAAACAGCAGAGACTTTGGGGGCTGGGATTAATTTAACCCCTCTTTTTCCTCTGCCACTACATCTGATGAACCAACAGCATATTATTTGAAAACACAGAAATGCTGGACCACTCTAGTAACCACCATGTCAGACGACACAGAGAAGCTGTTGAAATCCACAAGCATGTGGACAATTCTGACAGTAAGGAGGAAACCATGAAAATGAACAAAATTTGGCTACCTATATTAAAAAAACTCTAAAATCAGGACAGCAAATAATGAGCAACATTCGCAAAACAGAAATTCCAGACAAAAAACAATCAGGGCCAGCTAACATCCCAACAAAGGATTCCCTCGGGAAAGAAGCAGCCAGGCTTTAAATCTGCAAGGCTATTCAATGTTAATCAATGTGATAAATCACAACATTCATACTTGCCTCATACAGACAAGGGTTCTTTCTCCCACCCTGGACATTATTCCACAGATATATAAACCCCACTTGTTTAGTTTCCAACAGACTTCACAACCTCTGAGGATGCCTGTCACAGATGTGAGCAAAACGTCAGGAGAGAATGCTTCTGGAAAATGGCCAGACAGCCCGGAAAACTCACAGCAACCCAAAGGAAATGTTTTATTCTAAAATAACTTGAGAGAACACTTATCTAGGAAAGAACACATATGTAGGGATTTCTCCATCCTCCAGACTGACTCCATGGTTAACTTCTACATCTTAGTCCAAAAACAATAACATCTCTCTTTAAAGACATGAATAAATTGAAAAAGACATTTCATCCATCTCATTCAGTGTTGTCTCCCCTAAAGGTTGACATGACCAGTGCTCATGATAACTTGTGGGATGATGGGGGTTCTAGTCCAAAAAACTGTTCTAATCAAACTCATCAAACTAGCTGCTTGAGCTTCCGGGATGCCACCAAGTGCATACAAAACATCCCTAACTACTCCAATAGATAAAAGGAATCAGAACATGAAATGCCAATATGGTTTACGTGAAATTCTGGGTGGAGTAGTGAGATGATAGAAGACAATGAAGCAGCAAGACAAATGATTAACCAAAGCATTCCCTATGGATGCTCTCATCTTCTTTACAACTGTAGATTAGATTCCTATGGCACCACCACAAATGACCCTGTGATAGCAACAAGCCTTGTGATTCACGCAGATCTTTGGCAGCCAGAGTTTAAATATAATCTGAGTTTCAAGAAAGGCCAATAAAGAGAGTCAATCAATTAAGTATTTTAGAGTGAAAAGACTCCAAGCTGATTAGATCATCACAAGGTTCTTCAACTAAAACTTTCCCCATATAGTTGGACCTCAATATCTATGGATTCTGTGCCAGTAGGTTCAACCATCTATGGCTTGAAAACGTTCCCTCAAAAAACCTTAATTTTGCTAGTATAACCACTACGGTATGACACTAAATATAATAGAACATGAGTATCTATGGATTTTGGTATCCATAGGGCACCAAACTCCAGTGGAAATGAAAGACCCACAGTACTAAGGTGTGCAGTCAAATCACCTTGTGTTTGCAGAGACATTTTACATCTCTGCGGCTTCCTGGTCCTCTTACTTCCATCACTGCACCCATTTTTTGTACATGTAAACATGTATTCAAAGTACCCACCTCCTTCTCCATCTGCCTTTCAAAGCACCCATCTCTAATGCTTCCTGCAGTTTGGATCTCTGTCTGAACTAGTCAGCTCACCCTAGATCAGTGGTTCTCAACCTATGGGTCCACAGGTGTTTTGGTCTACAACTCCCAGAAATCCCAGCCAGTTTACCAGCGGTTAGGATTTCTAGGAGTTGAAGGCCAAAACATCTGGGGACCCACAAGTTGAGAACCATTGCCCTAGTTTTCAACACCAACGTGAGCCATCGAGCAGGATCATCCAACAACAAACACAATGGCTTGTATTCTCAAGCATCCTTGTCAAACATTGGAGAACCAAGATGCAACATCGGACCTTTTGGGTGTAAGACACATAAGCAAAGATTCAGCAGAGTTGAGGTCAACTTCCCCTTTCCTGATTCGCTAGGAATCTGGTCTTAGGGCGAACCAGATGTTCACCCTACCCAACTCATTCTTCCTGGCTTGCCATCTCAGATTCCAAAGGTGGTCTTCTATTTCCATTCCTCACCAGGTCTGTTCTCTTCCTCACTCCCACCCAGAACAAAAGGAAAAGGAAAAAAAGTAACCGCACAGCGAGCAAAAGCTGAGATTAGAAACCCAAGGTGGTCTGCAAAAAAAGTGATATAAGACAGACGGCTGTGGGGGGAAACATCCACTCCACGCTACTCTTTTTTGTTTGCATCCCACACATCCCACCTTCACACACTGGCATCCATTCATCTGCTGGAGATGCCAGGAGAGGTGGCATCGAGAGTTAAGCCAAATGTAAATCTAACACACTGAGCCTCCTACGGCTCAGTGTGTTAAAGTGCTGAGCTGCTGAACTTGCAGACCGAAAGGTCCCAGGTTCAAATCCCAGGAGCGGAGTGAGCGCCTGCGGTTAAGCTCCAGCTTCTGCCAACCTAGCAGTTCGAAAACACGCAAATGTGAGTAGACCAATAAGTACCACTCCGGTGGGAAGGTAACAGCATTCCATGCAGTCATGCCGGCCACATGACCTTGGAGGTGTCTACGGACAACGCCGGTTCTTCGGCTTAGAAATGTAGATGAGCACCAACCCGCAGAGTCGGACACGACTGGACTTAACGTCAGGGGAAACCTTTACCTTTTACTAAATCTATACAAGCCTTTGGCACTGGGTTATAAACATGCGGAGCTGTGCATAATTACTTTCAGTATTTTAAATTGTTTAAGCAGTTGCATAAAATTGGCCTGCCATAACTATGGATTCTGTATCCACGGATGGCAACCCAAGGCTTGGAAATACTCCAAGAGGCAGCACTTAGTTTGATTATTTTATATAAGGCAGACCATTTTACAATGCCATCGCATAGCATGGCACTTAGTTTTTGGTATCCACAGGTGAGTCTCGGAGCCAAACCACAGTGGATAGCACTGTATACTTAAGTAAGATAAAGGTTTCCCCTGACATTACGTCTAGACGTGTCCGACTCGGGGGGCTGGTGCTCATCTCCATTTTTAAGCCGAAGAGCCAGCGTTGTCCATAGACACCTCCTAGGTCATGTGGCCAGCATGACTGTATGGAGCTCTGTTACCTTCCCACAGAAGCGGTACCTATTGATCTACTCACGTTTGCATGTTTTCGAACTGCTACATTGGCAGGAGCTGGGGCTAATAGCAGGAGCTCACTTCACTCCCCGGATTCAAACTGCCAACCTTTTGGTCAGCAAGCTCAGCAGCTCAGTGGTTTAACTCGCTGCGCCACCAGGGGCTCCACTTAAGTAAGGAAGGTGTATTGGACCATCATCCCAATATCTGATGTAAATGCTGTTCACGTATGCTGGGGATCGTGAGCAGAGTGGACTACCTTCTCTGCATGCAACAGTCAAGTGAGCAGGAGACATTATCCTTGTGGCTACGCATATGAAATAGGTTCACAGTCATTACACAGCCACAATTGTGATATTATTGTCACAACTGTGGTCACAATTATTACATATTAGTGTCCTCTCATTGGGAATCAGCTGCAAGAAGCGAAGTGGTTTGGGGATGATCTGGCCAGGACAAATGACTTCATTACGAAAGCAACACTTCAAGAATTGATGTAGAATTTTGGTCATTGTCATTATTGCATGAGACCTGCTTAATGATGCGAGCTTGTTGAACATGGCTTAATCCAGATGCAAAGAGTTCTGAATGCCATAGAATCTCCATGGAGAACATCGCCATGCCTGGGCCTTCGGTGCCGTCCAATGCTCAATGCTATTTGGGTTCTGCTTGCCAAAAAGCATCGAAGCAATTCCACAACAGCAGGCTATTTTGCACCCTTGGCAAGGCGAACTGCTTGCAGCAACGCACACCATCTCCAAAAGGCCATTTTCAAACACAGAGATCTTCCAAAATAAATTTTAAAAGCATCAGTCCAGACACTACAGTGAAATAATTAGTATCCTCTTCCTCCAAAGGAGATATTTCAGTATACAAACCATTTGGAATAACCTTGAGGTGCTAAAATGATCACTTTCAGCTTTTAGTCCATCAAAATCTCTTCTATAGGTCTTTTCCTCGGCACATGTTGTGCCCCTCAAAGGCCAGGCAGGAGTCTGCACTCAAAATAAAATGTCTCCTTGGCACAAGCAAACAACACAGCAAAGCCAGAAAAGACATAGTATCATGATGAGGCATCTCTATACTTGCCCTTGATAACAATCCAAAGTAACTTTTGCCAGCATCGAGGACTGAGCTACTACTCTGCAAGCCAGGATTCAATCCAAAGCGCAGCTACTGAAGCCCACTGTGACCTTGGGTGAACCACACTCTCTCAGCCTTAAAGAAACTCCATGAAAGGGTCACCTTAGGTTCACCATAAGTCAAAGGGGCATTGGAGAAAGTGAGAAGGTTTGGGGAATATTTTTCCAAGCAATACATGGTGGAATCTGTGGAAGGCTGGCTGTATTTTCATCCCTCTGCAGATTTGGCAGAGAAGCTATAAACAGCAAGTGCGGGGGGATGAGAGGCAGTACAAATGCCTTTCCACATATTATATATATGTGTTTGTGTGTGTATAATATTTTATATAACATACATAAATTATTATATATATTCTATATACATAAAGTATTATATAAATTTATTATATAACTAGCTTTGCCCGGCCACGCGTTGCTGTGGCTGATGGGAATCCTTTGTTGGCCAGGTGGAATAGCAGTGAATAGCCTTGCAGCCTCAAAGCCTGGCCGTTTTCTGGAGTAGCTTGAGCTGTTTGTTGTATGAACGTAGAGGCATGGATGAGGGGTTGTGCTGCCAAGTTTAGTGTTTCTGGGATGTGTAGTTTTGTTGTTTTATCCTAGGCCAAAATATCATTACCTATATATATATATATATATATATATATATATGTAACTTTATATTTTTATACACAAAAGGTAAAGGTAAAGGTTTGTCCTGACGTTAAGTCAAGTCATGCCTGACTCTGGGGGTCGGTGCTCATCTCCATTTCCAAGCGAGTGTTGGATAAGTGAGACTCTACTGTATATATATATATATAATTTCCCAATTTAATCTTCTTCCTTTCCTCCTACACACTTTCCTCCAGCAAAGCCACACACAAACCCTAAGGAACAGCCTCCATCCTTCTGTTCTAGGCGCCCACTCTTCCAAGAAACCCTCAGGACAATCCACATCATCGCATTTCCCCCAATGGGATTTTTTAAATTATTATTATTTTCCTTGATGCTTTTCCCTGCAGGAAAATTACAAAAACCAAGGAAAACCAACATGGATAATGAATGAATTTTGATTTTTTATCCCATCCTAACTTCCCAGTGGGGACTCAGGGCTGCTCACAACATGAAGTAGATACACTCTTCTGCCAAATGTTCACATGCTTAATGATTGTATGCATAAGCTGTATTAAGACATCAATATATATATATATATATATATATATATATATATATATATATTCCATCTGGTTTAAATACTATATTCCCAATTTAGGTATTGTTTCTTTTTTAAAATTGTATAGTGTGTATTAATTATTATTATTAATTAATTGTTAATAATACTAATATTAATTAATTGTTAATAATATTAACATTAATTAATTATTAATAATATTAATATATAATTATATATCTATCAGGTAAAGGTTTTCCCCTGACGTTAAGTCCAGTCGTGTCCGACTCTGGGGGTTGGTGCTCATCTCCATTTCTAAGCCGAAGAGCCGGCGTTGGCCGTAGACACCTCCAAGGTCATGTGGCCATAGGCATGATTGCATGGAGCGCCGTTACCTTCCCACAGAAGCGGTACCTATTGATCTACTCACATTTACATGTTTTCGAACTGTTAGGTTGGCAGGAGCTGGAGCTAACAGTGGCCGCTCCCGGGGTTTGAACCTGGGACCTTATACAATAATATTAATAATAATAATAATAATAAAACTTTATTTATATACCGCCCTATCTCCCGGATGGGATTCAGGGCGGTTTCCAATCATAAAAACAACTCAAACATTACATAACAACACAATAACACATTATTAAGCAAAGTAAAAATACAATTATAGAAATAAATGACACTTACATGACCTGATCAAGGGGATGGGGACCATAAACGCAATATATTAAAATGTATTATTTTAAGTTAGAGAAATCTTGTGCAATATATTCATTATATATATATATATATATATATATATATATATATATATATAATTATATATCTATATTATATATATATATATATATATATGTATATGTATATGTATATATATATAATTATATATCTATATTAAAAGATAAAACCCAAGGCGGACTGAGGTATAAGCAATTAGGCATCCCTTTAGTGCAGGAATGGGCAAACTTGGGCCCTCCAGGTGTTTTGGACTACAACTCCCACAATTCCTAACAGCCTACCGGCTGTTAGGAATTGTGGGAGTTGCAGTCCAAAACACCTGGAGGGCCCAAGTTTGCCTGTGCCTGCTTGAGTGCCTTTCCTCCTGGCCTTTTCCATCCTCCCACTGCCAAAAAATAAACTGGCCCTATGCTTTTGACTTTGGGCCACCCTCCACCTTGGAGAGAAATACAAAATGCAGCAGAGACTGAGCTAAGCTTGCAGCCTTGCATGCGTTTGGATCCCTTTTTGCACCAATTCCTGAAGCTTAGCTTCTCTGGACAGCTACCAATGCAGGAAGGAAGGTGTAGTTTGCCTTGCCCCCCACCCCCTACCCCCGCCGCCCCCGCCCCAGAAAGGGAAGCGTTTGTGCTGCTACCCCATCCTTTTCCTCACCAGGTAAGCGCCCACCGTGCCTTGGGCCAGCATCAAGGCGCATTCCGAGACCAGGAAGATCTGGATATTGGTGAAGCACCAGGCACCGCCCGGCCGCTTGGCTTCGGGGCCCGGCGGGTCCCCTTCGGGGGGCTTCTTGCCCGGCATCCTCCTCCTTCTCCCCCTCCTCCTCCTCTTCCTCCTCTCCTCCGGCTCCTTCTGGCCCCAGCCCGGGCTACCGAGGCGCCCCCGGGGGCGAGTGCCAGCTCCCTTTGGACATCCCCAAGCAGATCGCCGCCTCCAGCCCAGCCGCCGCCGCCCGCACCGCTGCCATGGCCCGCTCCCTTCCCTCCTCCTCTTCTTTCTCCTTCCCTCTCTCTCTCTCTGTCAGCCTGCCTTCCTCTCGCTTTTCTCCTCCCCTCTTCTCCAGCTCCGGAGGGGAGGAGGGAGGGAAGGAAGGAAGGAAGGCAGGAAGGAGGGAAGGAAGGAGGGAGGAAGCCAGCTCTGCTGGAGACACTTCTCCTATCTCATGTCGGTATTAGTGTTATTATTGATGAATATTTCCCATTTTTACAGGGAAAGGGAAAGCAGGAAATGGGGGAGACTTAAGGAAATACAGTAGTCTCACTTATCCAACGTTCTGGATTATCCAACACATTTTTGTAGTCAATGTTTTCAATGCATTGTGATATTTTGGTGCTAAATTTGTAAATACAGTAATTACTACATAGCATTAACGTGTAATGAACTACTTTTTCTGTCAAATTTGTTGTATAACATGATGTTTTGGTGCTTAATTTGTAAAATCATAACCTATTTTGATGTTTAATAGGCTTTTTCTTAATCTCTCCTTATTATCCAACATATTCGCTTGTCCAATGTTCTGCCGGCCTGTTTATGTTGGATAAGTGAGACTCTACTGTACTTAGAGAGGAGGAGAGAAGGAATCATAAAATCATCTATATATATAAAAGAGTGATGGCATCAGGGCAGCGGACAAAACAACAAAACTACAGGCCCCCCAACCTCGAAATTTGACAACACAACCCATCATTCATGGCTCTAGGTTGATACAACAAAAAGAAAAGAAAAATAAAGTCCTAATTACAGGGAGAGGAATAATAGTTTTTATCCAATTGCTGCCAGTTTGAAGGCTAAGCTCCGCCCACTTGGTCTCCTAGCAACCTACTCAGCCCAGGGGACAGGCACAGTTAGGCCTCACTTAGGCCTCTTCCACAGATTATCAGATTTGAACTGGATTATATGGCAGTGTAGACTCAAGGCCCTTCCACACAGCTATGTAACCCATTTAGAATCTTATATTATCTGCTTTGAACTGGATTATCTTGACTCCACACTGCCATAGAATCCACTTCAGTGTGAATACTAAACCATACAACAGACATTCAATACCACCACTACCTCAACAATTTCTCACCAACACCACCAGACAACGCCACAGCAACGCGTGGCCGGACACAGCTAGTAGAATTATAGAATAGTAGAGTTGGAAGAGATCTCATGGGACATCTAGTCCAACCCCCTGCCAAGAAGCAGGAAATCGCATTCAAAGCACCCCAGACAGATGGCCATCCAGCCTCTGCTTAAAAGCCTCCAAAGAAGGAGCCTCCACCACAGAGAGTTCCACTGTCGAACAGCCCTTCTCACAGTGAGGAAGTTCTTCCTGATGTTCAGGTGGAATCTCCTTTCCTGTAGTTTGAAGCCATTGTTCCGTGTCCTAGTCTCCAGGGCAGCAGAAAACAAGCTTGCTCCCTCCTCCCTATGACTTCCCTTCACGTATTTGTACATGGCTATCATGTCTCCTCTTAGCCTTCTCTTCTACAGGCTAAACATGCCCAGTTCTTTAAGCCGCTCCTCATAGGGCTTGTTCTCCAGACCTTTGATCATTTTAGTTGCCTTCCTCTGGGCGCTTTCCAACTTGTCAACATCTCCCTTCAACTGCGGTGCCCAGAACTGGACACAGTGTGATTCCAGGTGTGGTCTGACCAAGGCAGAATAGAGGGGAGCAGGACTTCCCTGGATCTAGACGCTATTCCCCTATTGATGCAGGCCAGAATCCTGTTGGCTTTCTTAGCAGCCTCATCACATTGTTGACTCATGTTTAACTTGTTGTCCACGAGGACTCCAAGATCTTTTTCACACGTCCTGCTGTCGAGCCAGGCATCGTCCCCCATTTTGTCTCTTTGCATTCCATTTTTTCTGCCGAAGTGAAGTATCTTGCATTTGTCCCTGTTGAACTTCATTTTGTTAGTTTCGGCCCATCTCTCTAGTCTGTTAATATCGTGTTGGATTCTGCTCCTGTCTTCTGGAGTGTTGGCTATCCCTCCCAGTTTGGTGTCATCTGCAAACTTGATGATCGTGCCTTCTAACCCTTCATCTAAGTCGTTAATAAAGATGTTAAACAGAACCAGGCCCAGGACGGAGCCCTGCGGCACTCCAGAGGAGGTATAGAGGAAGGGAAGGGAGATAGGAAAAAGCCATTTCTCTTGTTTCATGTCAGCATTATTATTATTGTTATTGTTGTTGTTGTTGTTGTTTTATTATTATTATTATTGAACATTTCCCATTTTTACAGGGAGAGGGAAAGCAGGGAATAAAGGTAAAGGTTTCCCCTGACATTAAGTCCAGTCATGCCTGACTCTGGGGGTCGGTGCTCATCTCCATTTCTAAGCCGAAGAGCCGGCGTTGTCCGTAGACACCGTAGACATCTCCAAGCCATTGGCATGACTGCATGGATCGCCGTTGACTTCCCGCCGGAGCGGTACCTATTGATCTACTCACATTGGCATGTTTTCAAACTGCTAGGTTGGAAGAAGCTGGAGCTAACAGCGGGCGCTCACTCTGCTCCCAGGGTTTGAACCTGGGACCTTTCTGTCTGCTAGTTCAGCAGCTCAGCGCTTTAACCCACTTCGCCATCAGGACAGGGAATGGGGGAGACTTAAGGAAATAATGAGAGAGAAGGAAGGAGGGAGCGAGGAGAAAGCCACTTCTCTTGTTTCATGTCAGCATTATTATTATTATTAATTATTATTATTATTAATTATTATTATTATTATTATTATTATTATTATTATTCAACATTTCCCATTTTTACAGGGAAAGGGAAAGCAGGGAAGGGGGGTTTAAAGAAATAACAAGAGAGAAGGAGGGAAAGAGGAAAGGAAGGAGTGAGGGAAGGGAGGGAGCAAGGAGAAAGCCCCTTCTCTTGTATCATGTCAGCATTATTATTATTATTATTATTATTATTATTATTATTATTATTATTATTATTATTATTGACACAATGACATTGTATGACACAGAAAACAAGATAGATATGCTGGATTTCGAAAATCACAAGTCAAACACTTCCCAAGTGTCTAGGACTGTGTGATGATGCACGCAGATCCCAGCAGGGTGGCCTTTTGCAGTTGGCAGATCATGATTTTGTAAATGTCTATTGTTTCCAAATGCCGGCTGAGATCTTTTGGCACAGCACCCAATGTGCCGATCACCACCAGGACCACCTGCACTGGTTTCTGCCAGAGTCTTTGAAGTTCAATCTTGAGGTACTGATAGCAGCTGAGTTTTTCCTGTAGTTTTTCGTCAATGCAACTATCACCTGGGATGGCAACATCAATGATCCAAACCTTTTTCTTTTCCACAACTGTGATGTCTGGTGTGTTGTGTTCCAGTACTTTGTCAGTCTGGATTTGGAAGTCCCACAGTATCTTTGCGTGTTCATTTTCCAGTACTTTTGCTGGTTTGTGATCCCACCAGTTCTTTACTGCTGGGAGGTGGTACTTAAGGCATAAGTTCCAATGAATCATTTGGGTCACATAGTTGTGCCTCTGTTTGTAGTCTGTCTGTGCGATTTTCTTACAGCAGCTGAGGATATTATCAATGGTTTTCTTTGGTTTCCTTGCACAGTCTGCATTTTGGATTATTATTATTATTATTGTTGAAATTTCCCATTTTTACAGGAAAAGGGAAAGCAGGGAACAGGGGGCACCTAAGGACATTATGAGAGAGAAGGAGGGAAAAAGGAGGGAAGGAAGGAAGGAAGGAAGGAAGGAAGGAAGGAAGGAAGGAAGGAAGGAAGGAAGGAAAGAAATTGAAGAGGATGGAAAGGAAGGGAAGGGAAGGAGGAAGGCAGCTCTGCTGGAGCCACTTCTCTTGTCTCATGTCAATATTATTGTTATTACTGAACATTTTCCATTTTTACAGGGAAAGGGAAAGCAGAAAAAGGAGGGGGAGAAACTTAAGGAAATAATGAGAGAGCAGGAGGTAAGGAGGAAGGGAAGGAGAAGGAGGCCAGTTCTGCTGGAGCCCCTTCTCTTGTATCATGTCAGTGTTGTTGTTGTTGTTGTTGTTGTTGTTGTTAACCATGTCCCATTTTTACAGGGAAAGGGAAAGCAGGAATGGAGGGCCTTAAGCAAATACTGAGAGAAAGAGGAAGGGAGGGAGGAGGGAAGGGAAGGGGAGGAGAGAGGAAGGGGAAGTAGAAAGCCAGCTCTGCTTGAGCCATTTCTCTTGTATCATGTCAGTATTATTGTTATTATTGAACATTCCCCATTTTTACAGGGAAAGGGAAAGCAGGAGAGGGGGAACTTAAGAATATAACAAGAGAGAATAAGGCAGGGGTCCCCAAACTAAGGCCCGTGGGCTGGATGCGGCCCTCCAAGGTCATTTACCTGGCTCCTGTCCTAAACTTTAGACTTAGGGTTGACCTAAGTCTACGTGGTCTTTGGAGGTCTCTTTGCTTACTTATGGCCTTATGATATCGTCTAGATGGTCTTTGAAAGTCTCTTTGCTTAACTACGGCCTTATGAGACCATCTAGATGGCCTTTGAGGGTCCCTTTCCTTACCTATGGTTTTATGAGATTGTCTAGACGGCCTTTGGGGGCCCCTTTCCTTTCCTATGGTCTTATGAAAGCATCTAGGTCTTTGAGGTCCTTTTCCTTATCTATGGTCATCTGATGGCCTTATGAGATCATCTAGATGGCCTTTGAGGGTCCCATTCCTTACCTATGGTCTTATAAGACCATCTAGATGGTCTTTGGAGGTCTCTGCTTAACTATGGTCTTATGAGATCCTCTAGATCAGGGGTCACCAAACTAAGGCCCATGGGCCAGATGTGGCCCTTCAAGGTCATTTACCTGGCCTCTGTCCTAAACTTTGGACTTTGTTGTTGTTTATTCATTCAGTCATTTCCGACTCTTTGTGACCTTAGGGTTGACCTAAGTCTGAAATGACCTGAAGGCACACAACAACAACAATCCTAATTTTGGACTGTTTCATCATAGTCCGGCCCTCCAACAGTGAGGGACTGTGAATCGGCCCTCCACTTAAAACGTTTGAGGACCCCTGGAATAAGGGATGGAGGAAGGAAGGAGGGAAGGAGAGGGAGTGGAGGGAAGAGAAGGAAAGGGGGAAGGGAAGGGAAGGAGGAAGCCAGTTCTGTTGGAGCCACTTCTCTTGTATCATGTCAATATTATTAGATGTCAAGTGAAAGGAGGGGAGGCTCTCCCTTTCCTGGGTCCAGCCCTGAAGGGAGATATTTGGACCTAGATAATAGGGGCGGGGGGAGTGTCCCTTATCAGTAAGAATGATGAATCCAGTCCATGTTTTTATGGCTCTCCAAGGCTCAGAACCAATCCTAGGAGTGTCAGACCCCTGGCAGCAGGGCACCAAGAACCATACACGGAGGCCAATCTCTATCTAATATCTTTATTAAGGAAAGGTATAAAAGCAATAAAAACAAGTGAAGAATATAGTTCAGAAGCAGACCTTTCAAATGAGGTCAAATATAGTCCAAAAATGTATTGTCCAATAAATGATATTAGAGTTCAAAGTTTTTATCCAATACCGAAACACACACTCTTGCCAAGCAATAGTGTGGGGAAATGTCTGAGTCTTGGGAGTCCAAGGTAGCTTGACAACAAGGCTGGAAACAAGGCTGGATACAAGGCAAACAGTGATTCTTAGAACAAGGTCCGTGGTTAAAGCAAGGCGAGGCAAGTCTTGAATACTTAATCCGGGAAGCAAGGAACTGGGGTTACGAAGTCCACACACGATCTTACTCCTGAAGCTGCTCTGTTGACTCCGCAAAGATTCTCCCGCGTCAGGCACCTATATTGGGGTCTCGTTTTCCCGCCAACAACCTCTTTCCCTAGAGAACGGGAAGCGAAACCCAACTTTGTCCAGATGCAAGACTCCTTAGAATTTCCCAAGGGAAGCAGGTCTAATCAGCCTGTTGTTTGGCAGCAATCCGTAAACTCCTGCGATTCTGTTCCCTGACTCCTCTGTCAGCACAGTAGGATTCTTTTCTAGGGAACGGAGGCGAGGAATGTCCAAGGTCTGTTTTACTGAATTCTTGGGGAAAACATCAACATCTGGCAGGTGAAAGGACTCCGGCTCTTGTTGAACCGGCGAAAACCCCATGTTTTCGTCTTCATCTGCCACGATGGCACTAGGAGCAGGACTACAAGGCCCATGAGGCATCACAAGGAGTAGGGTTCGATATTTATTTATTTTATTTTATTTATTTACAGTATTTATATTCCGCCCTTCTCACCCCGAAGGGGACTCAGGGCGGATTACAATGAACACATATATGGCAAACATTCAATGCCAACAGACAAACAACATACATTAGACAGACTCAGAGGCATTTTTAACATTTTTCCAGCTTCACGATTCCGGCCACAGGGGGAGCTGTTGCTTCACCGTCCAGTAGTGGCTGTACTCCCTCATTCCTTTTCCTCGTGTTTTGCTGGCAGTTTTATGGTGTTGTAAATTAGCCTCCCGCATAAAGCGTCCCTAAATTTCCCTAATTGACAGGTGCAACTGTCTTTCGGGGCTGCATAGGTCAACAGCAAGCCGGGGCTATTAATGGTCGGAGGCTTAACCCGACCCGGGCTTCGAACTCATGACCTCTCGGTCAGTAGTGATTTATAACAGCTGGTTACTAGCCAGCTGCTGTGTTTCAATGCAGATTAAACCCTTGTATGTAGTCATTGCATTTCCCCCAAAGGAGTAGCTTTTGCAAGCTTCACACAAACTCACAGGCATCCTTGGCCCAGCCCTAGATGCACTGGGCTTCTTTTGGGGACATTCCTAGCCATGTCTGAACTTTGATGTTGCCTTGTGCCCTCTTTCTCCACTTGGTAGCACCGCTTTAGCCGCCATGGCTCCATGCTATGAAATCCTAGAAGCTGTAGCTTCTCCCACCCGTCACAGAGCATTGCAATCCAGGATCCATACCAAGTGATGTTTAGCATGGATCTGTGTGTGAATGTAGCCTCCATTTGGCATTTGGCCTGAAGAGCCCACTTATCCTCCTAAGCACCCACTAATTGTGGCCCTCCAGATCTCCTCGTGGCATATTCTATACAGCACTTAAATGCCAAAGAGATTAAATTAAAGCCAGGCCCAAGGCAGTGTTTGTTCTTTTAGCAAGATATGTTCTGGGAAAATCTGATTGTGTTTCAATCAGATATCAATGAGACGTGCCGGCCCACAAAGGGCTGTGGAGAAGCTTTCCAGATCTTTTAACTGTAAAAGTCTATTCTGCATGATGATTTGCATTGCTTCCATTTTCAACATTGTGGGCTAATTGAAGTCAGAATTGCTCTTAAATGCCTAGCCTTCCCTCACCTTTTGTGTGTGATGGAGAAGAGAGAGCGAAATTATTGGTTTCCTTGCATCATTTCCCCTTCTCTTTTAAAAGAAACCAGCAAATGTACTACTGTTTAGCCATAATTCAGAGAAATCATTAAATTCACAGCTATTGTGTCCTGTACACCCACAGCACAACTGAAGGTTCATAGAAACATAATTGAGCATGGTAGAGATGGCATAGTGCAGTGGTTTGAGCATTAAGCTATGGCTCTGGAGACCAAGGTTCAAATCCCTATTGGCCATGGAAAACTTACATTCTCTCATTTGCACAGGAAGGCTTTGAACAAACCTGGACAACCGCATGATAGGTTTGCCATAAGTCGGCAACAACTTGAAGGCATATAACAGCGACCTATTTCTGTCTTGATTTGGGATGCATACAGCTGGAGTCCCCAGTGGTGCAACGGGTTAAACTGCTGAATTTGCTGACCGAAAGGTTGGCGGTTCGAGTCTGGGGAGTGGGGCGAGCTTCCACTGTTAGCCCCAGCTTTTGCCAACCTAGCAGTTCGAAAACATGCAAATGTGACTAGATCAATAAGTACCGTTCCAGTGGGAAGGTAATGGTGTTCCATGCTGTCATGCCAGTCACATGACCTTGGAGGTGTCTATGGACAACGCCGGCTCTTCGGCTTATAAATGGAGATGAGCACCAACCCCCAGAGTTGGACACGACTAGACTTGATATCAGGGTAAAAACTTTACCTATAGCTGCATATACAGTAGAATCTCACTTATCCAAGATAAACGGGCCGGCAGAACCTTGGATACGTGAAAATGTTGGATAATAAGGAGGGATTAAGAAAAAAGCCTATTAAACATAAAATTACATTGTGATTTTACAAATTAAGCACAAAAACATTATGTTTTACAAGAAATTGACAGAAAAAGTAGTTCAATACACAGTTATGTAGCAGTTATTGTATTTACGAATTTAGCACCAAAACATTGCAGCTTTTACTACAAAAACATTGACTACTAAAAGGCAGAGTGCCTTGGATAATACAGAACATTGGCTAGGTGAAGCTTGGATAAGCGAGACTCTACTGTACTTTGAAAAATGTGTCTTGTAAAATGAACTAACCTCATGACAGAAGGAGCTATCTCTATTCTCAAGCAGAGGGAATGAGGGACACTAATCCGTTGCCCATGTTTTTATTAGCTAGGATAGATAGCGTATTGAAATAGAGGAAATTTTTAAAATGATGCTGCACAACAGAGCCATTTGGCTACCCATCTGAGCCCCACCATGGTTTGTATAAAGACAAACCGATTTACATATTTATTAAATCCATTTTAACCTAAGTGGTTGCATCTTGGACTCGGCACCAGCTCTGTACCAGGGGAGTCCTTTGGCTAGTTTGTGCATCAGGGCACAACGGTGCTGAAACAGACTTGCTGGGATGACATCCAACCAATGCGTGCCATCTTCTGTCACCAGCCAAACACCTTTTGTGCTCAATGGCGCATGAAGGGGATGGTTGCTCTCTCTTCTTTATTGCCAACACTCAGCATTCAGAAGTTTTCAAAGACAGATAATATATTAACATCTAGCAAGGATGTTCTTAACTATAGGGAATGTTAAGGTGACAAGTTGCAGATAAATGCTCAATGCACATGAGCAGACAGTCTTGCGATGTCGGAAAAGCAAGCTATAGTCTCCACATTTGCTGATGTTGGAGTGCAGAACACTATAAAAGTGGGAAAACAGTGAAGAAAAATATATTTAAATTAAAACTGAGCGAACATCTCTCTAGCCGCTTTGAGTTCTCATTGGGGCCACGGTGGCGCAATAGGTTAAACACTTGTGCCGCTGGAACATGGTAACCTGAACACTGCTGTTCAGATCCATGGGACAGGGTGAGCTCCTGTTGTTAGCCTTAGCTCCTGCCAATCTAGAAATTCTAAAACATGCAAATGTGAGTACATAAATAGGCACTGCTCATAGAATCATAGAATCATAGAATAGTAGAGTTGGAAGAGACCTCATGGGCCATCCAGTCCAACCCCCTGCCAAGAAGCAGGAAATCGCATTCAAAGCACCCCCGACAGATGGCCATCCAGCCTCTGCTTAAAAGCTTCCAAAGAAGGAGCCTCCACCACAGTCTGGGGGAGAGAGTTCCACTGCCGAACAGCCCTCACAGTGAGGAAGTTCTTCCTGATGTTCAGGTGGAATCTCCTTTCCTGTAGTTTGAAGCCATTGTTCCGTGTCCTAGTCTGCAGGGCAGCAGAAAACAAGCTTGTTCCCTCTTCCCTATGACTTCCCTTCACGTATTTGTACATGGCTATCATGTCTCCTCTCAGCCTTCTCTTCTGCAGGCTAAACATGCCCAGCTCTTTAAGCCGCTCCTCATAGGGCTTGTTCTCCAGACCCTTAATCATTTCAGTCACCCTCCTCTGGACGCTTTCCAGCTTGTCAACATCTCCCTTCAACTGCGGTGCCCAGAATTGGACACAGTGTGATTCCAGGTGTGGTCTGACTAAGGCAGAATAGAGGGGGAGCATGACTTCCCTGGATCTAGACACTATTCCCCTATTTATGCAGGCCAGAATCCCGTTGGTTTTTTTAGCTGCCGCATCACATTGTAGGCTCATGTTTAACTTGTTGTCCACGAGGACTCCAAGGTCTTTTTCGCACACACTGCTGTCAAGCCAGGTGTTATGGTTGAGCCTTATGGCTCTAATACTGGGAGACGTGGTCGTAAGACTCCTCGAGAGTCAGACTCTATTGAGGAGCGAGAGAGGAAACGGCTGCGGGACATATTTGCAGAATCAACTGACGAAGACTCCTTTGAGGGTTTTACTGAGAGAATGGAGGAAGAGGTGGTTAGCTCAGAGGAGGATGACATGGAATGGACTCGTGTGAGGGAGGATTTGGGTGTTCCTGGTAATGATAGCATGGGAAGCGACTGGCGGGTTGCAGGATCGGACCCGTGGACGAGTTGGAGGGATGGGACGGGATCCACAGCTGGGGATGCTGTGGGGCGTAGTCAAAGATGTTTTAGCTCTGATGAGAATGATGATGATGAGACACCTGGAATTAGGGTAACACCTGATAGCGATGAGGAGTTGTAACTGGCATAAAATGGGGTCTTGAATCCAGGGCTAATTGCGTTGGGCAAGGTAATCTGGACGAACGCTTGGGCTCTTGTTGGGAATTTCCTGAAGACGGGTGTGTTTCGTTTGCTGACTACGTAAGTTACCAAGGACACTGGGCATAGACGGCGGGAGGAACTGTGTGGGCTTTTTGTTGTGCAACCTGTGTTTAATCTTATTAGCTTGGACCTCCGTCGTCTTCTTGACGGACATTATTTACCTACTCGGAATTGACGCTGGACTGGCTGACTGACTGACTGACTGACTGACTGACTGGCTGACTACGAACTTGGACTACCCTCTCTTTGGCTATCGGAGGATTTCGTGGAACCTAAGACGCCTGCACCTGGCCTTCGACCTCGGACCGGATTGGGACCCCGCTGACCGCTGCAACCCTGATTGATGTGTTTGGACCCGGAGTTCGCCCGCTGCACGGAGGAGTAACAACTTCGTTGCTCAACCACAGCTGTTGAATAGCAGAGAGGAATCTGCTGCCAGTATTTATGTTCTATTGAATCTTTATTTACCAGCTTTTGTTTGTTTTAAGTCCCAGGCTGAAGTAAGCATTTTTGGTTTAACCCAGATTAAACTCCTGTTTAATCCGGTTTAGCTTTTGAACCGTTTTTGAGTGACTTTTCACATTGAAGGCGAGTGTTTGCCTAGCTCTTTGTTTTGTACAAGCATTTTTGGTTCTGTGTCTTTAATAAACTGTGTTGAATCTTATCTGGTGGCGTTCTGTCCTTGACAGATTGCCCAACGCCAGAAAGAAGTTTTTTCTAGTTAGGTAATTACGTCTAGAAGACGATGGAGGAGCTTAAGGCTCGTTTTGCCCAGCTGCAGGCTGCATTTTATGCTGCACAAGCAGCACAGCCAGCTAAAGGACATGTTATGACTCCCGAACGTTTTGACGGGTCTCGAAATAAGTTGCCTACTTTTTTGGCGCAAACTGAACTTTATTTTTCCCAAATTAGTGCTCAGGCTTTTCCTACGGACACCAGTAAGGTGGCATTTATTTTGAGTTTATTGACTGGTCCTGCGGGACAATGGGCCACTAATTTAATTTTGGGAAACGACCCAGTCAAGGACAATTTAAATGATTTCAAGAAGTTACTATCTGACACTTTTGGGTACCCCCTCCGTATGGAGAATGCTAGCTGGGCTCTTTATCGGTTGAAACAGGGAAAGGGGTCTGTTTTGGACTATTTAAACAAGTTTAACTCTTATCGCCATCAACTTGACTGGGGAGAGAACGCGTTTATGCTCTTGTTTATTGCGGGCTTAAATGATCATCTCCAGGATGAATTGGCGCGTTTAGAGCCGGCAGAAAACTGGGACGCTTTGGTGGCAAAAGTTTTGCGTTTAGACGCCCGGTTTGAATCTCGCAAACAGTCTAGAGCAATGTATGCGCCAACTGTATCTGCGCCTAGGGCACCTGTAGCAAAAGGGGAGGAACCTATGGAACTTGGGGTGTTTAGAAAATTGTCAACGGCAGAAAAGGACCGTAGAAGACAATTGGGACTGTGTTTGTATTGCGGGAATGCGGGGCATTTTGCTAGAAATTGTAATGTTAAGCCTTCCCAGCTTTCGGGAAAAGGTCAGCCCTAGTGCGACGTGAGTCCAACGCACTAGGGCTTCTAAAGCAGTCACTTGAGGGGAAGAAACATGTCTTTGTACCCATTTCTTTATCTGTTGGGGGAAAAGAACTTGCTTCTACTCTGGCACTGCTGGACTCAGGGGCTACGGTCTCGTATGTGGATGTTGGGTTTGCAAGGAAGCATGGGCTTCCTACAGTACGAAAAGCATGCGATATATGGGTGGAAGGAGCAGACGGGAAACTGCTGGAGTCTGGGGTGGTTAATCGTGAGACCTCGGAAATAACGTGGGAGGTACAAGGAGTAACGGGAAAGTTTGTTTGGGACATTACACGTTTACCAAGATATGATGTAATCCTGGGAATGGATTGGTTGACTTTGGTAAATCCTCAAGTGGATTGGGTAAAGCGTACTATAGCTTTTAACAGGCAGGAATGTTTTGCTCTTAGTACTTCTCAGCCTGACATGGAGGGTGTGCCTGTTGAATATAAGGAATTTCAAGATGTGTTTTGTAAGAGGGAAGCAGATAAGTTGCCGCCTCATAGACCATATGATTGTGCGATTAGGCTAGTAGAAGGCGCTAAATTACCAGCAGGAAGGTTGTACGCTTTAACAGTACCAGAAAGACAAGCTTTAAGGGAATTTCTTGACGAGAACCTAGCCAAACGGTTTATCCGCCCATCTAGCTCTCCAACTGCCGCACCTGTGTTCTTTGTAGCTAAAAAGACGGGAGAGCTTAGACTAGTGTGTGATTATCGGGTACTTAATAAAAACACCATTCGTGATAGGTATCCGTTACCTCTGATTTCGGAATTACTATCGAGAGTGCAAGGGGCTAAGATCTTTACCAAGCTTGACCTGCGGGGGGCGTATAACTTGATTAGGATACGGGAAGGTGACGAATGGAAGACGGCATTTAACACGTGTTTCGGATGTCACGAGTTCCGAGTAATGCCTTTCGGACTTTGCAATGCGCCCGCGGTCTTCCAAAGATTCATAAATGATGTGTTTAGGGATTTAATTGATCAATTTGTGGTGGTTTATTTGGACGATATATTAATTTTCTCTAAGGATGAAAGGGAACACCAGCAGCATGTGAAACAGGTACTGCACCGTCTACGGGGTAATGGGCTTTTTGCTAAGGCTTCCAAATGTGTGTTTCACGTGTCTGAAGTTGAGTTCCTGGGACATGTAGTTTCGGGAAAGGAACTCAAAATGGATCCGCACAAAGTTGACGCAGTCAACTCATGGCAAGAACTCAAGTCTAAGAAAGATGTACAGCGATTCTTGGGATTTGCTAACTATTACCGAGAGTTTATCCCAAACTTTGCCAAACTCACTGTACCTTTAACGCAACTTTTGCGAAAGAAACAACCGTTTGTGTGGGGACGGGAGGCTCACGATGCACTTCTACAGTTGAAGTCTAGTTTCAAGGCTGACAACATACTAATTCATCCGGACATTAATAGACCATTCATAGTAGAAGCAGACGCTTCTAGTTATGCATTGGGGGCTGTATTATCGCAAAGAGATTCTTCAGGGACTTTGCGTCCCTGTGGATTTTACTCCAGACAACTAACACCTTTTGAACAAAACTATACCATCTGGGAAAAGGAGTTGTTGGCTATCAAGGTGGCGTTTGAGGTGTGGCGGCACTGGTTAGAGGGCGCACGACATCAAATTGTGGTCAGATCTGACCATAAGAATTTAGAACATTTACAAACTGCCAAGAAATTGAATCAACGTCAGATTCGATGGGCTTTGTTTTTCTCCAGGTTCAATTTTAAAGTTCAGTTTGTAGAAGGGAAGGAAAACTTGCGGGCAGATGCATTATCTCGTAAGCCGGAGTTTAAGACTTGCGAGCAGCCAGTGTGTCAGACAGTTTTGCCAACTGCCTCTTTATGTGTGGTGGACAATGAGACGGGATTACATGCTCAAATCCTAGAGGCTCAGAAAGATGATAATTGGACCCAGGAACAACTCATGCTACTTTCGGTAGGAAATCGTACTATGCTGCCTCATTTACAAGACCAGGAGGGGGTATTAGTACGCAATGGTCAGGTTTATGTACCGGCAGGGGCGCTTAGGTTAGAAGTTATCAGGGCACATCATGACGAACCAATGGCTGGGCATTTTGGCAGATTTAAGACTGTACAACTCATTACCAGAAGCTATTGGTGGCCAAAGATGCGTCAGGACATTCTCCGCTTTTGTGATACCTGCGCCGTTTGTCAACAGAGTAAGACGCCTGCCGGGCGCCCTAGGGGATTATTATCCTCCTTGCCTGTTCCTGAGAGACCATGGCAGATTATTTCCATGGATTTTATTTCTGACTTGCCTAGGTCTGGGGGTTATACATGTATTTGGGTGGTGGTGGATCTATTTTCTAAAATGGCTCATTTTATACCGTGTTCCACAATTCCTGCAGCTCCTACATTGGCTTTATTATTTACCAAACATATCTTTCGCTTGCATGGAGCTCCTGAGGTTATTGTTTCTGATAGAGCTCCTCAGTTTGTGTCTCGTTTTTGGAGGCACTTCCATGAGTGTTTGGGAACCAAACTGAATGTGTCTTCTGCTTTTCATCCACAAACAGATGGTCAATCTGAAAGAGTGAATGGGCTGTTGGAACAATATTTACGTTGTTTTTGTCTGGAGCAGCCAACTGCTTGGGTTAAGTGGTTGTCGGTGGCTGAGTTCGCCTATAATAACGCTGTACACACGTCTAGTCAACACACTCCCTTTGAGTTAACTTATGGCTTTCATCCGCGGGGAGGGGTGGCGCCGTCGACTAATGTGGTTTCCTCTGATCCGGTGTACCGTTCGTCTGAAATGGCTGCCTTACATGATGTTGCTCGCTGGCTGTTGTTAGAAGCTAAGGCAGCGCAGAAGACTCAAGCCGACCGCCATAGACAAGCCGGGGAGGAGTTGAAGGAAGGGGATCTGGTTTGGCTGTCTTCTAAATATATTAAACAGGCTGGAGGAAAGTTTGCGCCACGGTATTTGGGACCTTTTCCTATTACTAAAAAAATCTCTTCTGTGGCATTTAGACTGCGTTTACCTTCTTCTTTTAAGATCCACCCTGTCTTTCACCGTTCTTTGTTAAAGTTAGATACTTCTGGGCGCCGTAACACTGTAGCTGAAGACATTACTGCTGTAACTCCACCTTTGGAGGAGGAGGCCTTTGTGAGAGGGGATAGTGTTATGGTTGAGCCTTATGGCTCTAATACTGGGAGACGTGGTCGTAAGACTCCTCGAGAGTCAGACTCTATTGAGGAGCGAGAGAGGAAACGGCTTTGGGACATATTTGCAGAATCAACTGACGAAGACTCCTTTGAGGGTTTTACTGAGAGAATGGAGGAAGAGGTGGTTAGCTCAGAGGAGGATGACATGGAATGGACTCGTGTGAGGGAGGATTTGGGTGTTCCTGGTAATGATAGCATGGGAAGCGACTGGCGGGTTGCAGGATCGGACACGTGGACGAGTTGGAGGGATGGGACGGGATCCACAGCTGGGGATGCTGTGGGGCGTAGTCAAAGATGTTTTAGCTCTGATGAGAATGATGATGATGAGACACCTGGAATTAGGGTAACACCTGATTGTCACGCTCACTTCAAACGACCAGCATGAACGCAGATCAAAGACAGCTGCTATCAAAACCAATCTTTATTGAAGAACACACGACTTGGAAAAAGTCGAGAATGACATAATGTTTACATACAAGCAATTTTATCACCTTGGTTGCAACGTAACATCACACGTAAATATCATCACCAAACCCCACCCCCTGTATCACATTTCTACTATTCCCACACAAACTACACATTATAATTGTTATGATTTTCACCCCCGAGTTCCCATGCTCTGCTGCCAGGTGTTTTCATGAGACATTCAGGAGTGTTGATGTTATGGCTCCAATTCCAGGGCTTGCAAATTCAGCCCTGGGAATTGGTCCCATGACATGGCGCCCCCCTTTTCTCCGTCCTCCTCTTCTGTGCTTCCTCCATCACGACTCTGAAATAAATCAAACAAGAACACTAGGTATCCATTTTGTCCAAAGTACCCATATACTTTTTTAATAAGCTGCGATGGAATACTGGATGTATTTTCCCCAAACTTTTTGGCAAGGACAATTGGAAAGTCACTTCGTTTATCACATCCTGTATCCTGAAGGGTCCAATAAATTTGGGGCCCAGTTTTCTTGAAGGTAGCCCCAATTTGATGTTTTGTGTGCTTAGCCACACTAAGTCCCCTTTCTCCAATTTATCGCCTTCCACCCTTTTCCTGTCTGCGAATGTTTTATACTTTTTGTGTGCTTCTTTTAATGATGCAGTCACCTGACTCCAACATTCTAGCATTTGGGTTTTCCATTTCCCTGCCCCTGTTTCTTCATTCTCTGCCCACCTTGGCAATTGGGGCAGAGGCTGAATCTCATACCCGTAAAAGGGGGTTTTATTTGTTGCGGAATGTATGGTAGAATTAAAAGCTAGTTCAGCGAAGGCTAGCCACTTAGACCAATCGTTTTGTCTCATATTAGAGTACATGCGAAGGAACTGCCCAAGCGTCTGTTGAGTACGTTCTACCGCCCCGTTTGTCATGGGGTGAAAAGCAGAACTTAGGCTCCTTTCTGCTCCTAGCATTTCCAAGAATTTTTCCCAGAATTTTGCTGTGAATTGAACACCCCTATCACTGACCACTCTACTAGGACATCCATGAAGTTTGTAAATGTGGTTTATGTATAATTCAGCCAGTTTCTCTGCCGATGGTAGTTTCGTCAGTGCTATAAAGTGGGCCTGTTTAGAAAAGAGGTCTAATACTGTCCATATGTAGCGATGTCCCCTGCTAACAGGCAGTTCTCCCACAAAGTCCATGGCTACACATTCCTAAGGCCTGGTAGGTTCTGCTACCGTTTGTAATAGTCCCATTGGCTTCCCTCCTCTCGATTTATTTCTGGCACAATCATCACATTGGATAACATAATTTTTTATGTCCTTTCTCATCCCTGGCCACCAACAGTGTTTTGCTATCGCCTTCGTCGTTTTTGTAATCCCCATATGACCAGCGCTCTGGTTATTATGAAAACGATGCAAAATCTTAATCCTCAGTATCGCTGGGATGTACAGTTTCTTTTTCACAAACCAAAATCCCCCCTTCTGCTCCCCTTGTTCCGCGTTGGATAAGATCCACTGATCTCCTTCATATGACTGCCTCAGTTCTTTTTCCCAACTATCTTCTTCGTCAAATTTGACAGTAGCAGTGCTCTCCCTTTGAGCCTGCGCTCTTGTACTGACAGCTAAACCCCATTGTCTTTCGGAAAATAACGTTCCCTCTTTTGCTGTGGTTATGTCCTCGTGCTGAGGCATGCGTGAAAGAGCATCTGCCAAAACATTCTGTTTCCCTTGGAAAAACTTTAATTGGAAATCGAACCTGCTAAAGTATTGTGCCCATCTAATTTGTTTGGGGGATAATTTTCGAGGAGATTTTAAGTACTGGAGGTTCTTATGATCAGACCAAATTTCAAATGGGATTCCACTCCCTTCGAGGAAGTGTCGCCAGCATTCCAAGGCCTTTAATATAGCTAATGCTTCTTTTTCCCATATGGGCCAACATTTCTCAGTTTCACTGAACTTCCGAGACAAATATCCGCAAGGTTTTAAGTTCCCATTTTGATCTTTTTGCAATAGTACTGCTCCGTATGCACAATCCGAAGCATCACAATGTATTATGAAAGGGCTTTGAATGTCGGGGTGCTTTAGGACAGGTTCTTCTGTAAAGCGTTCTTTTAGGGTTTCAAAAGCCTTTTGGCATTCTGGCGTCCAACTCAACTTGGCGCCAGGGGCTTTCACTTTCGCCGTCTCCCCTTTCCCCTTTGTTTTCAAAAGTTCTGTGAGGGGTGCGGTTATTTGTGCAAAGCCTTTTATGAATGATCTATAGAAATTTGCAAATCCTAGGAACGATTGCAACTGTCTCCTGGTTTGAGGCACTCCCCATTCTCTTACGTCCGACACTTTGGATGGGTCCATAGCTAACCCCTCCGGAGATATTCGATACCCCAAGAAGTCAATTTGCGTTTTGTTAAATTCACATTTGGAAAGTTTCGCATACAGTTTTGCTTCCCTCAGTTTTTGCAAAACTTCCCGGACTAGTTCAATGTGTTGCTCTCTGTCCTCGCTTACGATAAGGATATCATCCAAAAATATGAATACTCCACGATATAATAGTGGATGTAAGATTTCATTTATAAGCTGCATAAAGCAAGCGCCGCCATTTTTTAATCCAAAAGGCAAAATTTGATATTCAAAATGTCCGAATGCGCAGGAAAATGCAGTTTTCCAAGTATCCTCGGGTTTGATTCTTAATTTATGATAAGCTTCAATTAAATCAAGTTTGGTAAACATGCTCCCTTTCTTTAACACGGTAATCAGATCCTTTACTAAGGGCATAGGGTATTTATTATCCTTAGTAATTGCATTTAAATTTCGATAGTCAATGCACAGTCTTAAAGAGTTGTCTTTCTTTCTCCTAAATAACACTGGGGCTCCCAAAGGGGAGCTGGACGGCTTAATGAAGCCTCGCGCCAGATTCTTATCAATGTATTTCCTCAATTCCTCCTTCTCCTGAACAGACATGGGATACACTTTTGGTTTTGGTAAGTTTGCTCCTGGGGTTATTTCGATTTCTACTTCTATATTCCTTTTGGGAGGTAATTTACTTGCCTCTTTCTGATTGAACACATCCACAAAGTCCCTGTATTCAGGGGGCAATAGTTCTTGGTCTATTTCCCCCGCTTCATCTCCCTCGCTCTCTTCTTCTGCTATTTTGCTTATCTCCCATTGCGTTTGTTGCTCTTTAAATGCCAGGCTCTTTCCCCTCCAATCCACTTCGGGGTTTGCCTGTTCTAGCCATGGAATCCCTAGTATGATATTGTATGTGGCAATAGGGGCTATCACAAAGGATATTCTTCCTTCCCATTTGCCTATTTTACATGGGATCCCCTGTATTTCTTTTGTGGATACTTCCCCAGCAGCAACTGATCCATCTAGCTGCGAAAATGCAATGGGGGCGTCAAGCAGCGATTGCTGGCATTTTAGCGCCCCTGCTAATTCCGGAGTTATAATGTTCCTAGAGCAACCACAATCCACGAATGCTCTACAGGTGGCCCGATTCTCTAACCCCGACAAGCAGATCGGCACTACCAGCATGCGTTTGTCTTGACTCACCAGCCTCTCCGGAGGTTCTGGGGCTCGCACCTCCTCCTCCGCTCGTCTCCCGGCTCCTGGCGTGGGTTTTGAGGCTTTGGGCGGTTCTCCCTTTCGGGCCCAGCATTCTGCCGCCCGATGGCCCGTCTTCCCACATACAAAGCATCCCGGCTTAGGTCTGTTGTCGTCTCCTTTGAAGGGGATCCCCGGCCTCCCTCCGGTTCTCTCCTGCTTCCTCGTTTCTCCCCGACCCCTCGCCACCGGTCTCTGCTGGCCGCCGCCGCCGCCGCTCCGGAAGCGCTTTACTTGGGACAGGGTGGATTCGACGCGCCCTGCCAGTTGAATCCAACCCTGTAGTGTCTCTGGGTCATCTCTGTGCGCCGCCCAACTAAATACCTCGGGGCGCAGTCCCTCTTTGAATATCTCCACTTTGGTCACTTCGGACCACTCTGGTACCCTTTCCGCGAGATGGAGGAATTCTTCTGCGTACTCGGGTACCGTCTTGTCCCTCTGCTTTATTCCTTTTAGTTGGTCTCGAGCCCTCAATTGCTCCAGCGGGTCTCTAAATCGGTTTTCCAGTGCGGCGAGGAATTGGGGCACTGACCTCAAGCACGGGTCGCGTCTGGCATGTAATTGCACATACCAGCTGGCCGCTCCCCTCTTTAGAGTATTACCAATGGCCCGAACCATGCTTCCTTCGGAGGGGAATGTGTGTGCATTGTCCTCCATGTATCCTCTGATGCCAATGAGGAAAAAGTTCAGTTCGGATGATTCCCCTCCGTATTCCAGTTTGAGCTCCTCTCTCCTAGGCATCCATTCTGCGGCCCGCTGCCTTTGCATGGGTGGTCTGGGGAGGGGTTGCATCAGGTTCCCCTGAGCTGGCCCTTTGATCACTCCGCGTCCCAGCCCAGCGGTCGTTCCCCGCGGCCCTCGGAATTCCGCTGCTGCTGTCGGCCCTTCCATCCATCTGAACGCCGGTCCTGCTGTAGCCCCCGCACTTCGCACTCCTTCGCCGTACGGGGCATCCTCCCCGTCTCCATGGATCTCCGGCTCCTCCTCGCCTTCCTCCACCAACCCGCTGGACCCGATCCCTGGTCCCAGCGGTCTTTCAACCCCGACACCCATTCGGGGGGTTGGGAGTACTGTTGGAGTTGGCGGTCTCAGAGTCCCCAAGGCTCGCTGGCGATCCTCCTCGCGCGCCATCCTTTCTCGGAACTCCAGCTCCTGCCAATACTCCTCATCTCCACCGCCGCCTGTTGCCGTTGGGCTCTGCGTCGATGCGCGCTGGCCCCTCTGGCTCCAAGCCTCGTCCTTACTCGGCTCTCTTTCGGCACCGTATCGAGTGGGCTCCCTCTGGAGATTCTCCTCCAACAGCGGCACCAATCTTCCCACGGTTTCCGACAGCCTGGACAGGTTGGTCTCCAAGATAGACAACCGTAGGGCCACTGTCTCCGGCATGCTCCCTCCAGACCCCCAACTGGTCTCTGCAGCTGCTGAGACACCTCTTCCTCCTCTGGGGAACCTCTGGGTCACTCCGTTCAGTCTGGGGTATCCGGTAGAGGAAGCGATGGCTTGTAGCGTTTCCTCTCCCAGCGGCCGAGCCTCTGGCAAGGGCCCCTCTGCTCCTTTCGGGCTTTGATCGCCCCCTCCACTCATTTTCACTTCACTGCGACTCCGCAGGAGGGTGAGAATGGGATTCTCGACTTAAATGTCACGCTCACTTCAAACGACCAGCATGAACGCAGATCAAAGACAGCTGCTATCAAAACCAATCTTTATTGAAGAACACACGACTTGGAAAAAGTCGAGAATGACATAATGTTTACATACAAGCAATTTTATCACCTTGGTTGCAACGTAACATCACACGTAAATATCATCACCAAACCCCACCCCCTGTATCACATTTCTACTATTCCCACACAAACTACTCATTATAATTGTTATGATTTTCACCCCCGAGTTCCCATGCTCTGCTGCCAGGTGTTTTCATGAGACATTCAGGAGTGTTGATGTTATGGCTCCAATTCCAGGGCTTGCAAATTCAGCCCTGGGAATTGGTCCCATGACACCTGATAGCGATGAGGAGTTGTAACTGGCATAAAATGGGGTCTTGAATCCAGGGCTAATTGCGTTGGGCAAGGTAATCTGGACGAACGCTTGGGCTCTTGTTGGGAATTTCCTGAAGACGGGTGTGTTTCGTTTGCTGACTACGTAAGTTACCAAGGACACTGGGCATAGACGGCGGGAGGAACTGTGTGGGCTTTTTGTTGTGCAACCTGTGTTTAATCTTATTAGCTTGGACCTCCGTCGTCTTCTTGACGGACATTATTTACCTACTCGGAATTGACGCTGGACTGGCTGACTGACTGACTGACTGACTGGCTGACTACGACCTTGGACTACCCTCTCTTTGGCTATCGGAGGATTTCGTGGAACCTAAGACGCCTGCACCTGGCCTTCGACCTCGGACCGGATTAGGACCCCGCTGACCGCTGCAACCCTGATTGATGTGTTTGGACCCGGAGTTCGCCCGCTGCACGGAGGAGTAACAACTTAGTTGCTCAACCACAGCTGTTGAGTAGCAGAGAGGAATCTGCTGCCAGTATTTATGTTCTATTGAATCTTTATTTACCAGCTTTTGTTTGTTTTAAGTCCCAGGCTGAAGTAAGCATTTTTGGTTTAACCCAGATTAAACTCCTGTTTAATCCGGTTTAGCTTTTGAACCGTTTTTGAGTGACTTTTCACATTGAAGGCGAGTGTTTGCCTAGCTCTTTGTTTTCTACAAGCATTTTTGGTTCTGTGTCTTTAATAAACTGTGTTGAATCTTATCTGGTGGCGTTCTGTCCTTGACAGAAGGCGTCCCCCATTCTGTATCTTTGATTTCCATTTTTTCTGCCGAAGTGAAGTATCTTGCATTTGTCCCTGTTGAACTTCATTTTGTTAGTTTCGGCCCATCTCTCTAGTCTGTCAAGATCGTTTTGAATTCTGCTCCTTTCTTCTGGAGTGTTGGCTATCCCTCCCAGTTTTGTGTTGTCTGCAAACTTGATGATCTAACCCTTCGTCTAAGTCGTTAATAAAGATGTTGAACAGAACCGGGCCCAGGACGGAACCCTGCGGCACTCCAGTTGTCACTTCTTTCCATGATGAAAACGACGCATTGGTGAGCACCCTTTGGGTTCGTTCGCTTAGCCAATTACAGATCCACCTAACCGTAGTTTTGTCTAGCCCACATTTTACTAGTTTGTTTGCCAGAAGGTCGTGGGGGACTTTGTCGAAGGCCTTACTGAAATCCAGGTACGCTACATCCACAGCATTCCCTGTATCGACCCAACTCATAACTCTATCGAAAAAAGAGATCAGATTAGTCTGGCATGACTTGTTTTTGGTAAATCCGTGTTGACTATTAGCAATGACCGCATTTGTTTCTAAGTGTTTGCAGACCACTTCCTTAATGATCTTTTCCAGAATCTTGCCTGGTATCGACGTGAGGCTGACCGGACGGTAATTGTTTGGGTCGTTCTTTTTTCCCTTCTTAAAGATAGGGACCACATTTGCCCTCCTCCAATCTGCTGGGACTTCTCCTGTTCTCCAAGAACTCTCGAAGATGATTGCCAGTGGTTCTGAAATAACTTCCGCTAGTTCCTTCAATACTCTTGGATGTAGCTGATCTGGCCCTGGGGACTTGAATTCGTTTAGAGTGGTCAGGTGTTCCTGGACAACTTGTCTCCCTATTTGGGGTTGGATTTCCCCCAATCCTTCGTCCATTCCATGTTGCTGAGGTTGAAGATGGCTTTCTTTTTGTGAGAAGACCGAGGCAAAGAAGGCATTAAGCAGTTCTGCCTTTTCCCTGTCCCCTGTCGCCATCACCCCATCTTCTCCTTGCAGTGGCCCTATCGCCTCCCTTTTCTTCCTTTTTCTACCAACGTAAGCAAAAAAGCCTTTTTTGTTGTTTTTAATGCCCCTGGCAAGCCTGAGCTCATTTTGCGCTTTAGCCTTGCGAACCTTTTCCCTACAGGTGTTGGCTATACGTTTGAATTCTTCTTTGGTGATTTCTCCCCTTTTCCACTTCTTGTGCATGTCACCTTTGAGCTTTAGCTCAGTTAGAAGTTCTTTGGACATCCATTCTGGCTTCTTTGCATTTGTCTTATTTTTCTTCTTTGTTGGCACTGTTTGCATTTGCGCCTTGAGTATTCCACTTTTGAAAAACTCCCACCCATCCTTAACTCCCTTGTTTTTTAATATTGGCGTCCATGGAATGCCGCTCAGTAATTCCTTCATTTTTTGGAAGTCAGCTCTCTTAAAGTCCAGAATGCGTGTTTGACTTGTCTTAGTTTCAGCATTCCTTTGCATTGCAAACTGCAGGAGCACATGGTCACTTGCCCCTAAGGATCCAACCACTTCAACTGTATTGATCAGGTCTTCCACATTTGTTAAGATTAGATCAAGAGTTGCTGATCCCCTTGTTGCCTCTTCTTCTTTCTGGACCATAAATTTGTCTGCAAGGCAAGTGAGGAATTTGTTGGACTTTGTACTCTTGGCCGAGTTTGTTTTCCAGCAGATATCGGGATAATTGAAATCGCCCATGACTACTATATCTCTTCTTTGTGCCTGTTTGGTCAGCTGTTGACAGAAGGCTTCATCAAGTCCTTCATCCTGACTCGGAGGTCTGTAGTAGACACCCACAAGATCTTTTTGAGTCCCGGTTCCCTTGATTCTTATCCAGATGCTTTCAAGCTGGTTTCCCGGATTACAGTCTTGCATTTCTTCTGCAACGTAACTGTTTTTGACATATAAAGCTACTCCCCCTCCTCTCCCTTTTGTTCTATTTCTGTGAAAGAGGTTATAGCCCTCAATGGCTACATTCCAGTGATGGGAGTCATCCCACCAGGTTTCAGTGATGCCTATAACATCGTATGTGTGGTGCTGTGCTAAGAGTTGGAGTTCGTCTTGCTTATTTCCCATGCTCTGAGCATTAGTATAAAGACATGTAAGCCCCTGTGACCTCCCCTCGAGCTGTTCATTTGGGATTATTGTGCTCTCTGTACTTGGTCATTGCTGTGTTTGTGCAGCCCTCTGTTTAGCCTTTTGGCGGTTCCCTGTGGTTGTGGGTAATATAGTGTTCGCCAGGCTGTTGTTCCCCTCCCCCAGTGGATCTAGTTTAAAGTGCGCCTGATGAGGTTTGTGAGACTGTGTGCAAAAAGATGTTTTCCTACTTGTGTGAGATGCACCCCATCACTTGCTAGTAGTCCATCCTCTTGGAAGAGTAGACCATGGTCAAGGAAGCCAAAATGCTCCTCTTGACACCATTTTCTGAGCCAGTTATTGACCTGTACTTTGGCGTGGAAAGGCAAAAAAGCACTCCAAGCAGTCTTGCCGACCACACAACCAGGAGGTGTCAAGAGACAACGCAGGCTCCTCGGCTTGGAAACGGAGAAGAACATCTTCCCCAAAAGCCAGATATAAGCATTGCCTCCAGAGCCAGAAATGAAAGGAGAAGCCTTTGCCTTTGTCTGTGTATTTATCTCATTTATGGCATTGTAAAAAAGCATTGAATGTTTGCCTGTATCTGTTTATATACTGTGTCTTTTCTGAGTCCCCTCGGGGAGAAGGGTGGAATATAAATAAAGTGCTATAGTAATAATAATAATAATAATAATAATAATAATAATAATAATAATTCCTTTAGTGCAACTTTACTGTCAACTTCCAACAAGTGCATTTGAAAAGTATGTGCATTATGTGATGTTGCCATCTGAAATAAGGATTATGTAGAACAATTAACACATGACTCTATATGTGCAGATTTAGTTGCAACCATCCTGTTCACAGCCATGTCCTAATCTTTGGTTTTGAGGAATCAAACCTTTCTTTGGCCAGCCCTGTCCAACCCCAACATGGAAGCAAGCATCAACTGTCATTTTGGTTCACTTCTATCCATGGGATTGCACTCGTCTTTCTCCGCAGGCAGAAAAATGTTTCAGGATTGCCCTGATGCCTGACAACCATTGATAGGTGTCTCCTTCAAAAATGTTCCAAACCAACAAAGCAAACCAACATTTAAGCCAGAGGGCATCTTGTGATATATAAAAGCTCAGCAATAAATAGAGAATGGTGGAGAAGCATCTTTCTCGCTCAAATTGTTGTCTGTCCAGTCTGTTTGCTGACACTTAATGTTTAGGAAAGAATATGAGAAAGAGAAAATCCATTCTTTTTCATCTTGCTTATAATATATAGGCATTTATTATTCGTTTCTGAGAACCACCATGGTGTAGGTGGTTGAATATTGGACTATGAGTCTGGATGACTATGATTCCTTCTGCAGTGCCAGAAATACAGCTGAATGGTGTAACATTAGAAAATGTTGACCATTTCCGCTCCCTTGGCAGCCACCTCTCCACAAAAGTCATCATTGACACTGAAATACAACACCGCTTGAGCTCTGCGAGTGCAGCATTCTTCCGAATGAAGCAGGATAGGGATATCAAGGTGCTTGTTTATAAAGCTATTGTCCTCCCAACCCTGTTATATGTCTGCAAAATGTGGACTGTCTACAGACATCACACTCAATTCCTGTAACAATTCCATCAGCATTGCCTTTGAAGAATACTGCAAATCTCTTGGGAAGACAGGTGGACAAATGTCAGTGTGCTGGAAGAAGCAAGACCACCAGCATTGAAGCAATGCTCCTATGATCAACTCTGCTGGACTGGCCACGTTGTCCAAATGCCTGATCATGATCGCCGTCTCCAAAAGCAGTTACTATACTCCCAACAGAAAACGGAATGTTTGTGGACAGGAGAAGAGACTGAAAGATGTACTTAAAGCTAACCTCAAAAACTGTAGCATAGACACTGAGAACTGGGAAGCCCTGGCCCTTGAGCGTTCTAACTGGAGGTCAGCTGTGACCAGCAGTGCTGTGGAATTTGAAGAGGCACGAATGAAGGGCAAAAGGGAGAAACGTGCCAAAAGAAAGGTGCATCAAGCCAACCCTGACCGGGACTGCCTTCCACTTGGAAACAGATGCCCTCACTGTAGAAGAACATGTGGGTCAAGAATAGGACTCCACAGTCACCTATGTACCCGTGGCCAAGACACTACACATCATACCCGGACAACGAGGGATCACCTAAGTAAGTAAGTAAGTAAGTAATGAGTCAGGAGAGTACAATTCAAATGACTGTTTAGCCATAGAAATCCACTGGATTACTTTGGGCAAGTCTAGGTTCCAAAGGAGAGGATTCTAAGCATATCTTGAATTTAGTTTCACTCTTAATTTCCATTGTTGGGATTATTTGTTCCTTCCATTGGTTTGAAGCGACAGTGGTCCAAACCTTTTGATTAGTCTTAGGGTTACAGAATCAATGTGATCAATGTACAGGCAGATTTTGGCATTTGATTCAGCAGATCTACTCTGATTAGGACTAGTAATCAATACCTTGATGATAATGAGCACAGCCCCAAACAGAGGCAAAGAACAATATTGTGTCCCTGCCATTCTATGCACAAAGAAACAACACTTTTTGAACTGTAGATCCCAAAATCCCGCAGCCGGCATGGGCTCTGGGATTGCTTAGCATCTCAAGTCCCATTCAGCCCTTGCATTTTGACTATTCATCTCAGTGAGAGCTTTTGCAGCTTCTGAAGCGAGTGCACTATATTGAGCATGGAATGAACCTTAATTTCATCTGGAACAAAATCCATAGCATGCCACTGTATATCTCTGAGCCTTCCTGGAGCAAAGGCAATCATTCCACTGCCCTGTCTTAGACTGCTAAAAATAGTCCACAAAATACAGTTCGGCTCTCAAGCCTCCACATGGTAAGTCATGAGGAGGAAAAGAAGTGTTTCGTGGTACTTTCAGTTTGGAGATTGCTTTGTAGTCCTGGTTGCCTTCCTAAATAGCCGCAAAAAGGAACGAGTGGGGCTGCGTTCATTTCCATTGACTGTATTTTTTGAGATTTTGCATTGTCATGACTGCAGTGACAAAGGTCTGTCATAATACTTACGACTAATAATGCCTCCCTAAACCAAGTATATAGTCTGGCAGCATCGCAACCAAAGCATTGCCAAAGGGCTAGCAATCATTGTTGCCATGTGCTTTCAAGTTGTTCTTGACTTAGGCTGTATTGGATCCTGATCCTGGCTTCTCATAGCCATCCCTTCCGATTTGGTGTCATCTGCAAGCATTATCAGCCTGCCCTCTAAACCAGGGCTTTTCAACCTTCCTAATGCTGCGACCCCTTAATCCAGTTCCTCATGTTGTGGTGACCTCAAACCATAAAATTATTTTCGTTGTGACTTCATAACTGTCGTTTTGCTACTGTTATGAATCATAATGTAAATATCTGATATGCAGGATGTATTTTCATTTACTGGACCAAATACCCGATACGTCCAAATTTTAATACTAGTGGGGTTGGGCAGGGATTGATTTTGTAATTTGGGAGTTGTAGTTGCTGGGATTTATAGTTAATTTATAATCAAATTTATAATCCACCAACAATGAAATTTAACCATACTTGGCACATAGAACTCCCATGACCAACAGAAAATACTGGAGGGGTTTGGTGAACGCTGACCTTGAGTTTTGGAGTTGTACAAGCTCATCTACACCCAGTAGGAAGATGGATCTGGACCAAACTTGGCACAAATGCTCAATATGCCCAAATCTGAACATTGGTGGATTTTGGGGGAAATAGACCTTGATATTTGGGAGTTGTAGTTGTTGGGATTTATAGTTCATCTACAATCAAAGAGCCCCTTAAACCCCACCAACGATTGAATTGAACCAATCTTGTCACACAGAACTCCCATGACTAACAGAAAATACTGGAAGGTTTTGGTGGTCACTGATCTTGAGTTTTGAAGTTGTAGTTCACCTACATCCAGATAGCACTGTGGATTCAAACAATGATGGATCTGGACCAAATTTGGCTCAAATACTCAATATGCCCAAATGTGAACACTGGTGGAGTTTGGATAAATTAGACCTTGGGAGTTGTAGTTGCTGGGATTTTTAGTTCACTTACAATCAAAGAGCCCCTTTAATCCCACGAATGATAAAATTGGGCCAAACTTCCCACCCAGAACCCTGCTGACTAACAGAAAATATTGGTCTTTGGTAACCCCTCTGACACCTCCCTCGCAACCCCCAGGGGGTCCCGACCCCAGGTTGAGAAACACTGCTCTAAAACTTCATCTAGAGAGACCCCAATATTGTCCTGTATTTTGGAGCATGCTACAGATGTTATTTCCCAGTACAGTAGAGTCTCACTTATCCAACACTCGCTTATCCAACATTCTGGATTATCCAATGCATTTTTGTAGTCAATGTTTTCAATATATTGTGATATTTTGATGCTAAATTCATAAATACAGTAATTACTACATAGTATTACTGCGTATTGAACTACTGTTTCTGTCAAATTTGTTGTATAACATGATGTTTTGGTGCTTAATTTGTAAAATCATAACCTAATTTGATGTTTAATAGGCTTTTCCTTAACCCCTCCTTATTATCCAACATATTCACTTATCCAACATTCTGTCAGCCCGTTTATGTTGGATAAGTGAGACTCTACTGTACCTTTACATCCAACATGATAAAGAGTGAAACTCCCACACCAGAGCTGGCAGGGTTTTTAATGCTAATGTCAAAACCCAGGATCCCATAGGAGTATTCTATGGCATCCAAAGGGTCACAGACAGCTTTCATTGCAATGTAGGGAGTGCAACCCATATCCCTCTCCAAACACTTGTAGTGAGAAACAGGAATCAAAGTTTGCAAACCAACTTCCTGACCTCCCACTTCGGAATGCAAAACACTTGAGGTGTCTTTCAGAGGAGACTGAGTTTCGGAGAAGACTGCTTTCAGTCTGGGAAGGACTGCCAGAAGGCAAACCCGGCTGTCATGCTTGGTCTTGATTAATGACCTGCAGGATTACCGATTCTGAAGGTCATTTTGACATGCTCCATCACCCACCTTTGGCTTGCGGCAGGAATACATCAATGCGGAGGCAATTACAGGTACCTTTACTCCAGGGGAAACCCACAGGGCTTTGTAGAAGGAAAACGGGATCCTTGACACATCTTTAAGCCAGACCAGTGGTTCTCAACCTTCCTAATGCCACGACCCCTTAATACAGTTCCTCATGTTGTGGTGATCCCCAACCATAAAACTATTTTTGTTGCGACTTCATAACTGTCATTTTGCTACTGTTATGAATCATAATGTAGATACCTGATATGCAGGATTTATTCACTGGTCTAAATTAGGCATAAATACCTGATGCGCCCAAATTTGAATACTGGTGAGATTGGGGGAGGGTTAATTTTGTCATTTGAGAGTTGTAATTGTAGTTGTAATTTGAGATTGTAGTTTACCTACAATCAAAGGGCATTCTGAACTCCACCAAGGATGGAATTGAACCAAACTTGGCACACAGATCTCCCATGATCAACAAGAAATACTGGAAGGGTTTGGTGGGCATTGACCTTGAGTTTGGGAGTTGTAATTCACCTGCATCTAGAGAGCACTGTGGGCTCAAACAATGATGAATCTGGATCAAACTTGGCATGAATCCCCAATATGGCCAAATTTGAACACTGGTGAAGTTTTGGGGTAATAGGCCTTGACATTTGGAAGTTGTAAGGTAAAGGTAAAGGTTTCCCCTGACATTAAGTCCAGTCATGTCTGACTCTGGGGGTTAGTGCTCATCTCCATTTCTAAGCCGAAGAGCCGGCGTTGTCTGTAGACACCTCCAAGGTCATGTGGCCGGCATGACTGCATGGAGCGCCGTTACCTTCCTGGCGGAGCGGTACCTATTGATCTACTCACATTTGCATGTTTTCGAAGTGCTAGGTTGGCAGGAGCTGGAGCTAACAGCGGGCGCTCATTCTGCTCCCGGGATTTGAACCTGAGACCTTTTGGTCCGCAAGTTCAGCAGCTCAGCGCTTTAACACACTTCACCACCGGGGCTCCTTGGAAGTTGTAGTTACTGGGATTTATAGTTCACCTATGATCAAAGAGCCCCTTGAGCCCTACGAACGATAGAATTGGACCAAACATCCCACACAGAATCCCCAGAAAATACTGGTTTTTGGTGACCCCTCTGAACTCCCTCACCACCCCTCTAGGGGTCCTGACCCCCAGGTTGAAAAACGCTGTCATAGAGCAAAGCATTTTAGGTGCACCTGTATAATTTTGGATGCTGCCTTCTAGAGATGACGGTGTTCATTGGGAATGCAGAAGCTGCCAATGTTTATATCCCACTGACCAATGGTAAAATAAGAAGGCACATTTGCAGACTAATAATCAGTTACATAGCATTGGCATTCTGCAGAACAATGGTGCAGCAGAAGGATCATTTCCATCTGTGGGCTCAGTGTAGGGTATCAGTCATATTTGGAAACTTTCCTGCTTCGGCACCTCTCCTCCCTTCATTCTTGTATTATTTTACATTTGTGGTGTTGACGCTCGGCCAAACTACACAGCATATGCTGCAAATGCTCTGAAATGCACATAACCTGCAGTCATGTTTACCAAAGAAACCCTGCAAAGCCCACTGTGCTTCACAAACGTGATCAAAACACCAGAACAAGGCAGAAAATGTACTTTTTAAAATCCAGCTCCTAGATCCTTTTAAAGGTCTTATTGCAGACCTTTGGGTTGATGAGATTTGTAGCCCAACATCTGGAAGGCACTAGGTTGGAAAAAGATGCTGCAGAGTTCTGTAGTGCCAAAAAGAATGGACACATGAAACTACAATTGCATTGAATACGATTAAATATGATTGCATGGTTACATTAAAGCAGAATATTTCCCAAAGACATCATCATACTTGTCCAGGATTAAATCCTATTAGCCAACTTCCATGCATTCTGTTATGGAAATTGTTGGACATCATAGAATGGTTTGTGAAACAAGTAACAGGAGCTTTACTTAACTTCAAGATATCAAACATCAATAATATATACAATGGTCTCTCTGAATGTTCACAGAGAACATAGAAAATAAACAGTCCTTTTTAATAGTCCATAAATATGCCTCAATGCCTTAGAAATGACAAGGTTTTAGAGAGTCGGCCGCCATCTTCTTTCCTGGCTGTTTCCAGTCAGCACTCTCTTTTACTCATTAAGGTGAAACCCTGCACAAATCGGTTCCCTTGGCAGCATGGTAGAGAAAGTAGCCAATCAGATTTTCCAGCTCTTCACAGGCTCAGCCAATCAGCTGCTGACACATACTTTTGCAGTTAATCCATTACATCATGGTGTCTTTTACAAATCCCAACATAGGCTCCCCAACAAATGCCTTTCCTTTATCAGCATCAAGGAAAGATAAAGGGAAATTCCCTCTGAACAAATCTTGCCAAGATTTTATAGGTTTAACTTAGCGTCAGAAATGACTTGAAAGCACACCACAACTTTATGTACATTTATGTACATTTTGCCTTTATTGTATTTCTTTTATGTTAGTAACCAACTGTAACATCTCATTTGGGGAAAATATGAGGTATAAATAAAGTGATTGATTGCCTGTCCTGCCATCCAAACAAATGAAATGGGTTCCACCAGAGGCAATTTGTTGGAATGGGCCAAATGTCTTTTGGGGAAGCTTTCTGTTATTACACCATTGTTAAGAAACAAGGAATCCCTGAAAGGCTTCCAAGGCATTTGCAAAAAGATGACTTAACATCCACTATATGAGTCCTGCCTTGAAGAACAATGCTCTCCAAAAAAAGAAGGGCAGACTATTTCCCGAGAGCTTCCCCTCCTCATTGGTGCTAGTTGGAGGGCAAACATGACAAATCTCCTTCATAAACATGGGTTGTTTGTAGACCAAACACAGTGTAATTGCTTGGCTGTGCTATTAACACCAGATTGTTTATCTGAAGCTTTATTCAGGATCAGCGAGAAAGCAATACTCCAGAGGAACTTCGTGTAGCCAAGCCCCAATGGACAGCCTCAGCACATTCTGGAAGTAACAGATCACGAGTAACAACAAGGGCTGAAAACTTCATGTACATTTTTTTAAAGCTCTCACCATCAACTGGAACAAAATTAAGAAAAATAAGAGTATGTGGGATGAAACTGTGAGATGTTCCTGTTGCTTCTTTTCTGTTCTCTTTGGGAAAATAAAAGTTGGGTACCATTCCTCCTGGGAGATACAAAAAAATCCATCATGCAGTAAAAATTGATTTTCGGTCACATGGGGTTTGCTTTTGCAGCTCTCTATGCCATGTCTTCTGGCTTCTAACATTTTATAAGCTGCTCAAAAATGGTGACAAAAAATCCTTGGCAGAAATCTTTGTCATTGTGTTTATAAGACCTGTCAGAATTCCACTTCTCAAATGAGGTAATTTTAATCTCTTTCTCTCTTTTTTTTCTCACACTCTTTTGCTGCAGCCAGTAGATGCAGTTGAATATATTTTATTATAGAGTGGGATGGAGGTGACCTTGTGGCTCATTAGATATAAGGAAAACTCTCTGCATCCGAAAGAAGACAAGGAGATAAGATGAACCAGAATAGATTAGACCAAAAGCTTATCTGAACCAGCAATAATGGGCCACTGTGGTCAGTTGTATGGGCATATTATCCTCCCAGAATAATGTTGAAGACTATATCTCCCCAAGTGACATTGGAGGACTAAATCCATGGGTTCAAACGACAGGAAAGGAGGTTCCACCTGAACATTAGGAAGAACTTCTGGACCATTATATGAGCTGTTCAGCAATGGAACTCTCTGCCTCGAAGTCTGGTAGAGGCTTCTTCTTTGAAGGCTTTGAAACAGAGGTTGGGTGGCCATCTGTCAGGGGTGATTTGATTGTGCTTTTCCTGCCTGGCAGAATGGGATTGGATGGCCCACTATAATAATATAGTGATTTCAGCACTGAATGGGGTTTGAATCTCCCCTTTGGCCTTGGAAACCCACTGAGTGGCCTTAGAATCATAGAATCATAGAATAGTAGAGTTGGAAGAGACCTCATGGGCCATCCAGTCCAACCCCCTGCCAAGAAGCAGGAAATCGCATTCAAAGCACCCCTGACAGATGGTCATCCGGCCTCTGCTTAAAAGCCTCCAAAGAAGGAGCCTCCACCACAGTCCGGGACAGAGAGTTCCACTGCCGAACAGCCCTCACACTGAAGAAGTTCTTCCTGATGTTCAGGTGGAATCTCCTTTCCTGTAGTTTGAAGCCATTGTTTCTGCAGGGCAGCAGAAAACAAGCTTGCTCCCTCTTCCCTATGACTTCCCCTCACATGGCTATCATGTCTCCTCTTAGCCTTCTCTTCTGCAGGCTAAACATGCCCAGTTCTTTAAGCCGCTCCTCATAGGGCTTGTTCTCCAGACCTTTGATCATTTTAGTTGCCCTCCTCTGGACGCTTTCCAGCTTGTCAACATCTCCCTTCAACTGCAGTGCCCAGAACTGGACACAGTGTGATTCCAAGTGTGGTCTGACCAAGGCAGAATAGAGGGGAGCAGGACTTCCCTGGATCTAGATGCTATACCCCTATTGATGCAGGCCAGAATCCCGTTGGCTTTCTTAGCAGCCTCATCACATTGTTGGCTCATGTTTAACTTGTTGTCCACGAGGACTCCAAGATCTTTTTCACATGTACTGCTGTCTAGCCAGGCGTCCCCCATTCTGTATCTTTGATTTCCATTTTTTCTGCCGAAGTGAAATATCTTGCATTTGTCCCTGTTGAACTTCATTTGGTTAGTTTCGGCCCATCTCTCTAGTCTGTCAAGATCGTTTTGAATTCTGCTCCTGTCTTCTGGAGTGTTAGCTATCCCTCCCAGTTTGGTGTCGTCTGCAAACTTGATGATCATGCCTTCTAACCCTTCGTCTAAATCGTTAATAAAGTGGCCTTGAGAGAATCACATTTTCTGAGCATGCATCTTGACTAGGAATAGTGCAATTTGGCACCACTTTAACTGCCATGGCTCAAGGCGTTGAAATGATAAGATTTGCAGTTGGTGAGGTACCAGCACATCTTGACGACAAAAGCCAAATTTATTATAAAACGGCGACGCTCATGATTTCATTGCATCGAGCAGTTAAAGTGGTGTCAAACTGCATGAAGTCCACAGTTAAGATGCATGCTCAGACTCAAAAGAAAAGCAAAAGCAACCCCCTCCAAACACATTGTGTAAAGAAAGGCCCAGGATCAGTTCTTGAGTTTCTTAGCTTGCAACTACTTTCCAAAACCCTATCAAGAACCCACTTACTTGTGTACCAACAAATCTCATTCTGCAGCTACTTTCTCTGCCACATCGGCCATTTCCCTTATCTGAGGACTCTCTGGATTTGGAATAATAGTTCTCTGGATGTGATGGAGAGGCCAAGCAAACTGGGAATGTGATGTACCTCTTCCCATGGAGACTATGATGATCTCTGCGGCAATGATATCTAGTCTTGGCTTCTGCTCCATCCAAAGCTAGTACAAGTGAGCAGATGAAACTTAATAGGCTCCATGGCTCCTTCACATTCCCTCCTGCCAAGAAACTCAGAAAGCTTATGACACTGGCTGTAGGCAAATAAAGCTCTGCCAGGGAGAAAGAGAATAAGAAGCAATTGAATATATATCTTTATTTGCATCACCAGAACAAAAAAAAAGTGACAGGGGACGGCGTTGAGCAGATACTTTGGTATCTCCCTGCACCTGCCTTCCAGCCCACACCAATTCTGTTTCTTTGCAAACTGAGAGCAAAACGATTCTGGAAAATTGTCACAGTAGAAAAACAAACCCTTTATGTGAAAATTGCACGCAGGAGCAAAGTAATCTTCCATGTGAAGAACACAAACTCCCCTGCTGGCTTTCAAGAGCAGGATTTGGAGGGATAGAGCTGTGGGATAAACAGATTTGGGCGAAATAATTAAAACAGGTCACCAACAGAGTAGCATTTTCATTTAGACAGGGAATGGAGAAAGTGTTTCTATTGAAATAAAAATATCCAGAAGTACTTTCAAAAACAATGGAAGAATGGTTTTGTTTGTGGGCATCATGCAGTCCTCAAAGGACCACTAACTGGACCCAAGAGGTCCTGGAGATGCCCTTTGTTGTTATTATACAGATGATCTCATTATGTTATTACAATGGGGATGTGCATAAAGCTGACCCTCACAGAGCAACCATTTATATGATCCCATTAAATCTGGAGTCTGGAATACTTCGTTCATGCAACAGCCGATAATGCTAGAAACATAGAATCAAACAATCCAAAAGTTGGAAGAGACCCCAAGGACCATCCAATCCAATCCCATTCTACTATTCAAGACTACCGGATCCAAGCAATCCTGACAAATAGCCATCCAATCTCTGTTTAAAACACCAGAGAAGGAAACTCAACTAGATTCCAAGGCAACATATTCCATCTTTGAACAATTCTTACTCTTGGGATTATCTTCATAATGTTTAGGTGTAATGTCTTTTCCTCTTTCGAATCCATTGCTCCATTGTGTCCTAATCTCTTGGTCAGCAGAAAGCAAACTTGCCCCTTCCTCAATATGATGTCCTTTCAAATATGTAAACATGGGTTATCATGTTCCTTCTTCCACATCTAAACACATCCAGCTCCTGTAACTGCTCCTTATAGCGATTCATGGTTTTTTGATAGCCCATCAAATGTCAGTGTGCATGCCAACATTCATTCCTATGGTCAGGACCGTATTGGGAGTAGAGGTGCTGAAACTAATATTGACTACCAACCATCCACCATGATGCTCATAGCAAAGAGAGGGAGTCTGTCTGTTGGGCAAGGTTTATTTTCTGGATGACAGCTCAGCTCTTCAACCAGAAAGCTACCCTAGACTCTCAGCTGGTATGCACATGCAGCATTCGGTGGATGGACGTTTCTCTGTTTTGCACATGATTGCAAAAAAACCAAATCTGGTCTTATGTATCCGCTAGCAAGCGAAAGCCACATCACGGATGCAAGCCCCATCATTTTGACAGAATGAATGGTTTTAGCTATTTGCCAAACAAAGGAGGATCAGAAGAGGATGAAGCTCAGTGGACATAGGCTTTACACATTGGCCCATCACTTGGTGACACAGAAACAGTGCAAATAATAATAATAGAAAGGGTATGAGTCTCTATTTTCATCTGAGTGAAGGGAATAAAGAGCTAACATCCTATATAGCAATTGCATCGAGTCCAACTGCTATGAGGGTGCAATGCACAACTACTGTTGTTCTGAAATATGGCCACCAAACCTCTGTTTAAGGATACCCAAAAGTTGGAAGTCCACCCCTCTTTGAGGCAATCTATTCTATTGTCATATAGGAGCCCCAGTAGCGAAGTGTGTTAAAGCACTGAGCTGCTGAACTTGCAGACCGAAAGGTTCAAATCCCGGGAGCAGAGTGAGCGCCCGCTGTTGCTCCAGCTTCTGCCAACCTAGCAGTTCGAAAACATGCAAATGTGAGTAGATCAATAGGTACTGCTCCAGTGGGAGCAGTCATGCCACCACATGACCTTGGAGGTGTCTATGGACAACGCCAGCTCTTCAGCTTAGAAATGGAGATGAGCACCAACCTCCAGAGTCAGACTTAACAATATCTGAGAAAAATGCACCACAGTAAAGGTTCAAAACATAGAACACAATATGTATATTAGAGCATCATATGGTCTCCTCAGAAGGGAAACTTTTTGGATTCACAAATTGAGAACAACCACACCTCATGGTTTGAATGATAAACTTGACTTCAGCTGTTTCCTGTAATTATATATTAAAACTGTCAGATGACCACTAATGGCTGCTCGCACTATAGAATCCACAATCAGCACGTAGTCACTGCGAACATGTGAGTAGACAATTGTAACTATTATGCCTGGGAGTAAACACTATGGTAATTATAGCATTTGTTGATATGTCTATTTTCACCTGCTCTATATAAATCATATGTGATATCTTATAAAGAGCACTATATTAGACCATTTTCCTTTTATCTTTTTAAGAAAACTTGAAGCTGAGCCAACAATACAAATATTCAAAATATTGCCACTTACCAGATGAAGGGTTAACTGAAACTGGAGTAAACCTGGGAACCAGTAGTAAACGGCTTATATGGACAGCTTACTTCGGCTCACAGCCAGCCACTTTAAAATAACATCTATCTGACCGGGCTTCCTGGCTGGGAACTGTAAATGACTGCAACATTTGTTACAAACTGAAGCTACAGCCAATTGACTGCATTTACATCCTGAGGAGTCCTATAGAACTACTCCAAGACTACAGAGACTTTGATTTGTTTTGACTCCAAGCCAGGTTTGAGCCAATTGATTTGTACACTGATATATTTAATTTTACAGCATATTACATGCCATTTTGAAGAGACTGAATGTACACATACTGTGTCGCTAACAAACTTTAGTTGGAGTCTTGTTGATATGTCTGATATATGTTTTATACTGAAAACTTCTCTGTGTAGCAATTAAATCTGGATGATTGAAGTAAAAGTCTTTATACTCTGAAAGTCACGACTGTGTGCCACTACAGCTGACAGAATTGGATCATCAGTTGTATTATTATTGTATTATTGTTAACATTATTATGTATATGATGCTCTAATATACATATTGTGTTCTATGTTTTGAACCTTTACTGTGGTGCATTTTTCTCAGATATTGTTTAGAATAGACAGCTGTGTTTAGTTATTATTATGACTGGACTTAACGTCAGGGGAAACCTCTACTGTCAAATAAAATAATAAAACTTTATTTGTATCTTTGATCAAACTAGCGTGCATCTACACTTTAGAATTAATACATCTGGCACTACTTTAATTCTCATGGCTCCAGGCTATGACATCCTGGTAGTTTTACAAGCTTTTTAGACTTCTCTGCCAAAGAGCGCTGGGGCCTCGTCAAACTACAATGCCCAGGATCCCATAGGATTGTGCTAGGGCAGTTAAAGGAGCGTTGAACTGCATCAGTTCTACAGTTTAGGCACACCCTTTGTCACCTATATTGGTCCTCTGTACTAGATCCCATTGTAGCATGTCGTATGTTGATCACACAAAATACATATGACTGACATCCCATTGCATGATTGCAATGAATGAGCATACAGACCGATGCACTACATATTCTACCTGCAAAGTTTCCTTCCCTTCCATCTTTTGTGCCTGTTGTACAATGCCCAATAAAAGCACTCTGCACGCATAACACAACGCGCATTTACGCAGGCCAACTAACACAAGATGCCAGCCAATGGGAGCCCTGCAAGGGAGCCGTTTCCATTGCACCATGCAGGTAGCAGCAGGATCTGCTCGAGGGAAGTTGGCCTTCCTCCTGATGCCGTGCTCCAGCCATGCCAAGATTATATTTAATTAAACTCGCAGCTTGCTAGCTCAGCAGCAACTGACAAGGGCTCGTAGAGAGCCAACACTCTGGAAAGCAGGCTTCTTCATGGGAGATTTGGGATCCGCCTGCATGGGCTTTCTTATCATTGCGGTGGACGGCATGGATCAATTTGAACTCCCACCATGAAATAAAGAGCCAGACACAAGAAAATGGATCCAAAGGGCCATTCTCTGACCTATTTATTGAAAGAACTGGTAATAACCTGTAGAGGGAAAATCTGTAAAAACACACAAAATGTAAATCATGGGTGAATGGCCACCTAGTGAGCCTCGTCCCGGGTCCAGGTGTCACTCCCTCTGACCACCTCCAAGGACATGCGTGCACCAAGGATTCCGAAGGCCGACCAAAAATTCTTAGTCTGCACCCTCGGCCGATCATAGTTGGAAGGCCATCCTGAGGGCGCTCTCTCCCAAACCACAGAGTCTTTCAAGAGTGAGAACCCTCAATCCAGCCCCAAGGGTAGCTCCCATTTTATGAAAACTTATGGGGACTTTTGGGGAGTCCACCCTTCACCCCTAAGGGGGGGTGCCACGGTGCCTACCATACCTATTTAACCTTAAACATGCCACTAAAAGGGTCAGGTGTCTGCCTCGTCCCTTTTTCCCACTAGGCTGGCCAACATATCTTTTCTTCCCTCTTTCAAATCGCTCACAAACACAACATTCCCCTCCTCTGAGAGGTGAACTCCATCGGCCCTAACACTGGCCATTTCTCTGTGCGTGACTCAACAGCCCCCACTCTGCCCCATGGCAGTTTTCATCTCTCGATTGACCTTCCTCCTGGCCACATCGAGCTTCTTGGGATCACAATCCCTTAGCCACTGCCATCGTGGCAACAGTGCCGACCAGGCAATCAGAACTCCAGGCCACCGTTGCCTGATGAGATTGAAATCTTTTAGGGCTTGAGGAAGAGACCCAAATCATTGCCACCCAAATGTACCGGGAGGAGGTCCCCACCTCTCCTCAACCTGGTTACTCAAACCCAACTGGGTCCCAAAGTAACTTAGTCGGGCATTTCTCTCCGCCCAGAACACCAAACTATGGCCACAGATGAGGACACGCCTGCAAAGTGGTCTGCATCTGTAAATAAGAGGGTCATTGACTACTGATTTGTTGTTGTGAATGATCGCACAGAACGCCGATATGCGTTTGAGCGCCATCTCCCACTGTGCTGAACATCTTGGTCTTTACATCCCATGATTGCCCTGATTCAAAAGGAATGAGTTCCAAAATTGACTTCACCCAAGCCCGAAAATTGAAGGGCCTTTGATGTAACCCTCCAAAATTGAGATTTTGCAAGTGGGAGGAAGTTTGCATGCCTAAAAAGAATGCCTGGGTCTCTTCCTCTTACCACTATGTATGGATGCAGGGCTCTCACTGGGCACAAGGTCTCATCTGCACAGGGAAGTAACTGCACTTTAGTCTCCTTACCCTTTTGATCCATTTTGGAATAGCGAATGTGCAAAATTGCCTGTTTTGCCCCTAACTCCAGGTCTTGCCTCATCAGCGCCTGGCCCAAGCCATCTCTGCGTGATCTTACAACTACCGTAGAGTCTCACTCATCCAACAAAAACGGGCCGGCAGAACTTTGGATAAGCGAAAATGTTGGACAATAAGGAGGGATCAAGGAAAAGCTTATCAAACATCAAATTATGTTATGATTTTACAAATTAAGTACCGAAACATCATGCTTTACAACAAATGGACAGAAAAAGCAGTTCAGTACACAATAACATTATGTAATATTTATAAATTTAGCACCAAAATTTTGCAATTTATTGAAAAATTGACTACAAAAACATTGACTACTAAAAGGCAAACTGCCTTGGATAATACAGACCTTGGATAAGCAGAGCTTGGATAAGCGAGACTCTACCGCAATTTGCTTACCTCTAGGGCCCCAAAGAAAGCTGTCAGAACTGTAGCCTGGAAAAGCAGGGCCTCGAAGTGAGAATGACAAATTCCAGGTCAAACATTTTGCCACATCCCTTAGGGTTGCTGGCCCCCAGTGGTGCCTGAGTATCTTTTACTGTGCCACATTTACGAACCCTGAAGTTCTTGGGTGAGTTTGGGTACAGTTAGGGAGGCAAATGCCAATGCAGAAAATTTATTCCCAATTGTGGAATGAATCTTTTATTCCCTCTTTCAAATTGCTCTCATACAAAACATTGCCCTCATCTGAGAGGTAAACTCCATTACCCTAAACAACTCTGGCCATTTGAAGAGTTTCTCTGTGTGGGACTAAACAGCCCTCACTCTGCCTCCTAGCAGTTTTCATTTCCCGATTGACCTTCCTTCTGGCCACATCAGGTTTCTTGGGATCACAATCCCTTAGCCACAGTAATCGCGGCAACAGTGCCAACCAGGCAATCAGAACTTCAGACCAACATTGCCTGATGGCCACATTGTCACACCAAAAGTGATCTACATTGTTGGCCATAGCCAAACAGCGACCACTAAAGGGAAGAACTCCAAACAGTTAAATCAGATAACATTCCTGTGGAGGACCACTGAACTGGCCACCACTGGCCATTAAAGTAAACTCCAAAACCCACAGATCCAATGCGATCTTCAGCATCACGCAACTGCAAGTCGTGTCTCCAGAAAGAGATACAGTTGTGAGAGTTTAAGAACTCTGCCCAAGTAATAGGTTGTCCTGGATGCCCCGAGATATATCTATTCTGTGGTGGGGCTTGGTGACACCACACATAGCCTCACATAAAGGAGGCAAAAAGGACCTACCTGGAGCAACTACTCGACAGGCAAAATTAAGATGCCCCATGAGATTTTGAAATTCTTTGAGTGATGCTTTACGGTGACCTAAAAAACTACTTAACTTACCCTTCAGGTATCCAATGGCAATTGACAGCTCTGAGCCACTGTATCAATTTCAGTCCCTCAAAATTGCTGGCCCTTCTGTTTACTCGCATGACAGGGGTACGCCAAAGTGATCAGCCAGTTGGTGAAATTGCTACATTAGGTATCTGCACTGTACTGCTCCTGCTTTGCCGATGATAGTGTGCCACCCCTGGCTGGCCAGATTTCTAATAGCCCACTCCAAGAATGAACTGAACTGCTCAAAGGCATTACAGGACACAGAACAACCCATGGGCAGGGCTCTGTCCCTATAGCATGCCTGTTCAAAACAGAAACCAATAACTCAAAATCCTGAGGGTGCACTGGGAGCAGACAGAAAGCTAACTTAATGTCACATTTGCTAGTTCTGCTCCGGGTTCCTGCCTTCTAACTCTCAAGGCAGCATCATCGAATGGTGTGTACCGTACTGAGCATAATTCAGCCAGGATGGCATCATTCACAAACTCACCTTTGGGAAATGAGAGGTGATGTATGAGGCAAAACTCTCCAGGGGCCTTCTTTGGGACAATTCCCAATGGCGAGACCCTCAAATTCAGAAGGGGGGGGGGGTTTCACAAAGGGACTCACTACATGTCCTTCCCAAACCTCTTTTTGATTTTGTGGTGAACTGCATCCCCCATTCCAACAATGGACGGGAGGTTACCTGACCTGAAAGGCCACCTATCCCCATGAAATGGAATTTGAAAACCTTCAGAAAAAATCCCCATAGCAAATAACTGGCAGGAATACGATCTGGTATTCCATCAACCAACCCATCATGTTTTCCAATTTAATTGGGCTGGGGCCCTTTAGGAGGCAATTGGGGTGTCCCCTGATATCAATGGGCATCACTTTGGTTTCTTGCCTGACTGATCCACACTTGTGCTTTGCTGCGTTACGAAAGGAATGTGGTCTTTTGCACAATGAACACTCGTGCTTAAATCGGCACACCTTAGTATTGCAACTACCTTGAATCTCAAATTTCCAGCAGCATTTATTCTGTTTCCCTTGTTTGAAGCTAGCATTGTTAGGGAAAAAACTAGTGTTTGCCAACAAATGGCCACTGTGTGACATGTCCTCTAGCATGGGGCCGTGCTGGGTTCATGATCCTCATCCACATCTCAGAAAATGGCCTATCTCACGGCAAAGTAGGAAAGGAGGTTGCCTTCATACGGAAAGCCTCTTCATAGGAGAGCCATGCGGGGCCTTGATAGTCTGTGTAAGCTTTCTGTATAATGTCTAAGTATTTGGTCAGGGTGTAAGCCCGCCATGGCTGAACCCTAACATTGACTCCCATGTAGATAACATAACCTGCTAGCCAGTTACGCCAGGTTCTATCCACTTTTCATTTCTTCACCGTTAGCCTTTCTTTGTCATCCAGTAGTTCCCGATCCTTTTTTTTAAAATTTCCCTATGAAATAATGAGAATATATTAACACACTCACCCATCAAGATTTTATCAATGGTTCCCTGAGTAAGGTGATCTCCTAGCTCCATAGTCAGGTCATCTGGTGGGATGGCCGAGTAGGCTTGCAAGGTGGGCTATTGTCCCACCAAGCTTTGCCCATAAACAAATTGTCGTGGCTGAGGGACTCCTGGTGGCTTGGTGTGTACAGTGGTGCCACCTAATGAAACTGTTGATGTCGGAGCTCCCAAAGCATTTCCGACAGAAAGTGACTCAGGTCCTACCACTAAGCTTGGTTGCATGCCTATTGCTGTAGAAACCGAGGGCGTAACACCTGCGTAAGGAGGGGCCTAAGGCATAGACGATGCTATCTGAGAATATGTAGGGGCCTGGGGAGCTGATAATGCTGCTGCATTGTAACCATGAAGGCAGGCACGTAGGGCACCGCTGGTGCAACCTAAGGCATTGGAGAAACTCCTGCGGGGGGCACTCCTCTAGGAAGGGCAGGTGCCTGAGGCCCCCTTGGTGCTACCTGAGAATAGATAGAAGTCTGGGGCACTGTAGAAGCCATAGTGCTATAAGTGGTAGGAGCCTGGGTCACCAATGGCGCTACCTGAAAATAGGAAGGAGGCTGGTGCGGTGCTGGTAGTACTGTAGGGGAGAAGACAGGAACCTGAGGCACTGCAGGGGCCACCTAAGAATAAGCAGAGCCTGAGGCAACTGCGATAGCTCTGCAGGGGCCACAGGGGCCTGCACACATCCCCAAGGCCAAGCCCTTGCTACAGCTCTTGGGGGGGCAAATGCTGAGAGGGCAATGGAAGACTTAATATTGCTGACCCTGCCAAGGACTGTGGCTGAGAAAGTGTGGCTGCACCCATACTCTGCTGGGTGCCGGGCTGGGCCATCTATGTAGACGGCGGGGGTACCGGTACAGCCCCCATTGCAGCCTCCTGCTGAACCTGTGGTGCCCCCTGCTGCCCAGCCATTGCTCGAGAGGCAGTAGTGGCTACTTGCTGTGCAACAGGGCTTCCCTTGGAAGCTGCTCCCATCGCAACCTTACTCAATTGCTGGAGCACAGGAGCCTCCTGTCGTTCAGAAACTATTGCAGTTCCTGAGGGGGCCTCTCGCTGGATCAGAGGTTCCCCCTCTAGGTAAAGGAGATAAAGCTGTCAATTCCTAAATGATGGCCTATGCCCTAATGGCACTGTCTGCCAAATGCAATGGAAAAGGTTAAATTCAATGGTACAAAATGGCTGCCATAAAATCAGACTTAAAAAAAATACAACAAAATGGCCACCCTACTACCAAACAGGGTCTCTGCTGACCATGAGGTAGGCCCAAAATCAAAATGGCTGCCTTGCCAAAAAAAAAAGGTATGGACAAAATGGCCACTGTATTCCTAGGCAGGCTTCTTGCTGGCCATGTGGTTAGGCCCAAAATCAAAAGGGGCCGCCCTGTTAAAGGTATGAAGGACAAAATGGCCACCACACTCTTAGGCAGGCTTCATGCTGGCCATGTGGTTAGGCCCAAAATCAAAAGGTATGAAGGACAAAATGGCTGCCATACTCCTAGGCAGGCTTCTTGCTGGCCATGTGCTTAGGCCCAAAATCAAAATGGCCACCCTGCCAAGCAAAGGTATGGAGGACAAAATGGCCACCATACTCCTAGGCTGTGATGTCTCATGGGTCTCAGAGTTCCGATCCTAGCGCCATCATGGATAATGATGACGAAAACATGGATTTTCTGCTGTCTCAGCAGGAGACGGATTTCTTCCAGATGCCTGTTGTTGACGAATCTACCCAGGACTTAATTAGGAGGGACCTTGAATCGGTTTCTCCCAGTGTTTCTCCCCCCTTTTCGAGAAAAGATTCCTATGCGGCGAGTCGGGGCCAGAAAGAAATAACAAGGAGAAGTCTCTGATTAGCAGCCAAACAAGACGCTAATTAGCCAAGTTGCTCTTGGGAATTTGCAGGGAGGATTGCAGCTGCAGGAAGATGTGTTTCGCTTCTCTTTCCCTTGGGAAAGGAAGCTTTGGACACCTGCTTTGCAGGAAGATTGAAGCTCTTAAAAGTTACCCACACAGGGAAATCCATGCGGAGTCAACTGATCAACTTCAGGAGTAACTTCGGCTCCTTTTCTAGTGTAGACTGCGTTAAGTCTACAACCCGTTTCCTTGCCTTCGCCGTGCCTCGCTTTGCCTTGTCAAGTTTTGAAGAACTATCTCGTCTTGTTTCCAGCCTTGGATTTTTGTCTCAAGTATCTAGTCTTGTCTCCAGTTCTTGCCTTGGACTTACTTTGAACCTCAGAAAAACTGTTGGACGTTTTCCCCACTCTACGGCTTGAAAGAAGAGTGTGTTTCGGTTATGGGATTACAACTTTGAACTCTAATATAATATAATGGACAAAATATTTCTGGACTATATTTGACCTTATTTGAAAGGTCTATTCTTGGACTACATTTTCTACTTGTTTTTATTCTTCTATAATATTTCCTTAATAAAGATATTAGATTATATTTGGCCTCTGTGTCTGGTTCTTAGTGCTCCGCTGCCTGGGCGTGACATAGGCAGGCTTCTTGCTGGCCATGTGGTTAGGCCCAAATCAAAATTGGCCACCCTGCTAAAGGGGAGAGCACTTCCCAGGGAGTTAGGCTCCTGCCAAGCAGGCCTTCATTCAGGAGGAGTTGGCACTGTGCAAAAAGGCCCTTCTGAAGGGGCTCGAGGCCCAGGGAGCCTCCAAAGGGACAAGAGAAAGACCAAGGTTCAAAATGCAATCCTGCTAGAAAGGTCCCTCCCTTCCCTGGGTATGATTAGAACAGGCCCCTCCAAAGGGGCAAAGGGCCAAGGGGACCCTCAGTGGCACCACAGGATGCGCACCCAAAGGCCCCTCCCTGCAAGAGGGTGAATGAAGGAATCCAGCAGAGGGGAGGGCTGGCACTGCTGGCTCCACTGCAGGAGAGGGCAGGCCAAAAGGGGGCAATAAGGAGAGGCAAGGGGCCCCTTAAGGGCACCCAAAAGGCTCCTGATGGGGCGAAGGCCAAAGGTGCTGGAGCAAGGGGCAGCCAGAACTGCTGCTTGCCTAGCTCATCCCTCCCCACTCCATAGTTACCAGCCTGGAAAGAGGAAGGAAGCTTCATCAGGCCTGAAGAAGGGCAGATCAGCAGCCACCTGCTTCAGGACAACCTCTTCTCACGCCATCAGGAGGAAACTGAAAGAGGGGAACAGAGGAGCCTCCTCCCACTTGTTGCTCCGCCCCCTCACATGGATGGGCCAGCAAACCAGCCTTCCTTAGCAAGTCTGGCTCATTCATGGGGTCTTTCAAACTGCCCTCCTGCGCCTTAAGCTTGCTTGGCCGTGGGTGGGGCTTTCAGCGGGTTCAGGGTCCAGAATGTCAAACTCTCAAAGGATCGAATGAGACATAGATGGGTGGAAAGCTAAATCAGAGGCGCTTATTTAACTTTGGCTAAAGTGGATGTCAGCAGAGTCTGTGCTCCAAAGATTGACTTAAGCCCAATGCAAACATACAGATTTATTCATAGCATTTTGACAGCAATTCAAAACAAAGGCACTCTGTTGCGCTGGCTTCAGATTGATCCAAAATGATGCTGGCTAGGATCTGCTCTCTGATCGGTCCAGGAGCTCCGTCTGTCATCATAGCTGATTGGCTCCAGTCATGCAGGGAAATTTATTAAACTGTCATTGGTATATTTGAAGGCTTGTTTTTATTTATTGATCCACCCAGGAAATGGGTGTATGAGGAAAGGAATGCAGCTAGGCAAGGGATAATGGGTTTAAATGTCAATGTCAATACAATACAATGGGTGCCAGCCAGGTAGACAAAAAGGTGCTCAAGGTGTTGGTGAATTCAATGGGGATCCTAAGGAGGGGTCGGGTTTGGCAAGAGAGGTGAGGAAACGTTCCCAGGAAGAAAATTAGATTATATCAGGAAAAACCTAAAGTCCATTATGTGTTCTGTGTGTCTTCTCAGGTAATTGTGAAGGGATTATGTGAACTAATGTGTAGCTATTCCCTTTGTAGTTCTTATTCAACGTTCTGGAGAAGTTCAATGAAGGTTGGCTTGAAATTGGGAAAAAGGTCAACATGGGGTCCCTGTTAGTCCCTACAGAGCCACAAACTCTGGGATTCATCCTTTTTGGGTCCGTTTTTTGAGAACAAGTGCCAGTTGTCTGTTCACTATGGCTACTATGGAGGAGAGGAAAGGAATGCTTCAGCAACGAAGTGGACAAAAGAGGATATGGGTGGCTCATTTTCCAATACTTTTGCAGGTTTGTGATCCCACCAGTTCTTTGCTGCTGGCAGGTGGTACTTGAGGCATAAGTTCCAATGAATCATTTGGGCCACATAGTTGTGCCTCTGTTTGTAGTTTGTCTGTGCAATTTTCTTACAGCAGCTGAGGATATGATCAATGGTTTCGTCGGTTTCCTTGCACAGTCTGCATTTTGGGTCATCAGCTGATTTTTCGATCTTGGCCTTAATTGCATTTGTCCTGATGGCTTGCTCCTAGGCTGCAAGGATCAGGCCTTCTGTCTCCTTCTTCAGGGTCCCATTTGTGAGCCAGAGCCAGGTCTTCTCCTTATCAGCTTTTCCTTCAATTTTGTCAAGGAACTTTCCATGCAATGTTTTGTTGTGCCAGTTGTCAGCTCTAGTTTGTAGTGTGGTTTTCTTGTACTGGTTTTTTGTCTGCTGTGCTTTGAGGAGTTTCTGATTTTTGACTTCAATCAAAGCAGGTTCTTCACTTTGCTTTACATATTCTGCCAGGGCATGTTCTTCTTCTTTGACAGCTTGTTTGACTTGTAAGAGTCCTCTGCCCCCTGATCTTCTAGGCAGATATATCCGGTCAACATCACTGCGGGGGTGCAGGGAATGATGGATGGTCATGAGTTTTCTTGTTTTTCTGTCCAAATTGTCCAGTTCCATCTGTGTCCAGTTTATGATGCCAGCAGTATATCTTATGACAGGTATGGCCCAGGTGTTTATGGCCTTGATGGTGTTGAGCTTGCTTTTGAGAATTTTTCTGACCCTTTGTGTGTATTCTTTGCTGACCACAGTTTTCACATGTTCATGCTTCATGTTGTCAGCTGTAATATGCCCAGATATTTATAGGCCTCTGGCTGGTGACACTTTATTGTTTGGCCATTGGGCATATTTATGCCCTCACTTTCAATGATTTTTCCCTTCTTCAATGCCACTGTCGAACATTTGTCCAAACCAAACTCCATGTTGATATCAGTGCTAAAAATTCGGACAGTGTTGGTCAGAGACTGAATTTCAGTTTCTGTTTTCCCATATAGCTTCAGGTCATCCATGTACATCAAATGTGAAATTTTGTGAGAATTCTTAGATGTTTGGTAGCCGAGATTTATTTTTTGTAAGATTGTTGACAGAGGGATCATGGCAATAATGAAAAGCAGAGGGGACAATGAATCTCCCTGGAAAATTCCTCTTCTGATGTTGACAAGTCCATAGCTTTCATTTCCAACAAACAGTTCAGTTTTCCAGTGCTCCATCATGTTTTCAATGAAGGTGCCAACGTTTTTACAAATCCCGATGGCGTCCAAGCTGTGATGATCCAGCTGTGTGGGAGTGAGTCAAAGGCCTTTTTGATGTTTTTTTCTTCAAGATAGTCTTGAATTCTGTCAGCTATGATGCCAGTCATTAGTTTAAACATAGTGGGCAGACACATTATTGGCCTGTAGTTTCCTGGTGCTGCTCCTTTTGTTGGATCCTTTTGTATCAGGTATGTTCTTCCAGTTGTTAGCCATTCACTGATACTTCCTTTCTGCAGCATCTCATTGAATTGTTGGGCCATTTTTCCATGTAAACTAATCAGATGTTTGAGCCAAAATCCATGAAGTTGACCACTACCAGGCGATGTCCAGTTCTTGACTTTTTGCACTCGTTTGCTGATCATTTCAGTTGTTATTTCCATCAGTTCCATTTTGTTCTGTGAGAATTTTTCTTCAAACTCCTTTATCCACCCAGCGTTTTTGTTGTAGTTTTCATTGTTTTCCCAAAGTTCTTTCCAGAACTTTGTTGTTGCAGTTTTCTCTGGCTTTATGGTTACTGTGTCTGTTGTTTGGTTCAGACTCTGGTAGAACCGTCTTTGGTCTGATTGAAACAGTTGATTTTGTCTGTACTGGATGATTCTGGCTTCATACCTTTCAATTTTTCTGGCTGTTGCTGTAATTTTATCTTTCACGATCTCCAAAGCTTCTTCAATTTTTCTGGTGTTCAGCCAGTACTTTCGGATCAGGTATTGCTTGATTTTGTCATTCTTCAGTTTCCTCTCTTTCATATTTTTCAGGTTACTTGCATCTGATCTAAGCTTTTTGATTTTCAACTCCAGCCTGACCTTCCACTTTGGTTTTCCAGTCGATTTTCTTTGGGGCTGCCTTGGTTGTAGGAGCCCAAGCTGTTCTGTTACTATCACTGCTGCATTGTAGGCATACTGGTTTGTTTGTTCAATTGATGTTATTTGGACAGTGGAGAGTACTGCATTCACATCTTTCATGAGAGGCGCCAGGTGTCTCTTGGGCACTGTTTTTAGAGTTGGGAGCCGCTTTCTTATTGCATTTGCTGCAGCATGAGCCACGATCTTATCCTTGAGCTCTTGTTGTCTTGCTGTCAAGGTTCCTGGTGGTTCAACAGGTGTTTCAAGTGCTGGTTCTTCAAATTCTTGCAAAGGCTCCACACTTTCTTCTGGTTCAATCTGTTCCACCATTCCAAGTGTTGCTGGAGTCTCTGCTGCTGTCTGTGCTGTGGTCTGATGGTGATTTACTTTGCAAATTTTCTGGATTTCGTCAAGTTCAACTTCACTGAACACTTTGTTTCTGATTATGAATCTTCGTTGGTCAGCCAGTTGGGGTTCTGTTATCTGTGAGTCAGGGTACTCTTGTTTCTACAGTTCATGCATCCTTTTTTGGTAGCCACGCCTTTGAGGTTCAGATTTGTAGTAGCATTTCATAATTGTGCGGTTTTCTGGCATTGTGTATTTCTGCCGCTTCTGTGACTGTTCATTTGGGTTTTGATGATTCCATAGCCCACTTGTCGATGGATGTCCAGAATCAGCAGCATCCACTGCGGTCCTTTTTATCCTGGGCGACGACTGAGCCAGTATAGACTTCGTTTTTGGTTTGATTCTCCATAATGCTAATGGGTTAGGTGCTCTTAGTTCTGCTCCTCAGCTGAGGCCTCTCTGGCTTGGTTGGACCTGCCGGTAGTTACACTACCTCCAGCACAGCCCTCAGTCATCATTGGAGCAGTTAAGCCCCCCCACCACGTCAAGGTGGCACCTGCGGGGTGGGGGGTGGGGGTTAATAATAATAATAATAATAATAATAATAATAATAATAATAATAATAATAATTTTATTGTATGACACAGCAAACAAAATAGATATTCTGCATTTCATATCACAAAATCACAAGTCGAACACTTCCCAAGTGTCTAGGACTGTGTGATGTATTTTCAGATGATGCGTGCAGATCCCAGTAGGTTGGCCTTTTGCAGTTGGCAGATTGTAATTTTGTCAATGTCTATTGTTTCCAAATGCCAGCTGAGATCTTTTGGCACAGCACCCAATGTGCCAATCACCACCGGGACCACCTGCACTATTATTATTATTATTATTATTATTATTATTATTATTATTATTATTATTTCTATCCTGCTTTATCTCTTTCAAAAAAAGACCTACTTTAACTGTGATGAATAATAGTATGAAATTCTAGAATTCATAGTTTGGACGGAGAAGGCTATAAACCTTATAAAAACTACATATCCCATTAGACTGGACAAATTAGCTCTTTATGCACCAAACCGTGGTTTACATACGAACGTAAAGATATCTGTTGTCTCCCTTTTTCACAGAACAGGCAGCTCAGTCAAAGGATTTTTGTATATCTGTCCTTTCATGCTATTTTGGGAGCCAGCTCAAGCAGCTCCCTTGAGAGCCATTATTATCTTCTGCCTCTAAAGGGCTGGAGTTTAAAATGCGACTGGGATGAAGTGAAGGCATCTATCACTACTATGCTATGAGATTTGTAGTTTTGTGAGGCACCCACCCTCTTTGCTAAGGAAGACTTTGTAAACCTGGGACACCCTGGATCCCATAGCACTGAGCCATGGTGGTTCAAGCAGGGTCAAACTGCATTCATTCTACAGTGTAGATGAGAGCTTCTCAACCTTCCTAATGCTGCGACCCCTTGATACAGTTCCTCATGTGGCGGTGACCCCCAACCATAAAATTATTTTTGTTGCTACTTCATAAATGTCATTTTGCTACTGTTATGAATCATAATGTAGATATCTGATATACAGGATGTATTTTCATTCACTGGACCAAATTTGGCACAAATACCCGATACACCCAAATTTGAATACTGGTGGGGTTGGGGAGGGGAATGATTTTGTCATTTGGGAGTTATAGTTGCTGGGATTTATAGTTCACCTACAGTCAAAGAGCATTCGGAACTCCACCAATGATGGAATTGAACCAAACTTGGCACACAGAACTCCCATAACCAACAGGAAATACAGGAAGGTTTTGGTGGGAATTGACTTTGAGTTTGGGAGTTGTAGTTCATCTACATCCAGAGAGCACTGTGGACTCAAACAATGATGGATCTGGACCAAACTTGGCACAAATACTCAATATGCCCAAATTTGAACACTGCAGTAGTTGTGGAAAATAGACCTTGACATTTGGGAGTTGTAGTTGCTGGGATTTTTAGTCCACCTACAATCAAAGAGCCCCTTGAACTCCACCAACGATCGAATTGGGCTAAACTTCCCACACAGAACCCCCATGACCAAGAGAAAATACTGGTCTTTAGTGACCCCTCTGAACCCCCTCACGACCCCTCCCCAGGGGTCCTGACCCCCAGGTTGAGAAACGCTGGTGTAGATGCACCCATAGTGACCATCCCAAAGTCAAACGATACAGAAGAATGACAATTCAGTGCCCAGGGCAGCATTTCCGATTCCTAGCTGGGAAGATGGGTGTTTCAATCCAATTACCAATAACTGGACAACTATTGGATTTTTCTTCCCAATGCATTATGAAACTCCAGTCCAGACAAGGAGTGTTTCCCCAGCTTTCTGCTTTGACTTTATGCAGGAATGATCAGCCTCTAGGAAAATCGCATCGTCTGAAGCCTCCGCTGTTGCCGTCTCGCTCACGGATCCGTTTCTGCCCTATAAATTAAGGTTAATTTCGCTGGTTAAAAGTGCACCTCAGCTGGAAGACTGTCAGCTGATTTCAGAAGTAAATTTAGCCTCCGAATTCCCAGAGAAGAGGACAGAGGTTGCCATGGCAACCACCGCCTTCCATATTGCTGCTGCATAATCCCTTCCCTGCATCCCATAAATGGGAAGCCTGGTTCATTTCGGAGTAATGGATACATGTTGCTTTCCAAGGACTTTTAAAGAACTGTTGTGTATTTTTCAGCAACAAAGCATGCTATTAAATGTATTTTCTGTGTGTGTGTGTGTGTGTATTATATATTAGCCTAAGGGTTCCTAAAAATCCTACGATGGGTGCGTTGGCACTGTGAAGATAATGCAGCTTGATCAATGTTATGGAACCCTGGAAGTCAAAGTTTGGCAAGACACCAGCACTCCTTGGCAGTGAAGACTTGCAAACTACGACTCCCAGGATTCCAGAGCATTGAGCCATAACAGAGTGGAGTCAAACTGCTTTAATTCTGCAGTGTAGATGCACCCCTAGTCTGACATTAAAACAGCGGCATGATGTTGGCTCTGCTTCAGGGGGCACGCAGGAGATTTTGAAGAATATCAGCCAATCTCCAGGATTAGTTTAGGTGGATCCTTTGCATTCAAACAGGTTTCAAACTGCTATATCCCCGCCAGTGTAGACATGCCCTTTGCTTAGGTTATTGTTGCTGTTCTTACTGCAGAACCTATTTGAACCAGACCTAGAAAGTCCAGGTCAATGGAATGAGACAGTGACTTAATATTCAGTTTGGAATGTGCACCCCAAAGCAGACATTTGTTGATATATATAATATATATATTCCAATAAAGGTTTGCTTTGGTGTACACATTCCAAACTGAAAATTCAGTTGCTGTTTCATTCCATTAACCTGTACTTTCTAGATCTGGTTATATATTGTATATGTAAGCTTTCGTACCCAGTGATGCCCGAGTTAGATATTTTTAACCCTCTTTTTAGAAATATTCATTGTTTGCTTTTGTGTTTTATGTATACTCCCACTAGAAATTGCTCTCTAGGTGTGGGTGAGCTATACCTCTCAGCATCCAAGATCAATTTTCTCCAAATCCTGACAATATTCAGAATTGGTCCTGTTGGATATGTGTGCCACATTTGGTTCTGATCCATTGACAGTAGGGTTCACAGTGCTCTCTGGATGTGGGTGAACTATAACTCTCAGGATCCAAGGTCAATTATCCACAGAACCCACCAGTACTCAAAGTGGGTCATGTTGGGTTTCTTTGTCAAATTGGGTCCAGATCCATCATCAGTAGGGTTCACAGTGCTCTCTGGATGTGGGTGAACTATAACTCCCAGCATTCAAGGTCAATTACCTCCAAATGTCTCTAGTACTTAAAGTGGGTCATGCTGGGTCTGTGTTTAAAGTTGGGTCCAAATCCATAATCAGTGGGGTTCACAATGCTCTCTGGATGTAGGTGAACTATAACTCCCAGCATCCAAGGTCAATTACAGTAGAGTCTCACTTATCCAAGCTAAACGGGCCGGCAGAAGCTTGGATAAGTGAATATCTTGGATAATAAGGAGGGAATAAGGAAAAGTCTATTAAACATCAAATTAGGTTATGATTTTACAAATTAAGCACCAAAACTTCATGTTATACAACAAATTTGACAGAAAAAGTAGTTCAATACGCAGTAATGTTATGTTGTAATTACTGTATTTACGAATTTAGCACCAAAATATCACGATATATTGAAAACATTGACTTCAAAAATGGCTTGGATTATCCAGAGGCTTGGATAAGCGAGGCTTGGATAAGTGAGACTCTACTGTACCTCCAAATGTCTCCAGTACTTAAAGTTGGTCACATAGGCTTTGGTCCAGATCAGTTTCTGGTGGGAGTTTCAGGGCTCTCTGAATGTGGGAGCCATCTTGAAAAATACATACATACATATATATTTTCACTTACGTATAGATATTTTTAAAAGCGGTTTGTTTGGACAAGTTTTGCATAAGCCTCCACATTTCTGGGCGATTATCCGCACACTGCTAAATCCCACAGAAGGGAAAGATGCTCCAATTGCCAGCGTGTAAATCTCCTTCTAATCTCTAGCTGAGCGAGTCGCCGCTTCTATTCTTCATCCGACAAGAGGAGCTTGCCATCGAAATCTGAGCATCTACACAAAACAAATTCATTTTGCACAGGACCCGAGTGGCAAAGGCGGATTGGGAGTAGAGGGCCATTATTTCTCCACTTAGTATTTACGATGCTATTGGGCTTAGCAGTGCCCAGGCTGTTCAGAAGTTGCCAGTAATGCAAGGGAGGCAAAATACAAGCCCAACAAATAGAAGCAGAAGGTGGCCTCTACTGCAGAAAATAGTAGTTTGATTGTCAAATGTGGACAGAGGAATCTTGGGTTCAAATCCCAATCCAGCCCTAAAATACTTAAAGTCCTGTGTTTAGTTTTGGATTACACTATACTACAAGTATGCATCAGCTAACTAGTTATATGCTTATATTAGATATTATATGCTTTAATGGTCATATAGGGATGAAGGGTAATGGTTGATGCTGCTTAATAGAAAGTTTTTGCTTGGTAGCAGGTTGGTACAGCCAAAACCTCATCCGCTAGGAGTGCAAGCTTATCTTATTTAGGCTGATTTATTAATCTTGTTATGGGATCAAAGTAACTCAAGAAAATAAACCAAGGAAGAGGAGGGGGGACTAAATAAGTTTGGATTCCCAATGAGGGAAAAGACTGCAAAAAACTACTATTCATGTACTGCATTTTGACTAATGGGGAAATAAGGCATAGAGCATTTTAATCACCACGTGTTACTTATATTCCTGACAATAATTGGGATATGCTACCTTGTCTCTGCTTTCGTAAATAAAACTTTCCTATCCCAAAGTGAGCATATTTCATGAATGGCGAGAACCTGTCTCTGGCTGAATCTCCACTGCCGTATAATGCGGTGCACATCCAGCCTTGTGTTTCTTCTTTTCTGCCCCAGTGGGTTAGACCATTTGAAGTTACAACAGGGTAGATTTCAGCTGAATGTTAGTTAGAAGGACCTTTTTGATAGTTAGAGTGGTTCAGCGATAGATCCAATGGCCCATCCATCGCTGTGTTTAGTGATTTCAGCTACTGCGAAATTCATGGTTTCAGATGTCAGAGTTTTATATCATTTCTTAAGTAAAAATGGGTAAGTGATTGTAAGGATCATGACCAATCACTGTATGGCCAGCAACAATCAAGCCACCTGCTAGAGATGGAGTACTACTAATAGAGACTAAGTACATTATGTTACTCAAGGTCGGAACCAGAGGTTGGAGGTTGGTGTTTGAGGTTGGAACCTGAGGTTGAATGTTGAGCTGGAGTTGCTGGAGCTGATTTGTCCAAATTGGAGTTGCCAGAGGTGTATTGTTGCTGCAACGTCTGAAGAACAAGACTGTGGCGTCTTATCTGGAGATAAGGACTTTATTGTTTACAAGTCATCGTGTGGAAGCAGCTGAATAATCCAAGGACTCTGCTGAATTTGTAAATAAATACTTTTATATAAACCCTTTCTTTGTTACAGAGACAGTTTGTTTTGGGTATTCTTCTTAACCAGAGGGCAAAGCTTCTGAGGAAAGGGGGTTGCAAATTTAGAACCCCGACTGACGGGTGCGACATCAGAAGCCCGGCATGCCTAGCTAATCCAGAAGGCCAAAGCAGAGGTATATTCTCAATGACCAAGGAGGACATTATTTCTTAGCCTAACGGACCTCACAAAGCCTTTTCAAACATATTGGATGAAAGGTAGGAAAACAGCAAATCTTTTCAGGAACAAAATGCATGTATTCCATCTCTGTAATTATTCAAAATATGACCTATCCTTCAGTATATCAAAACTGTATATAATCTCAATGGAATTAGAAAATCAAATACAACAAAACAAGAAAAGAAATAGGATAAAAAATTAATTTCAGGTCTGAGGAAGTGAACTCTAGTTTGCACAAAAAGCTTATTCCAAATATAAATGCGCTGGATAGCTAAGGTCCTGTGACTTTAAGCCTGGTTTAAGAGAAAAGGAAGGTAATACTGTACGTGGCAAAACCATAAATGCACGTGTGTGTGTGTGTGTTAAGAATGCTATATATGTATTTCATTGTGTTTCTCATTTCTAAAACATTTTACCTAACCTATGCATTGTTTCTTTGGGAACAGGGCAGGAGCCAAATCGTAAGCTGTAGTTAATAAAACAGCTTAATGGTCTTCTATTCAATTTAATAATGGCTCACGCTGCTGAAATGTAATCATTCTAAACTTAATTTAGTAGAGCCATACCTCTTGTTGTCCGTTGGCTGCCGTCTCGGGGTGTTCAAAGCAAAGTATACACTTGCAAATAAGTGCAAATGATAGCTTTTGGCAGTGTGTCGCCTTTGCCTTTTGTCTCACCCGGACTTGCGTGACACTGAAGATGCTGCTGAATTGCAAGTCTCACCATCCCCGGACAGCACCGCCAGTGGTGAGTTGTGCTGGGAGTTGGAGTCCAACAACTTTCCCAGAGTTGAAATGTTCCTCTTTCATTCCGAGAGGAAAAAATATGGAGCTAAGAGGACCAAAGCTATTGGATGCACGTACACTGTAGAATTAATGCAGATTGACACCACTTTTCTGCCAAGGCTCAGTGCTATAGAATCATGGGAGTTATAGTTTGACAAGATATATAGCCTTCTCTACCAAAGAGGGCTGGTGCCTCACCAAACTACAACCCTCCCTCCCTCACCTCCGGCTCCATATTGTTGTGATGGAGTCTTTGAGTAGTGATACTACTAGGAGTACTAGAAGGGGAAGAAAGACTACTTGTGAGCAAGACTCCGATGAGGAGCGACAAGGGAAGCTGATCCGGGGGAGACTTACGGAGTCTACTGACAATGACTCAGTTGAGGAGGATGATGGGGTTGAGAATCAGGAGGATGGGATGACGAGTTCAGAGGATGAGGTAATGGACTGGACTAAGGTGTGGGAGATCCAGGACATCTTTAGAGAACCCACAAGTAGAGACACCTTTAAGGGTTGGCACAGTGGGGATCTGGCTGAATCTTGGGGAGTTATGGGTTTGGATAAAAGATGGACAGAGTGGAGGGCTCGGCAAGGAGTTTCAGCTGAAAGGAGGTCTGGTGGGGCATTGTCTGATTCCAGTTCTGAGGAGGAATTGAGGCAAGAAGCTTCAGCTGCTAACAGGGTGTTGGCTGATTCCAATTCTGAGGAGGAATTGTGAATAAGTGGGGTTGGGAAATGGGGCCCCTTTGCAGTCGACAAGGTGTTGATGGGTATTTGTGTGTCCTTGAGAGCTGTTTGGGAAGACATGTTTGGGAAGACTGCTGTGGACGCAAGTTTAATCCAGATTATCCTTGGCTACGGGGGTTGGAACTGTGAGGGTTTTCTCTGGACTGCCTTGTGTTGATCTTGTGCATTAGCAGAGCATTCTATGCCTTGGCTCTGTGTATGACCTGGACTGGATTCTCATGTTTGCTGCCTTCTGCTTTGACCTGGACTGGATTCTCGTGTTTGCTGCCTTCTCTTGCTTTGACCTGGATTGGATTCAATGACGACGATACTGTGTTTGACTGACTTCGCCAGACATCTTCGGCCCCCTGCTGTTAGTCTCTTCCTGTCTGCTGGCATCCTGCTGTAAATTGGAGTGCTTTTTCTGTTGTTTTGCAAAGTTTGGAGTTTGATCCGGATTATACTCCGGTTAAATCCTGGTTATTTTCCAGGGTTTGGGGTTTTGCTTTAACTGTGGGAAATACTGTGCTTCAAACTGAGGATTAAGTGTTTTGAGCCTTTTTGAGTTTGTTTTTTGGGCTCTTTTTGTTGTGAACTAATAAGCTCTACTTTTACTAAAGACTGGTCTGGCGCTTTAAGGGGTCTGTCTTGCAACACATGGCAGTTAATGTGGCATCAAACTGCACAGTGTAGATGTGCCCTTCAAGTTGGAAGGGATTCAAACCCCCTCTCATGCAGGAACATACAATTAAAGCACTCCCAAAAGATACCCTCTGCTTAAAGACCTCCAAAAATGGCACTAGTCTTGAATGATGTGCATTGGGTGAAAATCTCCAGCCACTTCCAATACATTTCAAAGCCTATGAATTCAGAATTTTAGCAAGCAATTTGGTAGGTTTCTCTCTCATATACATTTCCCTGCGGTTCTATTTTAGTACCAGCGATTACCCAGTGTACTGACAGGGCTAGAGATGAAAATAAGTATGAGATGTCATAGAAAGATTAATGAAAAGTCAGAGCGCAGAAGCAATCGCAACTCTTGCTAATCCCATTCTTTCTTTTTTTTCCCCTCCAGGCCCAAATCCACTGCCTTCCCACAAACGGATACGGGGCAGTGTGTAGTGTTCTATTACAGCAAGACGTTCCTTTAAAATATATTCAAGCTTCAGAAGCAAACATGGCTTGTATGGGCGTTCCTATGTAGTGAGAGCATTACTTGAAAGTCTGAGATATGCGGTGGTCTCACACATATACAGATTTCTTCATAGAAAGTGCTGGACATCTTTGCCTGAATGTCTGCATCCAGTTCCAGATGGCAGAAACGGAGTGGGCACATCTTCTGCCATTGCACACAAAATGGCACACTGTGCTTGGAAGTACATGGGCTACATTTCACAAAGATGTGCATTGTGCACAAATGGTTGTGTGTTTGGGTGCTTTTCCTTCTGCATTGTTGCCAGACATGACAATGTACTTGTGTATCACAATTAATGCAAAATCCAACCTACAGAGATTTAGGCTCTTGGTGAGATTTACGCTTAATATGGTTGTAACCCCAATGGAGGATGTATAAAGGTGTATAATTCTTAGCAATTGTATTTCCCCCCCTTTCCCTCTCCTCCCACTTCCTCTGGAAGTGGGAGGACAATAACTCCCACCATCCTGAGCCAATTTACCCCAAATTGCCAATAGTTTGGTCCAGATCTATCGTCAATGGAGTTCACAGTGCTCTCTGGATACAAAATGAACTGTAAGTCTCATCATCCTGGATAATTTCTCTCTAACCCTCCCAATATTTTAAGTTAGTCTTGATGGTTATGTGTACCAAGTTTGGTCTAGATCGATTGGTGTTGGGAGTCAAAGGGCTATCTGGATATAGGAGCTATCTTGGAAAACACACATGCATACGGGTATGAGATCAATAAAAATGTTTCAAAACTCATTACAAAATTAGGTGGCACCTGTGTTTTGCTTCTAAAGTGTTTCTAAAGTATCATTAGTGAAAATTTCATTACTATAACGAGAGTAATGACATTTTGTTACTTTTCCGTTATAGTAATTGTACAAGTGGCAAAATTTCAGGGGCTCCTTTCTCCCTCCTTTTTACAGCTATTGGGGTGAAACTTGCTGCAATGATAGAACACATTTGCCATTGTTAACCCATCAAGTTTCAGAACATTTCACTTATTCATGGATTTTTGGGGGAATTTCCAAAGTTTTTATAAACGTTTTTTTAAAAACAAGAACTAACTCCTTGAATTTTCTATACAATGACACAGGATAACAGAGGATCATTCCCCCCAACTTTCAGATATATTCATACATCTACTGATTTTAGGGAATTTTTAAAAGTTTTGACAAAGTGTGAGTCAGTCTTTCTCTTTGCAGATTCAACCATTCATTGGAACTCTGTCTGGCTGCTGCTACAGAGGGACACATCTCTCCCCTCTCCTGATTGGGATTTTCTGATGCTGAGCAGAATTGTGGGAAATGTAGTTTAGGGCAGGGCCTTTTGCATTCTCTGGCATAGGACTCCTCACCTTCCCAAACTACATTTCCCAAAATTCTGTGCTTTCTCCATCTCTTTCCCAGCAAACTCTGCTTTCTCCCTGCTGTTTCCCTCTTCTAATGGTGAGAAGCCATTTAACGAGGAAATGCAGCCTTTTTGGCTTTGCTTTGCTTTCTTTTGCTGAAAATGAAACTGACTTTAGGAGGCTTCCGAGATTTACAAAATGCAAATGAAAAAGTATTGGGTCAGTTTCGTTTCTTAAGATTTTGGAGCAGGCCATGCCCACACATCAGATATTGAGTCATAAGTATGAATTCAATGAATTTTATCTTACTTATGAGGACTAACGATAATTTTACCTACATAGATAGGTACAAACATTTTTTCACTTTTATTATATAAATTATAATAAAATTTATATAAATTTAGACCTAAGAATGGAAAACAGAATGTTGGTAGACAAAAAAAGACATGGACTTAAACCCCAGAACAAGTGATCTGTTGTGACTCAGCAGCAGTGTCAGAGTGAAGATGAGGAAGGGGATTTTGGTTTACAGATGCAGTTGTCAGATGATGGGATGTAGGATGAATTTCAAGATGATGTCATGGGGAACTATAGAGTTCAAACAGAGGCTGGTCTAGAGGTGCAGCCTGTGGATGAACTGCCTGTCACGGATGAGAACCAAGGAAGCATTCCCATGGGAAATAATGACCCTGATTTGTCTCAGGCTCCCGTTCAGGTGGAAGATAATGATAACGAGCTGTTTGGCCTTGACAGTCAGGCCCCGTTGCTCTCTCGGGCGGATCATTTGCAGTGGAAAGGAATGCCTCGGCGAAGCCTGAGATTAGCTGGGAAACGGGAGGCCACTGAAGGAAAAAGAAATGCATTTTTGGGTTGCTTTTAAAAACGGTGTGTTGAGGGGCAAATCTCTGTCAAAGCAAATCCTCGCTTCATCAGGGTGGATGGTTTATGTCTTCATGCTACTCCTGCTTTGGAAATTCTACTGTTCGTGAATCCTTGTAACCTGTGGACTTTGATATCTTTGGGAATGGACTATTGCTTCTTGTCTATGAATTATTAGATTTATTGACTCTATTTTGCAACTACTTTTGAAACTCTATTTCTGCCTGCTTTGATATTATATATATATATACTTTGCTTTTGCTCAATAAAATTACAAAAGACTATCTTCTGTGTGTGGCTTGGTGTCACACAAGGTGAACTATTCTGAGGTGTGACATGATCGGAATGGATGTATTCTACAATTACTTAGAAATCCCTATTTATCAAATATTATGATTATTACTTAAGCAGCAGAGATCATTAGCCAAAGGTACCATTGTACCTATGTCAAGAGTACCCATGATTTCAGGTACAATATGGAAATGATAGTTTCAGTGTTTTCCAAAATTATTTAAACTAAGGAAGAGAAAGAGGTTCCAGGGGAGCTAAATGCGGGAAAGGAGGCAGCAGATGACAAAAAAGCTAACAGCTGTTCCATCATTAGATCCCTATTAACTATCTGGGATAATGAAGAGGGAATTCAAAGCATGTCGCAGTGGGCATGGCAGGCATCAAAACACTCGGGTGCCCTCTTAGTGTCATCGGAAAGAGGGCAAGGGAGGTCAATGGCAGGAAGCAGAAAAAGCAAGCTAGCTGCTCAAAATGGGGAGACAGGTGGCCTTGAGGAATGGAATAGAGCAGGAAGGAGAGTGGAGAGGGCAGCCAAAGAAAGGTGGCCTATGGACATTTTCAAAAGAGAAATAAAATGTGACATTTAGGTAGGTGGGAACAGGGCCTAAGCCCCTGAAATACAAATGTTGCCCCATGAAATTTTTCTCCTATCCCCCACTTTTCCCAAATTAGATAGAGATTTAAGTATCCAAAGAAAGTTGACAAGAATTAGAATTCTGTCCCCATAAGTGTAGCACCCCAAGGCAGCGCGAGCACTCGAAAACCAGGCAGGAGCCAATATAACACACAAGCTGTTTATTGAAGCAGAGTAAAGGTCTATGCACATTTAAGGTGGAAAGTCAAAGTAAGAATTAGTCCATAATATATAGTCTATTGCAATTCAGAAAGAGTTTGTCAATGTCCAATTTGTAATCCATAAGTGAAGCTCGATAGCTTCCCTTAGATATCAAAGTTTGACCATGAAAGAATAGCGGAAAACAAAGCACTGCAAATCCACTTGAAAAGTCCCGTAGCAAAGTTAAAGAAGCAAGGTAAACAAAGCAGATTCAATCTCGATCCAGGAACAAGGAAGTCACGGTAACAAGGCAAGGTCTATTCGGCAGTAGCGGCTTGGCACATCTCTCCTGAAACTGGAAACTCGGCACAGATTCAGAAGACAAGGCAAGGAGCTGGACACTGGAACCTCTTCCAAGGAAAGGCAAAGTTGACACTGCAATGAAAATACAGTGCAGAGTACTTTTAACAGAATCCCAAGTCTGTAAGAACTAGGGAGTACAGGGCCCCCGAAAGTTCTCATGGGAAAACTAATCATTATCTAGTTTGAGAGTGAGTCTTTGACTTCTTCTCAGTTCTTGTTTTCTACTTCTGTCTTTGGTAACAAAATCTCTCCGATTAAAACTTCCATTCTCCCCTAAGTCTGTACCATCTGGTGTGGTTAATGCTGGAGAGAATTCAGAATGTTTGCCAATTAGCGGATCTATGATATCTGGCACCTGCAAGGCCATGGGGCCTGAGTTCTGAGCAGGAATGTCTTTGAATTCTGCCGCCTCATCTGTTTCTGACTCCAACTCTCAATGTAACCTGGGCCATGATGGCTGAGCCACAACAATAAGAGTTTCCTCCAGTCCCTCAATTTCCCCAAATATGATAGATAGATAGATAGAATTTTAACAATGTAAATTCAATAGAGTTACCTTTTGAATTGACAGGTATCTGTACTTATAAATTTTAATATAGAATAATGTAGAATTGAAGAAATCCCATTTAATGATCTCAAGTTAAAAAGCACTTTCGAAAGAACAAACACAGAGGATTTCTTCAAGTAAAAGAAAATGGGGGAGGAGATAGTGAGAGGAGAATGTTTCCCGTGTGATGGAAAGGCAAACAGATAATCGGAAAAGAAAACATGCAATGGAAGTAAGAAAATTAACGAATGAAAACATGTAACGGGGGTAAGAAAATCAGTTTCATTAATTTCCGAACTGGGTGTTGCGAAGCTTAAGGGGAAAACAGCAATTCCTAATGCTTTACTTATTCCATGGGATGAAATCCTCAGTCTCAGAACAAGGCAATGGAAAGTGTCCTCTGAATATATCTCGCAAAGAAAACCCGTGACAGGTTCACCTTGGTATCGCTATCGGTCAGAAAAGACTTAAAGGCTCACAACAAGCACAACTAATTGACCTAATAGAAATAGCTCTAAGTATAAATGTTTTCCAGTGTTTCACTCTCTCTACAACACTATAAATATGTGGAGCCCCCAGATGGCGTAGTGGACTAAGTGACTTGAAGGTTGGGTTGCTGACCTGAAAGCTGCCAGGTTCGAATCCCACCCAGGGAGAGCGCAGATGAGCTCCCTCTATCAGCTCCAGCTCCATGCGGGGACATGAGAGAAGCCTCCCACAAGGATGGTAAAAACATCAAAACATCCGGGCGTCCCCTGGGCAACGTCCAATTCTTTCACTCCAGAAGCAACTCCGGTTGCTCCTGACACGAAAAAAAACAAAAAACTATAAATATGGAAAATTTAATTTGAGGTGGGCAGAATATTTATTAGAGGGCAATGCCCCTATTGCTTACAGAATCTGTGGATACAGAGGGATGACTGCATTATTTATTACCTTATGTTTAAAAACATTGCTTTTGTAACTTTCTCATATAGTTTTTCCTCAATGGCCCTAAAATAAAAAGGGAGGGGGGTGGGATACTCTTACATTGATGAATGGCTTCTGAGCACGTGGTGCGCAGTGTACATGATTAAATATACTAATGCAATTAGAGTAAGAAAAATAAGACAACAACCTAATTGATTTATTGAAAAGCAGAGTGTATGCATTATCTTCTCTAACAACAGAGCCCAATGTGCTGCACAGCTGCATCCATCATTAGAAGCATTATAGAATATTATGAAGAATATTTGCAGTTCCTTTGTTGCGTTTATTCCTCATTTTAGCTTTAGCAGAAAGGAAGAATTGGATGGAATCCTACTGGGGTTTCTCACATGTGCAAGTTTCACTATGGGAGTAGTTGGGCATTTTTATATGACATTATGATTCCCATACCCATGGTTTCATTTATTCATGACTGACAAAATATGTCCCCTTTAAGCAATTTCTAAGTCCTCCAGTGCAACTCTACAGTACTCTTGAGCCAGAAGTCCTTTATTTCAATAGGGTTCATTATCCACAGTTTTGCAGACTGGATCCTCCACAGATATAGGGTTCATATTGTTGGTGAAATGTTCACATTTCATCCAAGGCTGTGGATACTGAATTGCATGGATGCACATGTGCATATTGCTATGCATTAACAAGGAGTTCTTGCCTCTCAACACAACAATTGTGTAGTAGAATCAGATACATTATGTTGAGGTTGAGATCCAGGTACTTCCAAAAGGAGCAGGCAGAGAGTCTATTGCCCACTACCTTGAGAACCAGATTAACACGCAACCTGGGTTTGAAGGCAACAGGAACAGAGGTTTATTCTTTTCAGGCCTGAAAGGATGTCAGATATAGGGCTGTACTCAAAATGATCAGGCATGCATTACAGTACAAGACATTTTATTTCCTTTGATAACCAGGCAAAGTACCCGCACCCTCCCCGATTGGTCAGAAAAGCCAGTCCTGCCCAGATCCGGGTCTTCGTTGGCTGTGGAATTCCCCTGATGTCAAAAGTGATCGAGGTTTCTTTCATAGCGATAAATATGAACAGCTGTCATTTGTGGGGTTTAAAGCTAGAGACGTTTAGAAGATCTGCCCTGGAACAGAGGCAGACAAGTGGAAGGTGTTGAGACAATATGTAAAAAGGTACGTGATGAGATTATTTTCCAAGTGCAGTTTGCACAAAAGGTGAGCCTCAGAGAACACAATTGGCTGTTATTTAAATATGTGCAGTTCAATATAAAGCATAGGATTTAATCTATAAGCTGCTAATGTCTGAGGTCCGACTCATCTCCAGACTCCCTTGGGAAATTGGAAAACTTTACATGATGGAATTAATTTCTCAGGCTGGCATTGTTTCTTCCTCATGGTCCCACCTCACAGTAGGTGGGAAGCTGGAAAGGCCCTTATGAATACACACAAGCCTATTTTATTATTTCAGTTTTTCCCAAGAAGCAAGTACTGGACTGCATGAGTACAGATATTATTATTATTATTATTATTATTATTATTATTATTATTATTATTATTATTATTATTATTATTATTAATTTATTGTATGCCACAGCAAACAAGATAGATATGCTGGATTTCGTATCACAAAATCACAAGTCATGTTCATGCTTGATGTTGTCCAGCTGTAGTATGCCCAAATATTTATAGGCCTCTGGCTGGTGACACTTTATTCTTTGGCCATTAGGCATATTTATGCCCTCACTTTCAATGATTTTTCCTTTCTTCAATGCCACTGTCGAACATTTGTCCAAACCAAACTCCATGCTGATATCAGTGCTAAAAATTGTTGGTCAGAGACTGGATTTCAGATTCCTTTTTCCCATACAGCTTGAGGTCATCCATGTACATCAGATGTGAAATTTTGTGAGATTTCTTAGATGTTTGATAGCCGAGATTTGTTTTTTGTAAGATTGTTGACAGAGGGATCATGGCAATAATGAAAAGCAGAGGGGACAATGAGTCTCCCTGGAAAATTCCTCTTCTGATGTTGACAAGTCCATAGCTTTCATTTCCAACAAACAATTCAGTTTTCCAGTGCTCCATCATGTTTTCAATGAAGGTGCCAACGTTTTAACAAATCCCGATGGCGTCCAGGTACTTGATGATCCAGCTGTGTGGGAGTGAGTCAAAGGCCTTTTTGTAGTCAATCCACATCATGGGAAGATTAGCTTTTCGGTTCTTAGAATTCTCCAGAATCATTTTGTCAATCAATAACTGGTCTTTTGTGCCCCTGCTTTTCTGTTTGTTGCCTTTCTGTTCATCTGGTAAGATGTTTTTTTCTTCAAGATAATCTTGAACTTTGTCAGCTATGATGCCAGTCAGTAGTTTAAACATAGTGGGCAGACACGTTATTGGCCTGTAGTTTCCTGGTGCTGCTCCTTTTGCTGGATCCTTTTGTATCAGGTATGTTCTTCCAGTTGTTAGCCATTCACTGATACTTCCTTTCTGCAGCATCTCATTGAATTGTTGGGCCATTTTTCCATATAAACTAATCAGATGTTTGATCCAAAATCCATGAAGTTGACCACTACCAGGCGATGTCCAGTTCTTGACTTTTTTTTCACTCGTTTGCTGATCATTTCAGTTGTTATTTCCATCAGTTCCATTTTGTTCTGTGAGAATTTTCCTTCAGAATCCTTTATCCACCCAGCGTTCTTGTTGTTCTTATTATTTTCCCAAAGTTCTTTCCAGAACTTTGTTGTTGCAGTTTTCTCTGGCTTTATGGTTACTGTGTCTGTTGTTTGGTTCAGACTCTGGTAGAACCGTCTTTGGTCTAATTGAAACAGTTGATTTTCTCTGTACTGGATAATTTTGGCTTCATATCTTTCAATTTTTCTGGCTGTTGCTGTAATTTGCTCTTTCACGATTTTCAAAGCTTCTTCAATTTTTCTGGTGTTCAGCCAGTACTTTTGGATCAGGTATTGCTTGATTTTGTCATTCTTCAGTTTCCTCTCTTTCATATTTTTCAGGTTACTTGCATCTGATCTGAGTTTCTTGATTTTCAACTCTAGCCTGACCTTCCACTTTGGTTTTCCAGTCGATTTTCTTTGGGGCTGCCTTGGTTGTAGAAGCCCAAGCTGTTCTGTTACTATCACTGCTGCTCTGTAGGCATACTGGTTTGTTTGTTCAATTGATGTTATTTGGAAAGTGGAGAGTACAGCATTCACATCTTTCATGAGAGGCGCCAGGTGTCTCTTGGGCACTGTTTTTAGAGTTGGGAGCCACTTTCTTATTGCATTTGCTGCAGCATGAGCCATGATCTTATCCTTGAGCTCTTGTTGTCTTGCTGTCAAGGTTCCTGGTGGTTCAACAGGTGTTTCAAGTGCTGGTTCTTCAAATTCTTGCAAAGGCTCCACACTTTCTTCTGGTTCAATCTGTTCCACCATTCCAAGTGTTGCTGGAGTCTCTGCTGCTGTCTGTGCTGTGGTCTGATGATAATTTACTTTGCAAATTTTCTGGATTTCTTCGAGTTCAACTTCACTGAACACTTTGTTTCTGATTATGAATCTTCGTTGGTCAGCCAGTCGGGGTTCTGTTATCTGTGAGTCAGCGTACTCTTGTTTCCACAGTTGATGCATCCTTTTTTGGTAGCCACGCCTTTGAGGTTCAGATTTGTAGTAGCATTTCATAATTGTGCGGTTTTCTGGCACTGTATATTTTTGCCGCTCCTGTGACTGTTCATTTGTATTTTGATTCCGTTGCTCACTTGTCGATGGATGTCCAGAATCAGCAGCATCCACCGCGGTCCTTTTTATCCTGGGCGACGACCGAGCCAGTATAGACTTCTGTGCCGTCCGCCAGACAATAAAAAAAAAACTATAAAGCTGAAACGTGCCGTCCTTTATCCGGGCGAACTGCAAATCCCTATAAGCTGTCCTAAAATATTGAACGACTGAGTCTGGAGAACTTCAAAAAAGGATGTTTATTCATACAAGGTTGTAAACCTGGCACAGATCTTAAAGTTGCAGAAAATGAAACAAATTTCCATAGGTTTTAGTTGCAGAATTATCCCTGGTTCCAGAAGGCAAAGGTGATTATAAAACCACTATACCCTAATCACGCTGTCTATATTAGAAGGAGAAACTCTTTCCTTCCCTATCTTTACAGCAAAGATTAGTTCTAGAAGCGATGGAATAACCCTACTCCTCTAACTAGATTTCCTATTCCAGATCAGTATAATTCAATACTTATCTAATTTGGATAGGCTTAGATTGGCCTGGTTTTGAGGATGATTTGTCCCAGTTAGCCTTGCACAGCTCCAGCACGTTGGAAGACTATAGCCAGAATGAAACTCTAAAATGGAGACTAGACCCTGGTAAAAAGGGCGGTCCTAAGATGTTGTACTCTTTGACCAATCATTGCAAAGAAAACTGCAGCCAGCTCTTGCAGACTTCAAGCCACCTTTCCTGGGCTTTTGCAGCCAGAGGCTGAAACAAAATGCAAAGGAGGGAAAACAAACAAACGACCAATAAGTAAGGCAAACCATCGTCCTGGGGGACGGAACACTCCCCGCTTAAATTCCCAGGATGTGGGAATTTACCACTCAAAAACATACAAACACCTTTGCACATATGACAATACAAACACTAGAACTTTAAACATCTCCAATAAGCAACACGAGGTCACTAATTGGTCTGTCCAAAATGGACACTTTGTCTCTGTTGCAAGTCTTTAATTGAACTTTCCTGACCTTACCATCCGGGCAAGGAAAGGTCTTTAATACAATGCCCATGGGCCATGCATGGCGGGGCAAGTCTTTGTCCTTTAACAACACAACGTTGTTAACCTCAATGTTGTCCTGTGGGCTTTGCCAGATTCTTCTAGCTTGAAGCTGGCTTAAGTACTCAGCTTTCCACCTTTTCCAAAAGTGGTTGGCCAAGGACTGCACCTGTTTCCACAGGGCACGGTGAGTTCCGTCCGGAACTGGCAACATGATGTCCTTCCATCCTGGCACCTTTTGTGTCAAAATAAGTGCAGGAGTCAGTGGTTGTAAGTTCTCAGGGTCACTGGTAAGGGGAACCAGCGGCCGGTTGTTGATAATTGCGGTAACTTCCGCCATAAGTGTCACCAAAACATCATGCGTCAATGACCTATGACTCAAAAGCATGGCATTAAGGATTTTGCGACTAATACCAATCATCCTCTCCCAAACACCACCCATGTGGGAGGCGTGAGGAACATTGAAAGTCCACATAATTTGTTCAGTATTCGTAAAGTTCTGAACCTTTGGGTCTCTCCCAAACCTAGACACACAATTGAGTTCTTTGGTCGCACCTACAAAATTGGTGCCACAGTCCGACCGAATTGACTTAATTGGCCCTCTGAGGGCTATGAACCTTTTTAATGCGTTTAAAAATGATGAAGTGTCCATCCATTCTATGACTTCTATATGGACAGCTCGTATTACTAAACAAGTAAACAAAACTGCCCACCTCTTGTTATTTACAACACCACCCCTGGTTTTCCTAGTGACAACCTCCCAAGGACCAAACACATCGATTCCCACATGGGAAAAGGGTGGGTCTGTCAAAGTCCTATCCTGAGGTAGTTCTGCCATCAACTGACTTTGACAGTTTCGCCTAAGGCGCCTGCATTTAACACATTTGAAAATACAACTGTTGACCAACCTTTTGGCATTAACTACCCACAGACCTTCATTTCTAAGGGCTGCCTCAGTTAGAGTTCTACCCTGATGATGGATCCTTTCATGGTGATGCCGAACGAGCAGCAATGCAGTGTGACTATTAGGGGGTATGATGATGGGGTTTTTTATGCACGCCTTGAGTTTAGCTTTGGCTAACCTTCCTCCAACTCTCAAAATACCCTCCTTGTCTAGAAATGGGTTTAACTCATTTAGAAGACTTTGATTAGGGATGTTGAGCCCTTGCTCTAGCTTAGCTATTTCCTGCTTGAAAGCAGATCTCTGTACTGACTTGAATATGACGCTCTTAGCCTTTATCATATCCTGGACCTGTAAAGGCTCACTATCTTTGCAAGCTAAACGATGTATAAGCCTAGCAACTGCTCTAAGAAGACTGTGCCACTCCGAAAAACATTCAAAACGGTGTGGTTCCAGGCAAGATCTTTGGCCCATCTTGATTTCTGTGGTCATCTTGCAAACTTTCACCTCTGGAACGGACTCGGGCAATTCTGTATTATCGGTGGGAGAAAAGGCTGATGGAAAATTGACTTCGGTCAAGCATCTGGGGCCTGTCAGCCAACTTGAACTTAACACTCGTTGAGCTGAAGCTCCTCTGGAAGCGATGTCAGCTGGGTTGTCGCTGGTGGCGACATGGTGCCACTGGCTAGGCGTAGAACTGGATAGAATGTTGTTGATTCTATTAGCCACATACACCTTAAATTTCTTGGTCATGTTGTTAATGTAACCAAGCACAATTGTACTGTCTGTGTGAAAATAAACATAATTGTTTAAAAGATCTGGTCCCTTTAGCAAAACATTATTAAGAGAGATGCCTTGGCATGCGGCACTGGCATCGAATACAATTCGGACCTTGTTAGGCTTTTGGGGATGCGTGACTTTATGGAAAGGCAGGAACCAGTTTTCTTCATTGACCTCACTTTGATCAGAGACCTCGGCGTAGTTACTTTGGAACATGTCTTCCATAAAGCCAACGATTTGCTCCTTTACCTTGGGGTCTTTCTGCATCTTCTTCTTCAGTGACCAGAGTCTATTTTCTGCCACATGCCTGTTGTTTGGCAAAGTGGGTTTTTCTGCTTTAAAAGGCAGAGGGGCTATCCAATTTCCCTCGGGACTCCGGGAAACTTGAGAGTTCATGATCTCTAAAAACCTCTGTTCATCTTTGGAAAGCGCTGTAGTTTCATCCCTTTCGGAGACTTCAAAGATGGAAGAATACTCTGGTGTTATCCCCTGACAATAGACCGAGATATGACTCAAACAGCTATGCATTAGTGTGGGGCGACTGCCTTGAAGCACGTGCGCTTGACGAGTGCCCACCGACGATGGAGGGTGCATCCTATTTATGCACACTGGGCCTGTAACTGTCCAGCCTAGTGGTAGCAGCTGAGCAATGGGCGCCCCTGGAGGTCCCTTAACTTGGTCGTTCACATAGAACAAGTTCGGACAGTCCGCACCAAGCAGAAGGGCAATGTCCACATCTGGACGGAAAGCAGGTAAGGCGTTCTTCAGCTTTCGCAAGTGAGGATGGGCTTCCACGACTTCTCTGGTGACAATCTGCCTTTTGTTCCGGGGAATAGAGGAACACTCAATGAGGTCTGGTAACTCGAACAGTCTCTTCTGGTCACAAGAGGAGACAACAAAGCCGGATGCTATGCGACCCTGCAACTTCTTCTTCCCTACACAGGTGGACATGGTGTAGTCGACCGTCTGGGTTTTTATGTCAAACAGTTGGAAAAACTCTGGAGTCGCCAGGGAGGCGTCGCTTTGTGAATCCAAAGCCACGTAAAGTCTCTTTTTAAGCCAAGGTCTTCTGGCTGGATATACATCTGCTAGGCAGATGGGATGGCAGACTCTGAACTGGTGCACGTCAGAGCATAGTTCAGTACAGGCGACCGATGGAGCATCCTCCTGCATCCGTGACGCGGTCTGCATGTTGGTGGCTTCAGTAGATGACCCTTCTTTGGAAAACGTGTCCCCTTTGGCGCGGGAGACAGCGTCAGAGTTGTGCATCGCGGTGCAATGCTTAAGGCTGTTACACCTTGCGCATTTGACGTCCTCTTTGCAGTTGGATGCAAAGTGAAGAGTTGCTCCACAGCACCTAAAACATATGCCCAGCTTCTGTACAATCTGTTGTCTTTCTTTATAAGGCTTCTTGCCAAATTCCCGGCAGTTGGCCAAACTGTGAGGCTTTTGGTGAATGGGGCAGAGCACCTCCTTCACCTCTGACTTGGATTCGTTGGCCCTGTGCTGAGTTTCAACAGCCTTAACACTAACCGGTCTTTTGGCCTCTCTGGATGGTTTTTTCTCCACTTTAGGTGCCTTCTCTGGCTGGGTCCCTTGGTATAAGGTGGGGAGGCCCGTCTGCGGATCATTCCTTTCTCTGGCCGCCCTGGTGATGAACTGGACCAAATGAGAAAATGGAGGGTATGCCTGGGAGTGGGCCTCCTTGTAGTTGAAGACCTCCTGTCCCCAGCGTTCTTGCAAAGTGAAGGGCAGCTTGGTCAAGATCTGCCTCTGGGACAGGTGCTGATCGAGGCACTTCAAACCGGGCAGTTCTGGATTCTCCTTGGCCGACTCTAATTCCGTAAGGAGATCGCTGAGGTCCCACAAGAGTTTGAAGTCTTTGAGTTTCAAAGCTGGGAACCTTTAGAGCTTGTCCATAAGAGATGCTTCAATCTCTGTGCTGGCCCCATACCTCTGCTGCAACCTGGCCCAGGCCTTTTCCAGGGCTTTGTCGGGATCGGCTACGTGGGCTGCGTAGATCTTCTTAACTTGTGAGGATGAGGCTGGGCCCAACCATGCAGCCAGAAGAGTCAGTTCTTCCTCAGGCAATAACTTTAAGTCTCTGATTGCTCTCTGGAAGGTGGCCTTCCAGAGAAGAAATTCCTCAGGCTTGTCCGAAAACTTTTCGACACCCTTGTCCTTAAGATCTCTTCTGGGGCTTCTGATGATGGAAACAAGCTGGGACTCTGGCGTCGAAGGGAACAATTGAGGAGTTTGCTGTTGTGGAGTGGACTCCCACCGTGCACCTTGCGTCAACCTTTGGCCTCTTGGAGGGATGACATCGACCACTGACGAATCGGTGGCTCCCTGTGCAGCTGTCTGTAAGGGCCAACTAGCACTTGGCCTTGAGGCCCTGATTGACTGACCTAGGGATTTAGCAGGAGGCACAGGTAGCTCGGGCAAGGGTGAGCTCCCCGCTATGACGCTCTGCTTTGCAGGAAACTCAAAAGTGACTTTGGGGCCCTGCTCTGGGTAAGGAGAGAAGTCTTCCTGTTCCTCATCCGAAAACTGGCTGTTTAAGCTATTAAGATGCACAAGCACCTTGGAAGAAGGGTCCTGCTTCGGCAACTGACTTACATTTTCTTCTGTGAGTGGCTCAATTAGGGCCTTGGCCAAAGTCTCAGCCCTTACCTTTTTGGCAGTAGCATCCATCCTTATTCTAAGCATTTCTATTTCACCTTGCCTTTGGGCCTGTTCTATTTGCATTTCGCTTTGTCTACGGGCCTGTTCTATTTGCAGTCGTTGCTCTTCTTCTTTAAAGGGAAGGGTGAGATCAGCTGCCTTAGCATCAGCCTCCGCCCCCGCTACCTTGCTCTTTAGCTCTAGACGTGCAGCCTCCTTAATGTGCAAGGCAGCTAGGGAAGAGATGGCACTCCCAGCAGCAGAAGACTTGCTAGAGTGGCTATGTTTAGATGATGCACACTCCCTTAGCTTAGATACCTGGCTAGAGCGGTTGGACTTAAGACTAAGTGCCACAGCAGGTGATTTTAAAAGATTGGTCTCATGGCTGCATAAGGAAGACTGATTTCCTTTTGGCTCAGACCTTAGATTAACAGATGGAGAACTAAATTCCAAGGCATCTAGAATTGCCCTCACCTTATTTTCTTTCTCATTAGTGTCAGCTAAGACACTCACTATTTCTAACTCTGAATCCTTGGCGTTAATGCGCTCGAGGACCTGGACTATCTTAGACACCAAACCCCTCCAAATACCGAAGGTCTCTTCAAGGTCTGTCTGTAATATGGATGGCACCCTTGTAATACCCAAGCTCTCAATTCTGTCCATTAATGTTACAATTCGCTCCCATGCCGAACCTAACCTCACATGGAGGAGCTCCTTTTCATCTATTAGATGGGCTAGCATCTTGGCTGAAGGGTGCTTTATCCTTTGGGGCCTTTCATTCCTACTTTCAGCCTCAGAAGGAGGTATACCATCTGCATCATCTTGAAATTGCATAGACATTATGTATTCTTAATAGCAAGTAAATTTACAACAAAGGCAAATGCAATATACCTGCAAGTAAATTTACAATAAAAGCAAATTCAATATATAATACAATTCACAGCACTTAACCATAGCAATATATATCACTAAGTAACTATACTTTACAAAGATTGTGACCTTTGGCGCCAAACTTTGGTAGGCAAGCTGCAAAATGCCAACTGACAGCAACTTGCCACTTGATACCTCCCTTGCCCGAGTGACGTAAACTGCCAAAATGGCGACTTCGCCAAATTTTCAAGCACCTTGTGCTCCGCGGCTCGAGGCCTGCCGCCGAAGGAGCACCGAGGCTGGCTTTGGAAAGGAGGAGAGAAGAGATGCCTCCTCCCCGCTGTGAAGGGAGGTCACCACCGCAGGACGATGAGACAGGTCACCACCGCAGGTCAATGAGGCAGGTCACCACCGCAGGATGATGAGACAGGTCACCGCCGCAGGTCAATGAGGCAGGTCACCACCGCAGGATGATGAGGCAGGTCACCACCGCCGGACCATGAGGCAGGTCACCACCGCCGGGCGACTGTCCCGGCCGAGATCCTAGCCACTGTGAAGACTCAGCCAGAACTTTCTTTTGGAGTTGCCAGGCTTATCTGGGTCCCGGCCTGGTGCTTCTGGACTCACCACCTCTGTGTGAGCCCAAAGACTGCTGCTGGAGCTCCGCGGCTCGATACCTGCCACCGAAGGAGCTCGGGGTAGATTGCTGGGTTTTGCACAGCCGTGCAATTGCAGAAACAGCCGCAGCTGAAGAGCAGGATACTGCAGAGGCTGAAGGAATGGCAGCAAGCTTCACTGCAACAGACCAACAAAATCAAAGTCTCTATGGCCGTGCAGGCTAGCTCAAGCGGAAAACCGCTGATCGCCCTCAAAACTGTGCCGTCCGCCAGACAATAAAAAAAAACTATAAAGCTGAAACGTGCCGTCCTTTATCTGGGCGAACTGCAAATCCCTATAAGCTGTCCTAAAATATTGAACGACTGAGTCTGGAGAACTTCAAAAAAGGATGTTTATTCATACAAGGTTGTAAACCTGGCACAGATCTTAAAGTTGCAGAAAATGAAACAAATTTCCATAGGTTTTAGTTGCAGAATTATCCCTGGTTCCAGAAGGCAAAGGTGATTATAAAACCACTATACCCTAATCACGCTGTCTATATTAGAAGGAGAAACTCTTTCCTTCCCTATCTTTACAGCAAAGATTAGTTCTAGAAGCGATGGAATAACCCTGCTCCTCTAACTAGATTTCCTATTCCAGATCAGTATAATTCAATACTTATCTAATTTGGATAGGCTTAGATTGGCCTGGTTTTGAGGATGATTTGTCCCAGTTAGCCTTGCACAGCTCCAGCACGTTGGAAGACTATAGCCAGAATGAAACTCTAAAATGGAGACTAGACCCTGGTAAAAAGGGCGGTCCTAAGATGTTGTACTCTTTGACCAATCATTGCAAAGAAAACTGCAGCCAGCTCTTGCAGACTTCAAGCCACCTTTCCTGGGCTTTTGCAGCCAGAGGCTGAAACAAAATGCAAAGGAGGGAAAACAAACAAACGACCAATAAGTAAGGCAAACCATCGTCCTGGGGGACGGAACAACTTCATTTTGGTTTGGTTTTCCATAATGCTAATGGGTTAGGTGCTCTTAGTTCCACTCCTCAGCTGAGGCCTCTCTGGCTTGGTTGGACCTGTTGGTAGTTACACTACCACCAGCACAGCCCTCAGTCATCATTGGAGTGGTTACCCCCCCCCCCCCCACTTCAAGGTGGCACCTGCCGGGGGGATTATTATTATTATTATTATTATTATTATTATTATTATTATTATTATTATTATCATCATCATCACACTTTATATATATTCCTCCCTTCTCCCCTAAGGGACTCAGTGTGGATTACAGCATTTACACACATAGGCAAACATTCAATGCCTTTACAATTACATATGATTCTCCAGCGCTTCTTAATTACCTTTATTATACAACTTACATGTGGAGTTCTCAAAGAGCTATGACCATGTGAGTTTTATAGATGATTTTTTAAAAGAGGACAAAAGTTTGGTTCTAAGACAGTGAGTGAAACTCCTTTTGTTAAGGGATTTGTAGATAGGGTTTTTGTCTGCACATTTCCTCTTCAGTCCCCCTAAGGCATTTTGTTGTTGAAAGGTTAGTTAATCCCTTTTTTAAAGTTGTAGTTTCCTAGCTACTGGAAATGAAGCCAAATGCAGGGAGAGCAATGTTATTTCAATATTGCGAAAGCTCATAAAATGTAAAAATAAATTTCATATATGACTTCAGGCTTCATGTTGGGTGCATCTTTTGGGAGGGAGGTCAATTTTTCGATAATTATGTCTACATGATAAAACTCCAGTGCAGGATTCTACCCATCTTTTTATGCATCTAGTCTTTTAAGTCTGTCCATAGCTCACCTTCTATGTGTGCCTTCAAGTTGCCTGTCGACTTGTGAAAAAGCTATTTTAGTGGGAGAGCTATGTGTATCAAAAGAACAATTGTAAAGTTTGCTTGGAGGAAGAGGAATAGGCAAATGTGACAGGGGATACCGTATATACCGTGTATTCAAGATGGCTTGAATACATTTGAAAAGCTACCCGTATATACTCGAGTATAAGCCTACCCGAATATAAGCCGAGGCACCTAATTTTACCACAAAAAACTGGGAAAACATTGACTCCAGTATAAGCCGAGGGTGGTAAATTTCAGAAATAAAAATAGATACCAATAAAATTGCATTACTTGAGGCATCAGTAGGTTAAATATTTACATAAAGCTCAAATTTAAGATAAGACTGTCCAACTCTGATCAAATCATTATTCTCATCTTCTTCAATGTAATGTGCTTATGTATCCTTTTAATAATAATAGAGTAAAATAATACATGTAATAATAATAATAATAATAATAATAATAATAATAATAATAATAATAATAATAATAAATACAGGAAATTAATACAATTAATAATAAATAGAGTAAAATAATAAATGCAATAATAATAGTAAGATCAGAGTGAAATAATAAATGTATTCATAATAATAATAAAAATAGAGTAAAATAAATGTAATAGTAGCAACAATAATAGAGAAAAATAATAAATGTAATAATACTAATAATAATAGAGAAAAATAATAAATGAACCATATATTCTCGAGTATAAGCTGACCCAAATATAAGCCAACCAGGACCCTCACCCGAGTATAAGCCGAGGGGGACTTTTTCAGTCTTAAAAAAAGGGCTGAAAAATTAGGTTTATACTCGAGTATATACAGTAATTTTTTCGTGGCTGCATCTACTTTGCAAATATGAAAGTGAAGGTGAATGCTGAAAGAACATTTAAAGATTTCTTGCAGAATGAGAAAGGGGGATTTGTTCGCAATGTTAATGCGTTCCTATCGGGAAAGGATTGCTGTCAATTCTCTCCAGATCTTCTTAGTACGGCAGATCTACAACTCTGAAGGAGCACCGTCTCCTTGTGCCAGCAGATTATTCATGCTTTGATGGGGAAACTGTGAATCACTCAGCGGTGGAGCAAGGAGACCTGTTATAATGGGCTGCTATTATACAAATGGCCCATATTATAGCGAGACGGCTCCACAGATGCGCAGGGCTCTCTGCTGAGTTTTGTGAGCAGAAAAGACTGCCATTGATGCTATATGAGGCTTCAGCTGAGATTTGGATGGCAAAAGAAGCAAAAGAGAAATTTGGAGAGAAGCAGAAGGCAAGATATTATGAACATGATCAAATGCAGGGACATGGTTTCAGGCTATAAACCAAAGCGTGCTTAAATAAGAGCCAAAGAATGCGGCAAGGACAGCCATGCAGTGCAAAACCAACGTATTGCCTGCGAGCCTTAAAGATGAAGGACACAGAAGACACATTTGTAAACGCACGGTTGGTTTGTCACACATCAACACAGACATCAGAGCCATCAAAGGTCACTTGAGGTTCTAGCGTGAACTCCACCAACTTGCGAGAAGTTTTCCACATTGTTGTATCTGTCACGACCCAGGCTACAGAACACCAATAACCATGCGCAGAGGCCGGATTCTATCTAATATCTTTATTATAGGAATATATAAAGTCAATAAAACAAGTGAAGAATATAGTTCAGAAGTAGACCTTTCAGGGAAGGTCAAATATAGTCCAGGAAAACAATGTCCAATATGAGATATTAGAGTCCAAAGTTATAATCCACTTAACCGAAACACACACTATTTGGCAAGCAATAGTGTGGGGAACTGTCCATAGTCTTTCGAGGCTTAAGGTAAATCCGAAGGAAACTGGGAACAAGGCTTGAAACTAGGAAGCAAGGTCCGTATTTAAAACGCAAGGCAAGGCAAGACTTGAAACTTGGCAAGATCAAACTTGAAACAAGGCAACATGAAACAAGAACTGAGTCCATAGAAGTCCGTGGAACAAGGCAAGGCTGGAAACTTGATCCGGGAAACAGGGAACTAGAGTACCAAGTCTACACACGATCTCACTCCTCAAGCTGACGAATTGACTCCGCAAGATTTCTTTCGCGGCAAAACCCCTAAATAGGGTCTCGTTTCCTGCCAGAAGAACACTTTCTCTGGAGAACTAGAAGTGAAACCCAACTCTGTCCAGATGCATGACTCCTTAGAATTTCCCAAGGGAAGCAGAGCTAATCAGCTAATTGTTTGGCTGCGATTCTGGCGCTCCGGCGATTCGCCTCCCTTGCTCCTCTATCTCTATTATAATTGTCCTTTCGAGAAAACGGGGGAGAATTCTGCCCAAGGCTTGTTTGGCTGACTTCTTGAGGGCAAATATCCTCCAGGTGCAGGGGCTCCGTTTCTGGCTGAAACAGTGGGAATCCCATGTTTTCCTCCTCGTCTGCCACAATAGTACTAGGAACAGGACTACAAGGCCCATGAGACATCACACTATCCCCCTCCTCAAGGCCCCTCTCCAACATGGGCCCTCTCTGCAGGGCGCGGGGCCGCGGCTTGGCAGGATAGGCCTGATGGAAGCGGTGGACTAAGTCGGGGGCATGAACTGTGGAAGCGTCTTCCCAAGAGCGTTCTTCGGGGCCAAAACCCACCCAGTCAATGAGATACTGAAGGCGGCAGCGATGAAAGCGAGAATCCAAAATATCCTGAACCTCGAATACCTCCTCCCCGTCCACCAAAACAGGGGTGGGGGCCGGCCGGTTCGCATCAGGGCGTACACCATCCGCCGGAAGGAGCAGGGAACGATGAAACACTGGATGAATGCGCATGGAGCGCGGAAGTTGGAGTTTGAAAGTCACGGGGTTAAGTTGTGCCACCACTGGGTAGGGACCAATGAAACGGGCATCTAGCTTCCGGCAGGGACGGTGGGAGGGCAAAAAGCGAGTGGACAATAGAACCCGATCTCCTACCTTGATCTCGGGGCCCGGCTGGCGATGACCGTCAGCGTGGCGTTTATAGTCCTCCTTGGCTTGATCCAGTTGCTGGTGCAAGAGTTCTTGCACTGCTGTGAGTTCCTGCAGCCAGTCCTCCGCTGCGGGGACTTCTGAGGTTTCAATGACAGAAGGAAAGAAACGTGGATGGAAACCGTAGTTTGCAAAGAACAGGGTTTCCTTAGTTGAAGCCTGGACACCGTTGTTGTAGGCAAACTCTGACAGAGGTAATAGGGAAGCCCAATTGTCCTGTTGATAATTTACATAACAGCGAAGGTATTGTTCCAAAGTGGCATTGGTGCGCTCCGTTTGCCCATCCATTTGGGGATGGTGAGCTGAAGATAAACGAGAGTCTATGCCCAATAGCTGTTGCAGTGCCTTCCAGAACCGAGAGGTGAATTGAGATCCACGGTCAGTGACCAAACTCTTGGGCAACCCATGTAGGCGGAAGATATGTTGAAGGAATAAATCTGCAGTCTCTTTGGCCGTGGGAAGGCCATCACAGGGAATGAAATGGCCCAACTTGGTAAAAAGGTCCACCACTACTAGAATCATGGTGAATCCAAGGGAGGGTGGCAAGTCAGTGATAAAATCCACGGAAATTATCTCCCATGGACGAGAAGGAGTGGGAAGGGGATGAAGTAGCCCTGAGGGCTTCTCCCTTCGTGTCTTGGAGCGCTGACATACAGGGCAGGTATTGACATATTTCTCCACATCCTTGCGGATCTTGGGCCACCAGAAGTCTCGCAGGATCAAGTGCATGGTCTTAAATAGTCCGAAATGCCCTGCTGGCTTGCTGTCATGACACAGACGAAGTGCCTTTTCTCTGCCGGGGCCCGGAGGGATGTAAACATGGTTCCTGTAGCATAGCAGGCCATCTTTAAGTGAGAATGGAAAACATAGTCCTTGGCGAATCTGTTCTTGAGCCCAGGCATCTGTCTGTTGACTGGCTCTAATTTCTTGAGAGCAAAGGGATTCTGGGTTAGAGGGAGTTGGTTCAGTTGGAGTGGATTTGGTGTTTCCCACTGTGAGCGTGGCAAAGTTTTCGGGTTGCAGCAATCGGGACTCGGAGGTCTCTTTGCGCCCTGCAGCATACTCCGGTTTCCGTGATAGAGCATCTGCTTGCTTGGTCTGAGCCGGGGTCACATAATGGATCTGGAAGTCAAAACGTTCAAAGAACAAAGCCCAGCGCTGCTGCCTTTGATTTAGCTTTCATGCAGTTCTTAGATGTTCCAAATTGCGATGGTCAGTATGAACCTCAATGGGAAATTTGGCCCCTTCCAACCAATGCCTCCAATTTTCAAAAGCTGCCTTTATGGCCAAAAGTTCTTTCTCCCAAATAGTGTAATTTCTCTCTGGGGCTGTTAGTTGACGGGAGTAATAGGCGCAAGGATGAAGATGTTCTCCCACTGGCTGCATGAGTATAGCCCCAATTGCCACATCAGAGGCGTCAGCCTGTACAACAAAAGGGGTTTTAGGATCAGGGTGCTGAAGAATTGGCTGTGTCGTGAATAATTTCTTTAGCTGCTGGAACCCTTTCTCTGCTTGCTCCGTCCAGCGGAAAGGCTGTTTCCCACGGATGCAGCTGGTGATTGGGTCAGACCAGCGAGCGAAGTCTGGGATGAATTTGCGGTAGTAGTTTGCGAACCCCAAGAAGCGCTGCACTTCCTTCTTGTTGGTTGGTGCCCGCCATTCCAATACAGCTGAAACCTTTGCCGGGTCCATGGAGAGCCCTAGTGGCGAGACGCGGTACCCCAGGAAGTCTACTTCTTGCAGATCAAAGGCGCATTTTTCTAACTTGGCATATAGTCCATGATCCCGCAATCTTTGTAGCACCATTCTGACGTGTTTCTCGTGTTCTGATTGTGATCTAGAAAACACCAAAAAATCGTCCAAGTATATGATCAAGAACCGATCTAGATAATCCTGAAATATATCGTTGACAAAATGCTGGAATGTTGCGGGAGCTCCGGATAATCCGTAATTCATGACTAGTAGGGACTCGAATAATCCGAATTTGGTCTGAAAGGCGGTCTTCCATTCGTCCCCTTCTCTGATGCGAACTAGATTGTAAGCCCCCCTGAGGTCCAGCTTGGTGTAAACCTTGGCCCCTCTAAGCCGGTCTAATAGGTCCGAGATCAAAGGCAGGGGGTAGCGGTTCCGCTTCGTGATATTGTTCAATGCTCTATAGTCCACAACCAAGCGTAGGTCCCCTGACTTCTTTTTCACAAACATCACTGGGGAAGCAGCTGGGGATTGAGAGGGTCTGATGAATCCCTTGCGTAGGTTTGACTCTATGAACTCCCTGAGAGCTTCTTGCTCTGGTTCAGTCAGGGAGTAGAGGTGTCCTCGCGGAATCGGGGCCCCCTCCACCAAGTCAATGGCACAGTCGTAGGGTCTATGTGGGGGTAGTTTCTCGGCTTCCTTTTCATTGAAAATGTCCCAAAAGTCCGAATATTTCTTGGGCAAGGTGATGATGGGCTCAGTGTCTGTGGCATGGCAGACCTTGGCTACTAGACAATGGTTTTGGCAATATCTGGAGGCAAACTGTAGTTCTCTGTTGGACCAGGAGATGTTTGGGTCGTGGAGCGTCAGCCATGGAATCCTCAAAATCACAGGGAAGTGGGGAACCTCAGTAACGAAGAAGGAAATCTCTTCCATGTGTTCCCTTATCCACATCCTGGTGGGTTCAGTCCATTGGCTTACTGGACCCGTCTTTAGGGGACGACCATCTATGGCCTGCACCACCCGGGCATTCTTGAAATCGCGATATTGTAATCCCAGAGAGTCGGCATACTCTCTATCGATGAAATTGTTTGTTGCCCCTGAGTCTATCATGGCATGGATCATGACGGGTCCTTTTTTCACCGACCACAGCGTAATCACCAGGAGAAATAGGACCCCGGTTTGCGGCTCTTGAGCGGGGTTTTTGACCGGGTTGTCGAGCCTCTCTACGCCCGGTCGCTGGCTTCCCCCGCCGGCTTGATTCCAGTCGCCGCGGCCGCTTCCGGCTCCGCGGAGGACGCCGCCGCCAGGCGGGTGGTGGGCTTTCCCTTGGCAGGGCATCCTCTGGCGAAGTGCCCCCCATTCCCGCAGTACCAACAGAGGTTTAAACGTTGGCGGGGGGCCTTTTCAGCAACATCTAGCCTGGGGCGCACATTGCCCAACTGCATCGGCTCCTCCTCGCTTCCTCTGGGGTTTAGGACTGGTGGTGAGGGTCTCCACACTGGACGTGGTTGAATACTGGCGGAAGCGGGAGGTTTTACTCCGGCTCTTCCACTCTGGCCTCGGAGCCACTGTTTTTTGTTGGCTAGCAGGACTTCGGCTCGTAAACAGTGATTAATAAGTCTCTCAAGAGTATCTGGAGGATCCACCTTAGAGATTTCTTCCTGCATCTCGATGTTGAGACCCTCACGAAACTGTCCTCTGAGGGCTATATCGTTCCAGCCGGTGTTCTTAGCCAGCACCCGGAACTCGGCTATGTACTGGGACAACGGCCTGTCCCCCTGGAAGAGGCGCCGGAGTTTATCGCCAGCCGCCTCCTCGTTGTCCTCGATCCCCCAGGTCGCTCTAAGGTGATTCAGGAAGTTGTGCGCGGAATTTAGGTGCATGGAACCCGCATCAAATAGCGCCGTCGCCCAATTGGCCGCAGGCCCTTCTAGGAGGCTGTAAATCCATGCCACCTTGACTTCTTCTTGGGGAAACTCGGCTTGGCGGGCTTCTATGTACGCCTGGCACTGGCGACGGAAAACATGAACCTTGGAGGCTTCTCCAGAAAACTTGGTTGGAAGCGCTAGGGCAGGGAGCCGGACACCGCGTTCTTTCAAGCCCCGTATTTCTCCCTCCTGCGTACGGAGTGTATCACGGATTCTGTCGAATTCATCCTTGGAAATGGTGTAGCTGAGTGGTTGGGCTTCCGCCCCGGTTCCTGTAGACATCCTGGCCTAGGTTAATTGGTGCTGAGGGTGGCAGAGTCAAACTGTCACGACCCAGGCTACAGAACACCAATAACCATGCGCAGAGGCCGGATTCTATCTAATATCTTTATTATAGGAATATATAAAGTCAATAAAACAAGTGAAGAATATAGTTCAGAAGTAGACCTTTCAGGGAAGGTCAAATATAGTCCAGGAAAACAATGTCCAATATGAGATATTAGAGTCCAAAGTTATAATCCACTTAACCGAAACACACACTATTTGGCAAGCAATAGTGTGGGGAACTGTCCATAGTCTTTCGAGGCTTAAGGTAAATCCGAAGGAAACTGGGAACAAGGCTTGAAACTAGGAAGCAAGGTCCGTATTTAAAACGCAAGGCAAGGCAAGACTTGAAACTTGGCAAGATCAAACTTGAAACAAGGCAACATGAAACAAGAACTGAGTCCATAGAAGTCCGTGGAACAAGGCAAGGCTGGAAACTTGATCCGGGAACCAGGGAACTGGAGTACGAAGTCTACACACGATCTCACTCCCCAAGCTGACGAATTGACTCCGCAAGATTTCTTTCGTGGCAAAACCCCTAAATAGGGTCTCGTTTCCCGCCAGAAGAACACTTTCTCTGGAGAACTAGAAGTGAAACCCAACTCTGTCCAGATGCATGACTCCTTAGAATTTCCCAAGGGAAGCAGAGCTAATCAGCTAATTGTTTGGCTGCGATTCTGGCGCTCCGGCGATTCGCCTCCCTCGCTCCTCTATCTCTATTATAATTGTCCTTTCGAGAAAACGGGGGAGAATTCTGCCCAAGGCTTGTTTGGCTGACTTCTTGAGGGCAAACATCCTCCAGGTGCAGGGGCTCCGTTTCTGGCTGAAACGGTGGGAATCCCATGTTTTCCTCCTCGTCTGCCACAATAGTACTAGGAACAGGACTACAAGGCCCATGAGACATCACAGTATCTTTCCAACAGAATTGTCCAGTATTTATGTGATGTCATTGTCATTGTTGTATGCCTTCAAGTTGTTTCTGATTTATAGCAGCCCTGAGTGACTCTATCCCTTGGTAAGTGTTCTGTCACGCGCTGGGCCTGTAACTATTGTCTTTTGTATAGGACATATACTTTATGCCCAGTGGGAAGCGAGGGCACCTCAAAGAGAGGTTCTTGAGGATTTTCCTGAAAGGGATGGTCTTTTGAGTCTTTAATGAAATAACAAAGTCTTTATTGTTGAACAAATAATAAATCTTCAAGGAGTCAAATAACACTTCAAGGTTTCCTTAATAAACTGTTGGCTTTTCAATCTTGTCCCCAGGGGACGGGCAATCGGCTTTGGATAACTGTACTTTCTCTGTAAGAAGAAAACCCCCTTATAACCTCTCCTGGGCTTTCTATCATATGGGCCTTGCTGATGTGGGACCTACTACCGATTCCAAATGCGTCTGGGCATCGAGTAGACCTACCAGCCAAGCCTTGCAGATGTTTCAGCTGGGGTTCCGTGGATCTGTGATGCTGTTCTCTCTCCAAGGTTTCTTTGGAAATTTTAGGGCTGTTTCCCTCAGGAGCTGTGAGGCTGAGAGGCTGTGAGCTCTCAGCCAGAGCTTCTGGGACTTTCCCCCTGGAATTTCTGTTTCTGATTCCTCGGATGTTCAATATCCCCGGATGTTCTTGAGATATGAAGCTTTTCTACGAGACGAGCTGGTCTACTTCCTATAGCTTAGCTTCCTTAAGTGAGACTGACTTAAAAATGGCTCCTTCCCTCCCAGAGCCCTGAAAAAGGGGCAGAACCAAACTTAATGATGATGGACAGGCGGCCTGCCCTATGACTGCAAACATTAGCAAAAGAAAATAAAGCTGGAGCTTCTGGTACAGCTGTACCAGCACAGTAAGATTATTTGCCTTTTGCTTCCTCTGAAGTTGAGAGAGGAAGCAAAAGGCAAATACTCTTTGCCTTTTGCAAAGGCAAATATTACCAATGATATTTCCATGGCTGAATGGGGAATAGAAAAGAGACCCTACACCAGGCATGGGCAAACTAAGGCCAGATGCTGGTGATTTTTAACTGTTGCAATGTTTAAATTTTTATGTTTTAAATTTTAAATATTTAATATATTTTAATTACTTTTCATTAAATCAAAAGTGTCAAACATATAGACCAATACATACAGAGGGATGACAAGTATTGGAAAGTAAATGAGGAAAAAAGTAAAGGATACAAAAAGTGCAGGAAAAAATTAATAATAATAATAATAATAATAATAATAATAATAATAATAAATTACATAAAAACAATTACATATACACAAAACAAATAAATAAAATTGACATCCATTATTGTATAGTGTTTTGTATGATATTCCCTTAGTACATTTAATATGCTTATCTCTAATTGTTTTTAATATTGTTCTTTCTTTACTTCCTATCTCAGATGTTGTTATATCATCATTTTGTAGTTTTCCTTTTTTTCAATAGTTCTTAATTAGTTCCCAGTCTGTTTGTTTTCTAGGTTTGCCTTGAGTATTTGATAACAGATATGTTAATTTAGGGGGTCCTGGTGGCACAGTGTGTTAAAGCGCTGAGCTGCTGAACTTGCAGACCGAAAGGTGCCAGGTTCAAATTCCGGGAGCAGAATGAGCACCCACTGTTAGCCCCAGCTCCTGCCAACCTAGCAGTTCAAAAACATGCAAATGTGAGTAGATCAATAGGTACCGCTCCAGCGGGAAGGTAACGGCGCTCCATGCAGTCATGCCAGCCACATGACCTGGAGGTGTCTCTGGACAATGCCGGCTCTTCGGCTTAGAAATGAAGATGAGCACCAACCCCCAGAGTCAGTCACAACTGGACTTAACAACAGGGGAAACCTTTACCTTTACCTATGTTAATTTATCCAGAAAAACAGACTGGATATAAAACTATGGCTCAATAAAATTTTAGAAATTATGAATTTGGATAAATTGAATATGTAATATTTTAAGCTTTAATTTTATATGTGTTTTGGGGCATCAAATTGTGCCATGTGTAAGCCGCCTTGAGTCCCATTCGGGTGAGAAAGGCGGGCTATAAATGGGGAAATAATAGATTATCTCAGGCCCTTTTGGCAGGACAAAAAGCCCATCACATCCTTATGCCAGAAAGTTTGAGGAGGAAGGCACATAAGAAGCTGAGAGCCCTCTGGAGTGCTCTCAGCTACTATGTGTCTCGACCTTTTTCCGACATAAGGACAGTGAGAGCGGCTCTATCCGTATGCTGGGAAGACGGCTTGAAGAAAGCTTACAACAGCTGAGAACCCTCCAGAGCATCTCAGCCACCGCTTGTCTCACCTTCCTCCTGGCATAATGCCAAGAGAACAGCCTGAAGATCAGGGGAAGAGGATTGGGGGGTGGGGGAGGATCGGGGCAGTTGCTGCGTGTCCTACCTTCCGGCATAAGGATCGGGTGAGCAGCCCGCCCTTATGCTGAGAGGACAACCTGAGGATGACCCAGGCCCTGCCCTCCCACCTCCTGGCCCTCCAAAGGAAATTAGGTATAGAATCCAAGTAAGGAATAGTTCTTTTTAGAAAGTCAATGGTAGTTCCAAATGAATAAAAGAAAAGGTCCAATATTGTAATCCACAATGAGAACTCGGTAGCACTCTCTAAGGAAGATAGATTGTCCAAAGATTGAGTCAGTATAACAGAGTTGCAATAAGCAAAGTTCAGGTCCACTAGAAATACTTCGTAATAATCCAAGGTAGCAAGGTAACAAGGCTGAGAAGAATTTTGAATCTGGAACAAGGAAACAACTGGATTGAAGTCCAATCTACTCGAGAGTTGCGGCACAGCAACAGCCCAACTGGAACTGGAAACTTGGCCTGGAAACAAACAGGAACTAGAGAATGGAATCCTCTCTCAAGGAAAAGTAAAGTTGACACCGCAAGAAAACTACTAGGCGAAACACTTTTAACAGATTTCAGACTGTCCACAATTAGGGAGTACGAACTCTCAGAACTTTCTCATGGGAACACTAACCATTATACCATCTGTTTGCTAATCTCTGGCTCCGGCAGACCCCCTGTTTTGCACTTTGCTCTCTGGTCACAAAATCTCTATGATTAAAACTTGCATTCTCAGGCATCTCAACATCATCTGGCTCTATCAGCGAAGAAGGAGTAGAAGAATCCTCCCCAATTAGTGAGTCTCTAAAGTCAATCTCTCCGGGCACCTGCAGCTGCAGAGGCCTCTCCATAGAGGGGGAAATGTTAATACCGTCCTCAAAATCATCTGTGTCAAAGTTCATGTCATGAATCACTGCAGACCCTGGTGCCATGGCTAGCTGGGATCTAACACCGGGCCCGCCCCACCAAGCATGTGCTTGACCCCCCTCTTTCCTGGCCCAGTCCTCCTGGCTGGACCCACAATGTGGCCCCAAAAGAAAAAAGTTTGCCCATTCCTAAGTCACACACTCTCTACCTCAGAGGAAGACGGAGGCAAATCTTGCCAAGGAAACTATAGGACAGGTTCTGCTTAGGGGTGAACTACAACTCAGAAAATATGGGTTTGAAACCTCATTCAACTATGGAAATGCATTGGGTGACAGTGACCTGGCCAAGTCACATTCTCTCGGCCTCAGAGGAAAACAAAGGCAAAACTTGCCAAGGACAGGTTCTGCTTAGGGCGTCCATAAGTCAGAAATGATGATGATGATGATGATGATGATGATGATGATGATGATGATGCCATCCAAGGTGACAGTCACATTGACAAAAAACAACAGGAAAAACTCAGCCACTCAGGACCTCAAGATTGAACTTCAAAGACTCTGGCAGAAACCAGTGCAGGTGGTCCCGGTGGTGATGGGAACATTGGGTGCCGTGCCAAAAGATCTCAGCCGGCATTTGGAAACAATAGACATTGACAAAATTACGATCTGCCAACTGCAAAAGGCCACCCTACTGGGATCTGCACGCATCATCCAAAAATACATCACACAGTCCTAGACACTCGGGAAGTGTTCGACTTGTGATTTTGTGAAACGGAATCCAGCATATCTATCATCATCTCATCTGCTAGATTGGCAGAATCTGGGGCTAACAGCAGGAGCTCACCCTGCCCACCGAATTTGAACCTCCAATCTTTTGGTCAGCAAGTTCAGCAGCTCAACAGTTCAACCTGCTGCGCCACTAAGGGCTCCTGGTACAACACCCAAATAAAACCCAATACCATAAAATACATGTATTAAAATGCATAGAACTGCCAACAGAGCTGTTCTGCTGACTACGATCCACCAGCAGAAGAGCCAAAAGGAGGAGGAGAGGTGCTAATAGAGAAATGAATTTGCTGGAATGCTGCAACACTGGATGATACAAATGCAAGTGACGTTCCCATCCAATTTGAGAAGGAAGGAGGGAAGGATGGAGAGAGATAGAAGGAGAAAGAGAGAGAGAGAAAGAGAACGTGTGCTTTGCCGCCTCTCTCCTCCTCCTCAGCCTACAAAAGCAAAGCTGCGAGATAGAGATAAGGCCCTGACTTGAAAGGCTCACAGATGGTTGTTGCTCTAAAATTGCACAAAAGGATTCTTTAATTAAGTCTTCCTCTCCCTGCTGATTAAAATTCGAGAACGATTAACTGTGGCATTTGACTGTTAGCAGAAGAACAAATCTTTAACAATTGCTCTAGACTGGCTCAAACACGGCTCATTCGTCCATGGGTGCATGGAGACAAGGAAAGCTCAGATAAAAGATTCCACCCAAACATTAGGAAGAACTGTTGTTGAAGGCTTTCATGGCCGGAATCACTGGGTTGTTGTGCATTTTCCGGGCTGTATGGCCATGTTCCAGAAGCATTCTCTCCTGACATTTCAGCCACATCTATGGCAGGCATCCTCAGAGGTTGTGAGGTCTGCTGGAAAACTAGGCAAGGGAGGTTTATATATCTGTGGAAGGTCTAGGGTGGGGGAAAGGACCCTTGTCTGTTGGAGGCAAGTGTGAATGTTGATTAGCATGAATATCCTTGCAAACTTCATTCCTGCCTGGGAGAATCCTTTGTTCGGAGGTGTTAACTGCCCCTGATTGATTAATGCCTATAATTTCCCTGTTTTCTGAGTGTTGTTCTTTATTTACTGTTCTGATTTTAGAGCTTTTTAATACTGGTAACCAAATTATGTTCATTTTCATGGTTTCCTCCTTTCTGTTGAAATTGTCCACATGCTTGTGGATTTCAATGGCTTCTCTGTGTAGTCTGAAATGATAGTTTCTAGAGTAGTCCAGCATTTCTGTGTTCTCAAATAATATTCTGTGTCCAGGTTGGTTCATCAGGTGCTCTGCTCTGGCTGACTTCTCTGGTTGAGTTAGTCTGCGGTGCCTTTCCTGTTCCTTGATTCGTGTTTGGACAATGCTGCATTTGGTGGTCCCTATATAGACTTGGCCACAGCTACATGGTATACGGTAGACTTCTGCAGAGGTGAGAGGATCCCTCTTGTCCTTCACTGAATGTAGCTTTTGTTGGATTTTCTTAGTGGATCTGTAGATAGTTTGTAGGTTGCGTTTCTTCATCAGCTTCCCTATGCAGTCAGTGGTTTCCTTGATGTATGGTAAGAACACTTTTCTTCGGGGTGGATCTTTGTCTTTACTCTCATTGGCCTTGCAGCTCTTCTAATGTCTGTGGTGGAGTCTCCATTGGCCTGTAGAGCCCAGTTTAGGTGGTTTAGTTCTCCTTGGAGGAGGTGGGCTTTGCTATTTTCCCCAAACTCCACCAGTCTTCACATTTTAGTATATTGAGTATTTGTGCCAAATTTGGTCCAGCAAATGAAAATAAATCCTGCATATCAGATATCTACATTACAATTCATAACAGTAGCAAAATTACAGTTATGAAGTCGCAACAAAAATAATGTTATGGTTGGGGGTCACCACAACATGAGGAACTTTATTAAGGGGTCGCGGCGTTAGGAATGTCGAGAACCATGGAGAATCCTTCCCACTAAGCTGGAAGGTTTGCATTTCCATTGTCTGAATGGCAACTCCCATCCGTCTTCACCTGGAGAACCAAAGGTGAGTGATTTGGGACATTACAGCCAAACTTCTTTGTTTTATGGGGTCAATGAAAGGGGGGAAAGTTTGGAAACGACAGCAGTCCTTTGAATGTTGCTGCAAAGTCAACCCAATTTCGCAGGCTTCTGGTGCACATCTCTGCCCAGTTTAGCAATTAGGAACTGAGTCTGCTGCTCTGTCAACCTGAGAGCGGCCGTTCTAGGGCCGCTGCCAGATCTTGCTTCTGTTTGTTTTGTTTTTTTAAAAAAAGTTCTAGGAAACATAAAATGGCAATGACTCACCATATAAAGGTTGACCAGATGGGCGGCTAATTCAGTAAACTGCCTGTATCCGTTGATTTTAATCTTAATCAAGGCAGGCCTGCCTGTGTTGAGCAGCATCTAAAGGTACACAGCCCAGGACCCTTTGAAAAATTCATAAGACTCTGGTCCTTTCACCTCCCGAGCAAGGGCTTGGGGTTATTTCAGTACGTCGGCAAAAAAACCAGAAATGCTTCCAAGCTTTGTTCAAAACTACTGTATATACTCGAGTATAAGCCTAGTTTTTCAGCCCTTTTTTTAAGACTGAAAAAGCCCCCCTTGCCTTATACTCGAGTGAGGGTCCAGGTTGGCTTATATTTGGGTCAGCTTATACTCGAGAATATATGGTACATTTATTATTTTTCTCTATTATTATTGGTATTATTACATTTATTATTTTTCTCTATTATTGTTGCAACTATTACATTTATTTTACTCTATTATTATTACATTTATTATTTCACTCTGATTTTATTATTATTATATTTATTATTTTACTCTATTATTACATGTATTATTTTCCTGTATTTATTATTATTATTATTATTATTATTATTATTATTATTATTACATGTATTATTTTACTCTATTATTATTAAAAGGATACATAAGCACATTTACATTGAAGAAGATGAGAATAATGATTTAATCAGAGTTGGACAGTCTTATCTTAAATTTGAGCTTTATGTAAATATTCAAAAACATTTAACCTACTGATGCCTCAATTAATGTCATTTTATTGGTATCTATTTTTATTTCTGAAATTTACCACTCTCGGCTTATACCAGAGTCAATGTTTTCCCAGTTGTTTTGTGGTAAAATTAGGTGCCTCAGCTTATATTCGGGTCGGCTTATACTCGAGTATATACGGATAACATTTCAAATGTATTCAAGCCATCTTATGGGGTTTGGAGACTCATGCCCAACCTGTTAAGAATAATGAGACATTGAGACTAAAGATACCAACCACAGTATCCTTTGTCGGCCAGTCAATTATAGCCTGTGAATGTAAGGTAAAGGTAAAGGTAAAGGTTTTCCCCTGGTATTAAGTCTAGTCATGACCGACTCTGAGGTTTGGTACTCATCTCCATTTCTAAGCCGAAGAGCCAGCGTTGTCCATAGACACCTTCAAGCTCATGTGGGCGGCATTACTGCATGGAGCGCTGTTACCTTCCTGCTGGAGCAGTATCTATTGATCAACTCACATTTGCATGTTTTTGAACTGCTAGGTTGGCAGAAGCTGTGGCTAAGAGCGGGAGCTCACCCCGCTCCCCAGATTCAAACCACAGACCTTTCGGTCAGCAAGTTCAGCAGCTCAGTGGTTTAATCTGTAGCCACTGTAAACATGCATTTTTTGTTATGAAGGATTTAATTTATTATTATTTATTCATTTACCCCAGTTATACCCTCCCCTTCTACACCCCAAAAAAGACTCAGGGCGGCTTATACATGGCAACTATTCAATGTCTCACCACATACAGAAAGCTTAAAATAAATCAAATTAAAATGAATACATTATTAACAGTTAAAACAATACATTCAACATTAACACCACAATTTTAGTATGATTTAACCTTATGTCTTTTAATATATATTGTTTTAATGGATTTACTGTATATACTCGAGTATAAGCCTAGTTTTTCAGCCCTATTTTTAAGACTGAAAAAGCCCCCCTCGGCTTATACTTGGGTGAGGGTCCTGGTTGGCTTATATTTGGGTCAGCTTATACTCGAGAATATATGGTACATTTATTATTTTTCTCTATTATTATTGGTATTATTACATTTATTATTTTTCTATATTATTGTTGCTACTATTACATTTATTTTACTCTATTTTCTAATAATAATAATAATAATAATAATAATAATATATTTATTGTTTCACTCTGGTCTTCTTCTTCTTCTTCTTCTTCTTATTATTATTATTATTATTATTATTGCATTTATTATTTTACTCTACTTATTATTACATGTATTATTTTCCTGTATTATTACATTTATTATTTCACTCTATGATTATTAAAAGGATACATAAGCACATTTACATTGAAGAAGATGAAAATAATGATTTAATCTTAAATTACAGTTTGATGTAAAGAATTCAAAAACATTTGATGTAAAGATTCTCCTCGAGCCTTGAGGAGAGATTGGTAACAAATAAAAATGTTTTATTATTATCATAATCACCATTATCTACTCAATTTCTTCATTGGTTTCTGACCTGATAGACTCCTTTCCTACTTGAGGGTGAGAAGGGAGGGATATAAATGTTGCAAATAAATAATAATAATAAATTAATTAATTGTAATAAATCTCCTCGGGCATCCGCATGCTCTTTTATACCACATGGCAACAAGGTGCACCCTTTTATCTCAACGATGCATGAACTGCCAAGTCTTCATCCACAACAAAACTCTATCAAAGGAGGAACAGAGAGAAAGGGTTTCCTTTAATGACCTTGAACATCCCTTAAAATGAAGTACAGTAGAGTCTCACTTATCCAAGCCTCGCTTATCCAAGCCTCTGGGTTATCCAAGCCATTTTTGTAGTCAATGTTTTCAATATATCATGATATTTTGGTGCTAAATTCGTAAATACAGTAATTACAACATAACATTACTGCGTATTGAACTACATTTTCTGTCATATTTGTTGTATAACATGATGTTTTGGTGCTTAATTTGTAAAATCATAACTTAATTTGATGTTTAATAGGCTTTTCCTTAATCCCTCCTTATTATCCAAGATATTTGCTTATCCAAGCTTCTGCCGGCCCGTTTAGCTTGGATAAGTCAGACTCTACTGTATCTGGATCTTAGAATAATCAAACATTAGAATATCAAATAAAGAATCTTGGAATATTCATAAATGAATGATATGGGGGGGGGGGAGAATCTAACATATAATGATATACAGACATCAGAGGTGCCAAGAAGCATCATGTTTATTCTGCATTCTACTTGTAAAAACATTTTTGATGACACACACACACACAAACATGGTTGAAAAGTTGTTTTGAAATTTTTTTAAAATGAAGCCACACATGCCAGCTTGGTATTTCTGCCCAGGAAATGAAGCTTTTATCACAAATTGTTCTTTGGCTGCAAAAGCGTGACAGATTCCTTGGAGACAACGGGGGTGTGAGCGTGCGCATGGCAGAGCGACAACAAACGCAACACAAATCCATGGCTGGTGTCGGGGATCAGGTGCGCTGCCGAGGACCCAAACCAAGTGAAGGAATAAAGTCTTCTCTAGGAAGAGGATTACAACCCAGAGGACAGAAATCCCACCTAAACATTAGGAAGTCCAGTCATGTCAGACTCTGGGGGTTGGTGCTCATCTCCATTTCTAAGTCGAAGAGCCGGCCTTGTCCGTAGACACCTCTAAGGTCATGTGGCCGGCATGACTGCATGGAGCACCGTTACCTTCCCACCTGAGCAGTACCTATTGATCTTCTGACATTTGCATGTTTTCAAACTGCTAGGTAGACAGAAGCTGGGGCTAACAGTAGGAGCTCACCCCACTCCCTGGATTCGAACTGCCAACCTTTTGGTCAAGAAATTCAGCAGCTCATTGGTTTAATCCGCCGCACCACCACCTAGTCTATCCATAATTGAGCTTTAATGGAGCTATCCAAGGTCCTGAACCCTAATACTTAAAAAGTATCAGCACCTTGGATAACTCCTTTAAATCCCAGAGCAGAATGACTACAGCTGTTTATATGTTAATATCCAACCAGCTCCATTGGGGACCCTCACTCTCAGTTTTTTCAAACAACCTCAAGAACTCTCTCCAGATCTGAATTTAAATTCAGCAATTTACAGACAGGACTTGAATCTGGAAGGAGGATACTATTCGACTTCTACATTAGTCCTTCTTCAGCTATCTGCTGAGCAATCTTTTTTTTTCCAGGCACAGTTGCCATGCTTCTAACCCATTAGAGACAATTGCTTCCTTCTTTCCTGGAAATTCTCTGGGGATAAGCAGTAAATGGTGCATGGATCAACACCTGCCTATGGCTCATCACTTTGAGTTGCATTACTCCGGGGATCTCCCCACATTTTCATCTACTGAGAACGCGTCGAGGAGGGACTTGCCTGATCTCGCCTTGAGCACCCCAATGATTATTTCCCAGTTTTTTCCCCAATAAAGCACACGTTCTGCTGGGCACATCACTTGGGGAGCACAAAATGTCTGCATTTTGCTTGGCGTTTATGTAATTCAAAGCTCTGCCAAGCTTTGCAGCAGGTGGCCTTCGCACGCAAGGTGTGAGCCCCGCAGGTTAATGGCACGCCGGTGGATTTCTCCCCGTTTCCCAGACACCGCTTTCAATCTTCTAGCTTACAGAAGCTGGATCGAAATGGAAAAATTGAGCCCTAGAAATTGGGTCCCTGGGAAGGCAAGGAAGCGAAGAGGCCTGGAAGCAAAGGAAATACGTTCTGAATATTGCTTTTTTAAAAATTTGTTTTTATTGTTGTTTTGTCATTTTATCCCCCTCCCACCCTCCTACCCTCCCCTCCTTGTACATACACTTTATACAACAAACTACAGAAGTTACATTTGAAATATCAATCTCAATCTTAATTTTTCCACTCCACATCTTAGTACGTTCTCTAAGTAGTTCTTAACTGGTTCCCACATCCCCTTGATTATTGTAATATTTTCAATTTTATCTATATTATTCCATTTGCAATTTGTGATTTCTACATTTAACATATCAACTATATACTTATACCAATTCATCAGAGTCCATTTTGTTTTATCTTTCCAACTCCTCACTAAAACAATTTGTGCACATGCTATTAATTTGTCAATCATTTTTTCTTGTTGTATATTCTTCACTTCCGTTATCCTTGCATGTAGTACATTTCTATTAACTATTACTATTTGTAGATTTAGCATTATTATTGATTATTGATTATTGATATTGATTTCTCCTTCAATCATTCTCCAGTATTCTTGCACCCGATCGTACTCCCATATCATATGATTAAACATCCCTCTTTGTTCACAATCGTGCCAACACCTATCTTTCATCCCTGGTAAAAAACGTGAAAGTTGTGCAGGAGTTCTGTACCATTTTTGTAACATTTTCCTTCTTGCTTCCCTTAATACATTGTACTTTTCTTTTGCTATATTACTTATTTCCCTTTGTATATCTTCTCTCTCAATTTCCATATCCATTCTCCATGTTTGGAAAATTTCCTCTATTATTTCTTCTTTTACCGTTATAATTTGTTCATACAGATCTCCTGCCACCTTCTTTTCCTCTCTCAAACATTTCCTAATCACCTTCTCAAATAGACTGTCCTGTTCTCTAATTTTTTCCCTCAGTCTAAAAGTTCTGAATATTGCTGTCCTTGACATTTTCTATGGATTAAAGGTCTCAATGAGCTGTTCATCAGACTGTTGGTACAACCTTTGCCTGGGAAGCAAAAAGACTTGTATGTACAGCAAATGCTGTATCTACACTGTTGCATGAGTGCAGTTTGACATCACTTGAACTGCTATGGAACCCTGGGTGTCATCGTTTGGTGGGGCACCACCTTTTTTGGGTTGGGAAGGCTAAGGACTACAACTCCCATGATTCCACCGTATTGAGCCATGGCAGTCAGAGTGGTATCCAAACAACACTCAAAGATCATCTACTCACAGAACACCCCGAAAATGTTGAGGAACACTGGAACAAACTGAAGGCCTCCATCATCACAGCCTGTGAAGAAAGCATTGGATATCAAACGAAGAAACATCAAGACTGGTTTGATGACAACGACAAAGAGATCCAACAGCTAATTGATAACAAAAGGAAAGCCTTCCAAACATGGCAGAGAGACATCAACTGTGCTGCCAAGAAAAAGATCTATGCCAGTGCAAAAGCTGAGGTCCAAAGAAGGACCAGAGAACTCAAGAACATCTGGTGGACAAAGAAAACTGAAGAAATCCAACACTTTGCAGATACTCATGATGCTCAGGGATTTTTCAAAGCCACAAAGATTATTTACGGACCAAGAAACCATGGCATACAGCCTCTACGCTCATCAGACGGAACCAAAATTCTGAAGGACAAAACATCAATTGCACTACGTTGGAAAGAGCACTACCAGAACCTGCTGAATCGCAGCTCCAATGTGGCCGAAGAGACCCTCTCACAAATCCCGCAACAACAAACCAGGGATGAGCTTCCAGCACTGCCTAGTTTGGAAGAAGTTAGCAATGCCATCAGCCAACAAAAAAACAACAAAGCCAGCGGACCTGATGGGATCCCTGCTGAAATCTTCAAAACGGGTGGACCTGAGCTGATACAACAACTCCACCAGCTCATTGAAAAGGTATGGGTGACCGAGAAAATCCCAACTGACTTCAAGGATGCCACCATCATCACCCTTTTCAAGAAAGGGGACAGAACAGACTGCGGGAACTATTGCGGTATCTCCCTTCTAACCTCTGCTGGGAAAATCCTTGCAAGGATCCTTGTAAACTGCCTTCTCCCTGTCTCAGAAGACACCCTCCCAGAATCCCAGAATGGCTTCCGCCCCTCCAGAGGAACAGTGGACATGATCTTCACTGCTCGACAGCTCCAAGAAAAATGCAGGGAACAAAACCAACCTCTGTACATGAACCATCCTCCAAAAAATCGGGTGCCCTGACAAATTTGTGAACATCCTGCAGCTCCTCCATGATGACATGATGGCAACAGTCTTGGACAGCAACGGCTCCCAAAGTGACCCATTTAAGGTGGAATCAGGTGTCAAGCAGGGGTGTGTTATTGCCCCTACCTTATTTTCCATCTTCGTCGCTATGATACTTCACCTTGTTGATGGGAAGCTTCCCACTGGAGTGGAAATCATCTATCGGACAGATGGCAAGCTATTTAACCTCAGCAGACTGCGAGCCAAAACCAAGGTCACCACAACATCTGTTATAGAACTCCAATATGCTGATGACAACGTAGTCTGTGCGCATTCAGAAGAAGTCCTACAAGCCACTCTAAACACCTTCGCAGAAGCATACGAGAAGCTCGGCCTGTTCCGTCCCCCAGGACGATGGTTTGCCTTACCTATTGGTCGTTTGTTTGTTTTCCCTCCTTTACATTTTGTTTGAGCCTCTGGCTGCAAAAGCCTAGGAAAAATGGCTTGGAATCTGCAAGAGCTGGCTGCAGTTTTCTTTGCAGTGATTGGTCAAAGAATGCAACATCTTAGGACCGCCCTTTTTACCAGGGTCTAGTCTCCATTTTGGAGCTTCATTCTGGCTATAGTCTTCCAACGTGCTGGAGCTGTGCAAGGCTAACTGGGACAAATCATCCTCAAAACCAGGCCAATCTAAGCCTATCCAAATTAGATAAGTATTGAATTATATTGATCTGGAATAGGAAATCTAGTTAGAGGAGCAGGGTTATTCTGTCGCTTCTAGAACTAATCTTTGCTGTAAAGATAGGGAAGGAAAGAGTTTCTCCTTCTAATATAGACAGCGTGATTAGGGTATAGTGGTTTTATAATCACCTTTGCCTTCTGGAACCAGGGATAATTCTGCAACTAAAACCTATGGAAATTTGTTTCATTTTCTGCAACTTTAAGATCTGTGCCAGGTTTACAACCTTGTATGAATAAACATCCTTTTTTGAAGTTATCCAGACTCAGTCGTTCAATATCTATAGGACAGCTTATAGGGATTTGCAGTTCGCCCGGATAAAGGACAGCACGTTTCAGTTTTATAGTTTTTTATTGTCCGGCGGACGGCACAGTTTTGAGGTAGATCAGCGGTTTTTCCGCTTGAGCTAGCTTGCACGGCTTTATAGTTTTTTATAGTTTAGGAAGTTTTAGTATAGGCTGCGGCTTTTCCGCCTGAGCTCAGTCTGCATACCTAAAGACTCTACCAGCGTCTGAGGCAGTGGAGCCCGCTCTCAGACCCGAAGGAGTCAAATAGTGGGGCTCTATTTCCTTGCTATTTGGCTCGCGTGTGCGCACGTGGCCCAGTGGCTTTCTGGGTTTGCACAGGCTGTGCAGTTCCCAGCAACGTCCAGGGCTCCCTCGGCGGTAGACCTCGAGCCGCGGAGCACCAGCGACAGTTCTTTGGCTGGCTCTGAGGCGTGGAGCCCACCAGAACCAGGCTAGAACCTGGACAGGCCTGGCAACGCTGCTGCGAGTTCGGCCGGAGCACTCAACCGGCTTTGACAGCCTCTTCATCAGGAGTTCGGCCGGAGCACTCGGCCGGCTTTGACCTGCCTCATGGTCCGGCGGTGGTGACCTGCCTCATCGTCCTGCGGTGGTGACCTGCCTCATTGACCTGCGGCGGTGACCTGCCTCATCGTCCTGCGGTGGTGACCTGCCTCATCGTCCTGCGGTGGTGACCTGCCTCATCGTCCTGCGGTGGTGACCTGCCTCATTGACCTGCGGCGGTGACCTGCCTCATCGTCCTGCGGTGGTGACCTGCCTCATCGTCCTGCGGTGGTGACCTGCCTCATCGTCCTGCGGTGGTGACCTGCGTCATCGTCCTGCGGTGGTGACCTGCCTCATCGTCCTGCGGTGGTGACCTGCCTCATCGTCCTGCGGTGGTGACCTGCCTCATCGTCCTGCGGTGGTGACCTTCTTCATCGACCTGCGGTGGTGACCTCCCTTCACAGCGGGGAGGAGGCGTCTCTTCTCTCCTCCTTTCCAAAGCCAGCCTCGGTGCTCCTTCGGCGGCAGGCCTCGAGCCGCAGAGCACGAGGTGCTTGAAAATTTGGCGAAGTCGCCATTTTGGCAGTTTACGTCACTCGGGCAAGGGAGGTATCAAGTGGCAAGTTGCTGTCAGTTGACATTTTGCAGCTTGCCCACCAAAGTCTGGCGCCAAAGGTCACAATCTTTGTAAAGTATAGTTACTTAGTGATATATATTGCTATGGTTAAGTGCTGTGAATTGTATTATATATTGAATTTGCTTTTATTGTAAATTTACTTGCTGGTATGTTGTATTTGCTTTTTTTGTAAATTTACTTGCTATTAAGAATACATAATGTCTATGCAATTTCAAGATGATACAGATGGTATACCTCCTTCTGAGGCTGAAAGTAGGAATGAAAGGCCCCAAAGGATAAAGCACCCTTCAGCCAAGATGCTAGCCCATCTAATAGGTGAAAAGGAGCTCCTCCATGTGAGGTTAGGTTCGGCATGGGAGCGAATTGTAACATTGATGGACAGAATTGAGAGCTTGGGTATTACAAGGGTGCCATCCATATTACAGACCGACCTTGAAGAGACCTTCGGTCTCTGGAGGGGTTTGGTGTCTAAGATAGTCCAGGTCCTCGAGCGCATTAACGCCAAGGATTCAGAGTTAGAAATAGTGAGTGTCTTAGCTGACACTAATGAGAAAGAAAATAAGGTGAGGGCAATTCTAGATGCCTTGGAATTTAGTTCTCCACCTGTTAATCTAAGGTCTGAGCCAAAAGGAAATCAGTCTTCCTTATGCAGCCATGAGACCAATCTTTTAAAATCACCTGCTGTGGCACTTAGTCTTAAGTCCAGCCGCTCTAGCCAGGTATCTAAACTAAGGGAGTGTGCATCATCTAAACATAGCCACTCTAGCAAGTCTTCTGCTGCTGGGAGTGCCATCTCTTCCCTAGCTGCCTTGCACATTAAGGAGGCTGCACGTCTGGAGCTAAAGAGCAAGGTAGCGGGGGCGGAGGCTGATGCTAAGGCAGCTGATCTCACCCTTCCCTTTAAAGAAGAAGAGCAACGACTGCAAATAGAACAGGCCCGTAGACAAAGCGAAATGCAAATAGAACAGGCCCGTAGACAAAGCGAAATGCAAATGGAACAGGCCCAAAGGCAAGGTGAAATAGAAATGCTTAGAATAAGGATGGATGCTACTGCCAAAAAGGTAAGGGCTGAGACTTTGGCCAAGGCCCTAATTGAGCCACTCACAGAAGAAAATGTAAGTCAGTTGCCGAAGCAGGACCCTTCTTCCAAGGTGCTTGTGCATCTTAATAGCTTAAACAGCCAGTTTTCGGATGAGGAACAGGAAGACTTCTCTCCTTACCCAGAGCAGGGCCCCAAAGTCACTTTTGAGTTTCCTGCAGAGCAGAGCGTCATAGCGGGGAGCTCACCCTTGCCCGAGCTACCTGTGCCTCCTGCTAAATCCCTAGGTCAGTCAATCAGGGCCTCAAGGCCAAGTGCTAGTTGGCCCTTACAGACAGCTGCACAGGGAGCCACCGATTCGTCAGTGGTCGATGTCATCCCTCCAAGAGGCCAAAGGTTGACGCAAGGTGCACGGTGGGAGTCCACTCCACAACAGCAAACTCCTCAATTGTTCCCTTCGACGCCAGAGTCCCAGCTTGTCTCCATCATCAGAAGCCCCAGAAGAGATCTTAAGGACAAGGGTGTCGAAAAGTTTTCGGACAAGCCTGAGGAATTTCTTCTCTGGAAGGCCACCTTCCAGAGAGCAATCAGAGACTTAAAGTTATTGCCTGAGGAAGAACTGACTCTTCTGGCTGCATGGTTGGGCCCAGCCTCATCCCCACAAGTTAAGAAGATCTACGCAGCCCACGTAGCCGATCCCGACAAAGCCCTGGAAAAGGCCTGGGCCAGGTTGCAGCAGAGGTATGGGGCCAGCACAGAGATTGAAGCATCTCTTATGGACAAGCTCCAAAGGTTCCCAGCTTTAAAACTCAAAGACTTCAAACTCTTGTGGGACCTCAGCGATCTCCTTACGGAATTAGAGTCGGCCAAGGAGAATCCAGAACTGCCCGGTTTGAAGTGCCTCGATCAGCACCTGTCCCAGAGGCAGATCTTGACCAAGCTGCCCTTCACTTTGCAAGAACGCTGGGGACAGGAGGTCTTCAACTACAAGGAGGCCCACTCCCAGGCATACCCTCCATTTTCTCATTTGGTCCAGTTCATCACCAGGGCAGCCAGAGAAAGGAATGATCCACAGACGGGCCTCCCCACCTTATACCAAGGGACCCAGCCAGAGAAGGCACCTAAAGTGGAGAAAAAACCATCCAGAGAGGCCAAAAGACCGGTTAGTGTTAAGGCTGTTGAAACTCAGCACAGGGCCAACGAATCCAAGTCAGAGGTGAAGGAGGTGCTCTGCCCCATTCACCAAAGGCCTCACAGTTTGGCCAACTGCCGGGAATTTGGCAAGAAGCCTTATAAAGAAAGACAACAGATTGTACAGAAGCTGGGCATATGTTTTAGGTGCTGTGGAGCAACTCTTCACTTTGCATCCAACTGCAAAGAGGACGTCAAATGCGCAAGGTGTAACAGCCTTAAGCATTGCACCGCGATGCACAACTCTGACGCTGTCTCCCGCGCCAAAGGGGACACGTCTTCCAAAGAAGGGTCATCTACTGAAGCCACCAACATGCAGGCCGCGTCACGGATGCAGGAGGATGCTCCATCGGTCGCCTGTACTGAACTATGCTCTGACGTGCACCAGTTCAGAGTCTGCCATCCCATCTGCCTAGCAGATGTATATCCAGCCAGAAGACCTTGGCTTAAAAAGAGACTTTACGTGGCTTTGGATTCACAAAGCGACGCCTCCCTGGCGACTCCAGAGTTTTTCCAACTGTTTGACATAAAAACCCAGACGGTCGACTACACCATGTCCACCTGTGTAGGGAAGAAGAAGTTGCAGGGTCGCATAGCATCCGGCTTTGTTGTTTCCTCTTGTGACCAGAAGAGACAGTTCAAGTTGCCAGACCTGATTGAGTGTTCCTCCATCCCTCGGAACAAAAAACAGATTGTAACTAGAGAAGTTGTGGAGGCTCATCCACACTTGCGAAGGCTGAAGAACGCCTTACCTGCTTTCCGTCCAGATGTGAACATTGCCCTTCTGCTTGGTGCGGACTGTCCGAACTTGTTCTACGTGGACGACCAAGTTAAGGGACCTCCAGGGGCGCCCATTGCTCAGCTGCTACCACTAGGCTGGACAGTTACAGGCCCAGTGTGCATAAATAGGATGCACCCTCCATCGTCGGTGGGCACTCGTCAAGCGCACGTGCTTCAAGGCAGTCGCCCCACACTAATGCATAGCTGTTTGAGTCATATCTCGGTCTATTGTCAGGGGATAACACCAGAGTATTCTTCCATCTTTGAAGTCTCCGAAAGGGATGAAACTACAGCGCTTTCCAAAGATGAACAGAGGTTTTTAGAGATCATGAACTCTCAAGTTTCCCGGAGTCCAGAGGGAAATTGGATAGCCCCTCTGCCTTTTAAAGCAGAAAAACCCACTTTGCCAAACAACAGGCATGTGGCAGAAAATAGACTCTGGTCACTGAAGAAGAAGATGCAGAAAGACCCCAAGGTAAAGGAGCAAATCGTTGGCTTTATGGAAGACATGTTCCAAAGTAACTACGCCGAGGTCTCTGATCAAAGTGAGGTCAATGAAGAAAACTGGTTCCTGCCTTTCCATAAGGTCACGCATCCCCAAAAGCCTAACAAGGTCCGAATTGTATTCGATGCCAGTGCCACATGCCAAGGCATTTCTCTTAATAATGTTTTGCTAAAGGGACCAGATCTTTTAAACAGTTTGCTCGGAGTCATCTTGAGATTTAGAGAGAAAGAGTTTGCTGTTATTGCAGACATCCACAAGATGTTTTACGCCTTTTTAGTTCGTCCTGATCATCGCAGGTACCTCAAGTTCTTGTGGTACGCGGACACTCAAAATTTGTGTGACGTTCGGGTTTTTCAGATGCGCGTACATGTCTTTGGAAATACCCCGTCTCCAGCCGTTGCAAACTACTGCCTCAAAAGAACCGCAGATGAGTTTGGGCACCAGTTCAGTCCAGAAGTCGCCAGCATAGTTAACCACAACTTCTACGTGGATGATCTTCTGGTTTCGTTTGACTCCGTTCATCAAGCCATCCAAATAGTGCATGAGCTGCAGACTTTGTTAAAAGGTGCCAACATTCGCCTGCACAAACTATTATCCAACAGCAGACAAATCTTGCAAGCCTTTCCCTCCGAAGACTTAGCGGAAAGCAATGTTCATGAGTTATTCAAAGGGTTAAGTTCCCAGTCTAGTTTAGGACTTCTCTGGGATGTAAAATCGGACCATCTTTCGTTAAGAGCATCTAAATTTCAGTTTGTGAACACTAAGAGACAGATGCTTTCCGCCATCAATGGGATATTTGATCCCTTAGGCATAGCTGCTCCTGTCCTGATCACTGCTAAACTTCTGTTCAGACAGGTGATCCAAGAAAAAATAGGATGGGATCAAGAGCTGTCTCAATCAATAAAAACAGCTTGGTCAAACTGGACTGCCCAAGCTGAAGGCCTGGAAACCATCGCAGTTCCCAGACAATTTGTGCCCTGCAAGGTAATGATAGAACCCACCACAGAACTTCACATCTTCTGTGACGCATCTGAGCGAGCTATAGCAGCTGTGGCATACATGCGACAAAAGGACAGAGATTTTTGTCACGCAGGATTCATCATGGCAAAGGCTAAAATAGCTCCTATGGGAACTTCAATACCCCGGCTGGAATTGTGTGCAGCAGTTCTTGCTGTCCAGCTCTGGCGCATCATCCAGCAAGAGATAGGAGACTTGTTTCAAGATGTCCATTTCCACATGGACAGTACAGTTGTGCTTGGTTACATCAACAACACAACCAAAAGATTCAAGGTGTATGTGGCTAATAGAATCAACAACATTCTATCCAGTTCTACGCCTAGCCAGTGGCACCATGTCGCCACCAGCAACAACCCAGCTGACATCGCTTCCAGAGGAGCTTCAGCTCAACGAGTGTCAAGTTCAAGTTGGCTGACAGGCCCCAGATGCTTAACCGAAGTCAATTTTCCATCAGCCTTTTCTCCCACCGAAAATACAGAATTGCCCGAGTCCGTTCCAGAGGTGAAAGTTTGCAAGATGACCACAGAAATCAAGATGGGCCAAAGATCTTGCCTGGAACCACACCGTTTTGAACGTTTTTCGGAGTGGCACAGTCTTCTTAGAGCAGTTGCTAGGCTTATACATCGCTTAGTCTGCAAAGATAGTCAGCCTTTGCAAGTTCAGGACATGTTGAAGGCTAAGGGAGTAATATTCAGGTCAGTTCAGAGGCATGAGTTTAGTCTAGAAATAGCCAGGTTAGAACAAGGGCTTGACACCCCCAGCCGGAGTTTCTTGCGTGAGTTAAACCCATTTCTAGACAAGGAGGGTATTTTGAGAGTTGGAGGAAGGTTAGCCAAAGCTAAACTCAAGGCGTGCGTAAAAAACCCCATCATCATACCCCCTAATAGTCACACTGCATTGCTGCTCGTTCGGCATCACCATGAAAGGATCCATCATCAGGGTAGAACTCTAACTGAGGCAGCCCTTAGAAATGAAGGTCTGTGGGTAGTTAATGCCAAAAGGTTGGTCAACAGTTGTATTTTCAAATGTGTTAAATGCAGGCGCCTTAGGCGAAACTGTCAAAGTCAGTTGATGGCAGAACTACCTCAGGATAGGACTTTGACAGACCCACCCTTTTCCCATGTGGGAATCGATGTGTTTGGTCCTTGGGAGGTTGTCACTAGGAAAACCAGGGGTGGTGTTGTAAATAACAAGAGGTGGGCAGTTTTGTTTACTTGTTTAGTAATACGAGCTGTCCATATAGAAGTCATAGAAGGGATGGACACTTCATCATTTTTAAACGCATTAAAAAGGTTCATAGCCCTCAGAGGGCCAATTAAGTCAATTCGGTCGGACTGTGGCACCAATTTTGTAGGTGCGACCAAAGAACTCAATTGTGTGTCTAGGTTTGGGAGAGACCCAAAGGTTCAGAACTTTACGAATACTGAACAAATTATGTGGACTTTCAATGTTCCTCACGCCTCCCACATGGGTGGTGTTTGGGAGAGGATGGTTGGTATTAGTCGCAAAATCCTTAATGCCATGCTTTTGAGTCATAGGTCATTGACGCATGATGTTCTGGTGACACTTATGGCGGAAGTTACCGCAATTATCAACAACCGGCCGCTGGTTCCCCTTACCAGTGACCCTGAGAACTTACAACCACTGACTCCTGCACTTATTTTGACACAAAAGGTGCCAGGATGGAAGGACATCATGTTGCCAGTTCCGGACGGAACTCACCGTGCCCTGTGGAAACAGGTGCAGTCCTTGGCCAACCACTTTTGGAAAAGGTGGAAAGCTGAGTACTTAAGCCAGCTTCAAGCTAGAAGAATCTGGCAAAGCCCACAGGACAACATTGAGGTTAACAACGTTGTGTTGTTAAAGGACAAAGACTTGCCCCGCCATGCGTGGCCCATGGGCATTGTATTAAAGACCTTTCCTTGCCCGGACGGTAAGGTCAGGAAAGTTCAATTAAAGACTTGCAACAGAGGCAAAGTGTCCATTTTGGACAGACCAATTAGTGACCTCGTGTTGCTTATTGGAGATGTTTAAAGTTCTAGTGTTTGTATTGTTGTGTATACAAAGGTGTTTGTATGTTTTTGATTGGTAAATTCCCACATCCTGGGAATTTAGCGGGGAGTGTTCCGTCCCCCAGGACGATGGTTTGCCTTACCTATTGGTCGTTTGTTTGTTTTCCCTCCTTTACATTTTGTTTGAGCCTCTGGCTGCAAAAGCCTAGGAAAAATGGCTTGGAATCTGCAAGAGCTGGCTGCAGTTTTCTTTGCAGTGATTGGTCAAAGAATGCAACATCTTAGGACCGCCCTTTTTACCAGGGTCTAGTCTCCATTTTGGAGCTTCATTCTGGCTATAGTCTTCCAACGTGCTGGAGCTGTGCAAGGCTAACTGGGACAAATCATCCTCAAAACCAGGCCAATCTAAGCCTATCCAAATTAGATAAGTATTGAATTATATTGATCTGGAATAGGAAATCTAGTTAGAGGAGCAGGGTTATTCTGTCGCTTCTAGAACTAATCTTTGCTGTAAAGATAGGGAAGGAAAGAGTTTCTCCTTCTAATATAGACAGCGTGATTAGGGTATAGTGGTTTTATAATCACCTTTGCCTTCTGGAACCAGGGATAATTCTGCAACTAAAACCTATGGAAATTTGTTTCATTTTCTGCAACTTTAAGATCTGTGCCAGGTTTACAACCTTGTATGAATAAACATCCTTTTTTGAAGTTATCCAGACTCAGTCGTTCAATATCTATAGGACAGCTTATAGGGATTTGTAGTTCGCCCGGATAAAGGACAGCACGTTTCAGTTTTATAGTTTTTTATTGTCCGGCGGACGGCACACGGCCTCTCATTGAACATCGAGAAAACCAAAGTGCTCTTCCAACAGGCACCAGCTAATCCCTCTGCAATGCCAGGAATACAGCTTAACGGTGTAACATTAGAAAACGTTGACCATTTCCGCTACCTTGGCAGCCATCTCTCCACAAAAGTCAACATCGACACTGAAATACAACACCGCCTGAGCTCTGCGAGTGCAGCATTTTTCCGAATGAAGCAGAGACTGTTTGATGACAGGGACATCCGTAGAGATACCAAGGTGCTTGTTTACAAAGCCATTGTCCTCCCAACCCTGCTCTACGCCTGCGAAACGTGGACTGTGTACAGACGTCACACCAAATTCCTGGAGCATTTCCATCAGCATTGCCTCAGGAAAATCCTGCAAATCTCTTGGGAAGACTGGCGGACAAATGTCAGCGTGCTGGAAGAAGCAAAGACCACCAGCATTGAAGTGATGCTCCTATGCCATCAACTCCGCTGGACTGGCCATGTTGTCCGAATGCCCGATCACCATCTCCCAAAGCAGCTACTCTACTCTGAACTCAAGAACGGGAAACGTAATGTTGGTGGACAGGAAAAGAGATTTAAAGATAGGCTTAAAGCCAACTTTAAAAACTGTGGAATAGACACTGAGAACTGGGAAGCCCTGGCCCTTGAGCGCTCTAATTGGAGGTCAGCTGTGACCAGCAGTGCTGCGGAGTTCGAAGAGGCACGAATGGAGGGCTTAAAGGAGAAACCTGCCAAGAGGAAGGAGCGTCAAGCCAACCCTGACCGAGACCGCCTTCCACCTGGAAACCGATGTCCTCATTGCGGGAGAATATGCAGATCAAGAATAGGTCTCTTCAGTCACCTGCGGATACACACCCAAGACACTGGAAACGGAGGACCATCATCCTCGACCTACGAGGAATCGCCTAAGTAAGTAAGTAAGTAAGTAAGTAAGTATCAAACCACATTCATTCGACAGTGTAGATGCACTTAAGGTTTCTTGAACTGTGCCAAAACTTTTGCGTTAGTTCCTGAATAGATCAAATTAAGAGTCAACTTTAATAAGCATATTGCAGTTTCATTACACTTTGTCCTGCAGAATTGTGAGGTTTGCCATTTGGGATGGGAGAGTACACTGTATGCAGTTTGGCACCACTTTAATTGCCAGGGCTCAATGCTATGAAACCCTGAGGGTTGTAGTGTAACGGACCCCCGAAGGGGTTTTAGGGCTGATGGAGGGGGGACTCACCAAGAACCACAACTCCCGAGTAGAAGAGAAAAGTTTCAATCTTTTTTTGAAGCTGTGAATAGGCAAGCAGTCTGCAAGTACCGCAGCATAAATAAAACAATGGACTGGTGCGCACAACATGGGTTTTGGCTCTTTTTTATACATCACTGTAAACAATTCCAAGAAACCTTACCACATTTCCATAACAGGTAAAACGTTATAGGGGCCAGGCTGTGGCGCAGGCTGGTGAGCAGCCTGCTGCAATAAATCACTCAACCATGAGGTCATGAGTTCGAGGCCAGCCCGTGACAGGGTGAGCACCCGTCAATTAAAAAAAATAGTCCCTGCTAGTTGCTGACCTAGCGACCCGAAAGATAGTTGCATCTATCAAGTAGGAAATAAGGTACCACTTATAAAGTGGGGAGGCAAATTTAACTAATTTACGACGTTGGAATGAGGAAGTGCCGTCACAGTGGATGATGAAGCAACTGCTCCCCCCTGTGGCCGGAATCGAACATCCCCTCAGGAGAAGGTTAAATTGCCTCTGTGTCTGTGTCTGTCTCTGTCTCGGTCCTATGTGTATATGGGCATTGAATGTTTGCCCTATATGTATATAATGTGATCCGCCCTGAGTCCCCTTCGGGGTGAGAAAGAAGGGCGGAATATAAATATTGTAAATAAATAAATAAATAAATAAATCTAATTCTACCATTTCCTACTTATGCCTATGCATCCTGTTAACTTATGATTTGCTGTATGAACTAGACATGCTGTGTCCACGAGCCCAAACCACAGAAAACAGCACTGGCAACTTGTTTCATCTCGTCTCTGGTTGGGAGGGGTAACTTATTTTTTGGAACTTTGGTTCCTTCAGTAGTTTCATAAGACCTTTTGCCTTCCCTCCCAAATTGTGCTGGTGCTTCACCAAACTACAACTCATGGGATTCAATGGCAGGGAGAGGAAAGAAGGATTGGGGTTGTTGTATGTTTTCCGGGCTGTATGGCCATGTTCCAGAAGTATCCCACATCTATGGCAGGCATCCTCAGAGGTTGTGAGGTACTTACCATAGATGTGGGCGAAAAGTCAGGAGAGAATACTTCTGGAACATGGCCAACATGGCCGGGCTGTGGCGGGGGGGGGGGGGGGGGGCGGGCTGTGGCGCAGGCTGGTGAGCAGCCTGCTGCAATAAATCACTCTGACCATGAGGTCATGAGTTCGAGGCCAGCCTATGGCGGGGTGAGCACCTGTCAATTAAAAAATAAATAAAAAATAGCCCCTGCTCGTTGCTGACCTAGCAACCTGCAAGATAGTTGCATCTATCAAGTAGGAAATAAGGTACCACTTATAAAGTGGGGAGGCAAATTTAACTAATTTACGACGTTGGAATGAGGAAGTGCCATCACAGTGGATGATGAAGCAGCTGATCCCCCCTGTGGCCAGAATCCAACATTCCCTCAGGAGAAGGTTAAATTGCCTCTGCGTCTGTCTCTGTCTCAGTTCTATGTGTATATGGGCATTGAATGTTTGCCGTATAAGTATATAAAGTGATCCACCCTGAGTCCCCTTTGGGGTGAGAAGGGCGGAATATAAATACTGTCAATAAATAAATAAATAAATAATATAGCCCGGAAAACATACAACAACCCTGTGATCCCGGCCATGAAAGCCTTCGACAACACATTGAAAGAAGGATTGGAGCAACTGAATGTTCTATCAACATGTAACACGTGTCTGTTGGATTTACAGTCATCCAATATTTTATTTTATCCCCTCTTAATAACATCATTGAGAGCAATGTTGGATTGCAAGTGCTATCATCCTTCAGTGTTGCCAGCCAAACAGATGGCCGGAAAGGCCACAAGTCCTCTGCTTCTTGTTTTGGAGAGGCCTGAGCAGAGCGTTTGTGCTGGAAATAATTCTCCCCCCTCCCTTCAAAGAGCGATGCAGAGCAAATGAGATAACTGAGCGGCAGCAGAAGGAAGGACGTAAGCGGAGCATTTAACACATTCCACATCAATGGAAAGGTCAATCGCTGGCCCCGAGCGAAAGCCTTGGCTGCCTAGAAATTGCAAGCAAAGCGTGAAAGAGGGGAGCTTCGTGACAAGGGAGGGAGGGAATAGCATGGCTTTCTGCTGCTGTTGCTGCACACAAAAGAGATTGGCAGGAATCCTACTAGTGCATGACATTTCGTTACTGATGTGGCTATACTTTGGGGTCCATGGCATAATGCATATACTAGTTAACAATTGCAAAAGGGGAGTTCAGCAAGTGTATATGTCGTGGACGCACTTGTGCATTCTTCGGTGGCGCATCTATCATAGAAATGGGAGGAACCCCAAGGGTCACCTAGTCCAATGTCTTGCTATATAAGGACTATGCAAGAAAAGCCCTACTGGAAGATGTCCATCCAACTTTGGCTCAAATATCTCCAAAAACGGAGAATCAGTCACCCACTAACACAGTCTATTTCACTTTTAATAAAGTCAAAAAAAGGTCTTCCAAACTTTTAGGTGGAATCAGAGGCAGTCCAACCGCCAAGCGAGGGAAGCATTTGCCTGTGGTGCCATCGTCCCAGGGGCGCAGTTGAGCCCCTGGGAGGATGGCACCACCCCCGCCTCCTTCTCCTTCAAGCCTGAGGGAGAAGGAGAAGGCCCGAAGGAGAAGGCCCACCCAAGCTGGCTGGGCCTTCTCACCACAGCCCACGTGCCCTGGCCCCGCCAGGAAGTGTGGCCGCGCAACGCAGGAGGAATGTCAGTGGAATGTCTTTTCTTACAATCTCAGTTCATTTGTTGCACCCCAAGGCAGCGTGAGCACTGGAAACTAGACAGAGACCAATAATCATATAATATCTTTATTAAAGCAAATATAAATTCAGGAATGCATAAGTGGAAAGGATGAGTGGGAAATAGTCCTTTGTGAAAGGGTAGGAATAAGTCCAAAAAAAATTGAAGAGGAATGTCCAAAATAATTGTCCAAAGTCCAAAACCCGAAAGGCACTCAAACTGTTGGAAAGTTTGAGTGGGGAACAACAAGGAAACAAGGCTGAATAACAAGGTCCAAAGTCACTAGGAGGTCGTGGATATCAAGGCAGGAACGAGACAAAGTGAAGATCAAACTTGATTCAGGAACAAGGTAAGGAAGAGGATTTACTCCGGTTCTACTTGGGAGTCACAGCTCGGCTTGGTTGCCAGGAGCAGGAAACTTGGCTGGATAAACACCAGGAGCTGGAGTCGGTGAACTGTTCTTAGGTATTTGCTACGTTGACACCTCAAAGTGTTTGCAGGTCAAGACACTTTTATGGAACGAAGATCAGATCCCAACGAAGGGAAACCAAATTCCCCAAAGGATCCCAAGGGAATCTTCTTATCCACAATCCCCTCGAGATGCCAAGAGGTTACTCCTTCAAAGCCCTTGTTTTTCTGATCTCTGGCGATGCAGAAACTCCCTTCTGTTGAAGGGCATGTTCTCTGGGGAACTCTGGACATCTGGTTCAGCCATGGGAGTAACATCTCCAGTATCTCAATTAAGGAAGCATTTGAACTATCAACAGCCGGCAGCTGTAACTGAAAGGAGCTCGGAGGACTGGGCAAAAGGTCAGAATAAGCTTCATCCTGGTCAAAGTTCATTTCTGAATCACGTTCAGAAACCAAAGGTGGCTGGGGTATGACATCATTGTTTTATGTTCTGGTCTATGGAGTAGACAAAAACAAGCTCATTCCATCTTCTATATGTAGTCCTTTCCTATATTTAAAGATGGCTATCGTTTCCCCTCTAAGCCAGGATCACATAGTGGTTTGAGCATTAGATGATGACCTTGGAGACCTGGGTTTAAATCCCTGCTCAGCTATGGAAACCCACTGGGTGATGTTGGGCAGGTCACACTTTCTCAGCCTTAGAGTCAAACCTGCAGAAGAAACCTTACCAAGGAAACTCTGCAACTGATTTGCCTTTGCGTCACTATGAGTCACTATCAAAGCCCACAACAGCAATACATTTAATGTTGAAATAAAACTGGAGTCAAGCTCCACTCACCTAAGTCACGATTCATGGTGCCAGTCCATCTCTTTTGACCGCATCCCATTTTAATAAACCGAGTTTGGGACACTAAGTGAGATGAATCAGGAGGCTCAGCAAAAAAAAATGCCCTGACTTTGGAGCTTGCGATCTCACTCCCTGCCAATCGCAGTGGCGATAAATTAGAGCTTTAAATGTGTTAGCCTTTCAGCAGCCATTAGAGTAAACCATCCATTGCTCCTTTATTGCTCTTTGGCTTGGAGCTTTGCCTCTGCAGAATCTCCACTTCTATCAGATTTCTTGACTGTTTGTTTCCATGGCTGAGCAAGATTAAATATGGCCAAGGCATGTGGAATTGTCCTGGAATTATACATAAGAGAGCCTTTGGGAAAGAGGCAGAAGGAAGGAAGGAAGGAAGGAAGGAAGGAAGGAAGGAAGGAAGGAAGGAAGGAAGGAAGGAAGGAAGGAAGGAAGGAAAGGAAGGAAGGAAGGAATGTTTAAGTGTTCTAGAGTAGGAATGGGCTGTTTCTATTCCTCTTGACCTCTACAGACTCCTTACAATGTTTTTATTGCAGCCAAAAAAAGCAAAAACGGAAAAGGGAGAAGGAGAATTAGGTCCCCTCTTCTGGAAATATTCCAACCTTCTACCCATTGCTAGACATTTGGACTGAGCAACTATAAATCCCAGGAGTTATAGTTTGCTGAGGCACCAGCAGCCTTCTATACAGAAAACTAAAAATGTTGTCGAACTATAATCGCTGTAATACCATAGCATTGAGCTATAGCAGCTAAACTACATCAGAGTATAGTACATTTTACACAACCATATAATCCAGATTATCAAATCAGATAACCCACATTATCTGCTTTGAACTGGATTATCTGAGTCTACACTGCCATATAATCCAGTTCAAAGCAGATAATCCCACCCACGGGAGAAAAACGGGATAGAAATAAATTAATAATATTAATAATAATAATAATAATAATAATCTGGATTTTATAAGACAGTGTAGAAGGGGCCTATGTTAGTGATACCTAAAATTTCCAAAACTTTAAAAAGGCAGCCCTGCACAAAGCATGTGATCGTAATCCAAAATGTAACTAAATCTTGTGTCACCATGACCAAGTCAGATGTCCAAAAGAATGGGCAAAGTTGGTGTCTTGTTTTAATCTTATCTATCTCTGACACCTTTCCCTTTGTCCACCTTTTCTCCAGTCTTTTATCCTCTTGATCTTATGACTCAGCCTTCTGTCAAGGGATTCCAGCTCTGCTAAAACTGCAAGTTCAAGACCCAGTGTATCTAGCTTTCCAGAAGGCCGCATGAGACATGGATAGGCAGAAGGCAAAATCAGAGTTTCATTCTCAATGGCCAGAGAGGATGTCAGCGATAGTAAGAGTGGTTTAGCGATGGACCCAATGGCCCATCCAACTCTGTATTGAGTGATTTCAGCAAGATCTGCGAGTTCAGAGATGCAATGGAACTGGGGAGGCCAGGAAGACATCATACCAACCTGAGAGCCAGGAAAATAGTTCCATCTTGTCTCCTGTGCCATAGCAACATGCTATACTGATTATATATATATATATATATATATATATATATATATATATATATATACATATACACACACAATAATTTATAAATACATAATATATTGTATATACTTATAATATTGATAATAATATTATAATGTAATGCAATATTATACTATTAATAATAATACAATAGAATAATATTAATTATATATTATATATTAAATGTAATATTACTAATAATATTACCATATAATAATTGAGTACAATATAGTAATTTAATGCTTATATTGTGCTATGCTAATAATATATTGTATGTACATTTGATTTGTAAGCCGCTCTGAGTCCCCTTTGGGGTGAGAAGAGTGGGATATAAATGTAGCAAATAAATAAATAAATAAATAAATAAATAAATAAATAAATGCATCTAACTAATCCAGGAGGCCAAATCAGACAGACAGGTAGAAGACAAAACCAGAAGATTATTCTCACTGGGCAAGGAGTATGTCAATGGAGAATGTTGTGGTAATCTCTGAGCGGTTAGACTCAATTTAACCCTCTCTGGGGGAGATTCCACCAAAATATAGCAGAGTAGCAAAAGCAGACTTTCAAAGCAGCAGATAATTACACGTGGTGAGCAAAGAGAAGCCTTTGTCGGTTAGGATGGCAATGGATTGCAGAGGCTCAGTAAAAGTTCAAAAACATTTATTTAAGTAAAAAGATAGAAAAGGTTTAGGAGCTGTCTAGCTCTCTAGGCTAGTTTCTAAGGTAGATAAAAAGGTAAAAATAACAAACATCTAGATAGTTACATCTTGCCTGGAGGGACAGCAAGATGCTGTTGTTAGCTTGGAAGACAAAGAGGAAGAGAGTGAACCAAAATGGTTCTGACCTCATGGTCCAGTTTATTGGGGGCCATAAAACATTCCAACCAATGGGAAGTTAGTGTCCCGGAAGATTCACATTTCTACTAACATCAAAGTGAGGAACGTGACGTAGACACAGGATAGAAAAAGCAGAAACACAGTAAAGCCTATCTAGGCATGCTTTGGATACAGAGAAAGGATTCCCTCAATCTAATCCTATCATCTATCTGAAATCGACCGCGAACTTTGGGAAGTCTGCCCCAGTGAGGGGAGACAATATGATCCCAACAAGGAGGGATCGCTACTTTGGCGAGCCGGGGAAGCCCAATCTATAGCTCTATATTTACCTGAGACGAAATGAAAGATTCGACCAAAGTTGAAGAAAATGCTACCAAGGTGATCTTTTTTAGCGATTCAGCTGAAGCGGATGTGATGCCGCGATAATTCGTCAGGCAAAGCATGCCATTACAGAAGTACAAGCCATTTTTATAACAAAATCGAGGTGAAGTCTCTTCAAATTTCCCGCCCTCTTCCCCCCGCCCAACTCGTCACAGATTGGCTGGCGCGCCTCAGCTGGAGAGGGGCTTGGCTGCCCGCCCCGCATCGGAGCCAATCACAGGCTTCCTTCGCTTCCGCGACTGACGAATCAGGAGAGAGGGAGGCGGGACAAGGAGAAACAATGTCTTGATGAATGAATCATATGTGATTTGCATGCCTATCGACTCCCCGAGGCTGAATAAGCCTTCTAGGGGTGTCTAGTCCTATTGTTTATGAATGAGTCATTGATAGGGTTATGTCCGGTTTTCCTGTTCCCAATGGATTATGATTTCCCAAAAGTGTGAGGCTGAGGTGAACATTCAATATGGAAAGTCAGGCTATTGCCACGGGGGGCAGAACCTTCCGACAGTCCCGCTGAGCCCCAATGTTGAGTGGTTAAGGTTTTCCATATGGAGATTTCTCTTGATGGGCCAGCTCCGAAGTCAAGAAAATCTCCTACTTTTCTTGTTACATGCAAACGTGTTTGTGATAAAATCTTTATGGGTGGCTGATCGCTCCCTTCAGTGACAGGGTGCTCCCTTATGGGGCTGGAGGGAGGTTCAGGGTAAGGTCAAACACAAGAGGGAAAATACAGAAATATAGGAATTCCCAGGAAACCATGTCCAAACCATTTCATCTATAACAATTAATAAAAGTGATAAACATTTATACAATTTTGAACCCATAGTTCATAATTCATACAGGAAGGTCTCTGAAGAAAATTGGAGCCAAAAAGTTACTGGAAGGGGGTTTTGGAGGCTTCACAAACAGCGAATGAACAGCCAGCCACGAGAAAGAGAAACTGTAAAGCGTGGACCTATTTGACAATCAGCTGATTTGCCTTAAGAAACCTTATCAATTTGGAAACGGATGGTCTCCTTTTGAAGGAGAAGCGTTTTTAGTTAGGGATATGAAAAGGGGCAATGTTTGGGGTTGAAATGAAGAAGATATGACCAGCGATAGGGGCTGGGGGGTAGCTCGCAGCTCCGCAGTTCATTCAGGGAGGGAGAAGTGAGGGAAATCCAGGCTCCCTTCGATATGAAACACACATAAAGGGAAATAGGTGAGTTAGGAATCTTCCAGGGAATCCATATCCAAGTTATGTTCAATTAAACAATTAATAAGGAATAGGGTCCAATATTTCACAGGTACATAATTAATATAGGGGGGGGGGAAGAATTCATAGAATAATAGGAGAAACTGAAGTATAAAAATCATTTGTGGAAAGTCCAGATCTTCAGCAGGGGGCTTAATAGTCTTTATAGAGCTTGGAAATGAAGTTAAGAATGGATCCAAAGGCAACGTCCTGCAGCGCGGGGGTCAGAGCTGGTCCTTAGTCCTTGGAGAACTAAAACTCCCTTCCAGGGTCGCAACCCAGCCACCGGGTCACCCTTGGGAGGCTTCGGGGAACCACTGCTGAAAACCCCAGCAGCGATCCCCAGGAAAGGAGTGGCGTGGACAAGGAGAGCGGCGGCAGCGAGTTTCAATAATCAGCTGTTCATCCCTTAAAAAATATTTTCTCAAATCAAAGGTTATTCCCTGAGTTAAGGAGCCCTTGGTGCAGAAAGTAAGATAGCAGATAGTGTTAGAATTAAGCCAGGAAAAATATGACACTAAAATGAGGCTGATCTGCCAACTTGTGGATACAGGGATTTATGAGGTTCTTTTATCCGTGGTTGGGAGAAACGGGAATTTAAACTCTCTGAGACGCATGGAAGGCATCCCAAATGGAACAGCAATCTCCCGCAGCTCGAAAAGGTTTTTTTCTTAATGTTAGTGCAGTTTCAGACAGGAAAGAGACACAAAGTATCAGCAGAGAGAGATAGAAGTTACAATTTGGTTAGTCTTTATTTGGGATTTGTTACATCGTGAGGGTTAGAGAGAGAGAGCCAGAGAAAGAGGCGTTATGGTGAGTTGCTGCTGCTGGAACACTTTCCCACTTTGCTTTATCCAATGTTGGTCTTATGGACCTGCGGAACTCCTTGCTGCAGGTCAGATCAATTTGAAGGCAGGGGTCTGCTGAGTTCTCGATTACATATCTAACTACATTCAGACTTGAGAAGTCCAGGATGACTCCTAACAGAGAAAGCACTCCAAAGTACTGACATACTGCAATTGTGAACACAGAGCATTTTTTATTTCATTTCTTAGCTATTCAAGAAAACCATGCCAGCTTCTGATTGGCTTAGAAATTGTCCAGCTGGGATTCACCACCTAGTTGGCCAGGAATTCCCTCTGACGTCATCACTGGTTGCCTCTTCCTTGGTGGTGGGAAATTCAATAAACTGTCATTGGAGCATTTGAAGTATCAGTCCTGAGAGGGGTGTGATCGAAAAGGAATATGGTGTGGCATTGGGCAATGGGCTCATGTTGAGCTGAATGGGTTGTCTTCAGTGAACCCAATGGGGTTAGTCCAAGGTACACAATGGTGCTTTGAGGAAGATAAGCATTTAAAAGGGGGAGGCTGTCTTGGGGAATGGGAGATGGATTGTACTCACAGATTGTCCAGATCATATCAGGAGTAAATCAAGAAATGTGCCCTAGAGCTCTGGCTCAAATATATTGTGTTCTCCCCTCTAGTCTCCCATTTCATTGTGAGGGATTATGGAGTTGTGTTTCCTGAGATCCAAGTGCGTTGAACAACATTCCAAAGGGGTTACTATAAGGCAAGAGTGCTCGCTCACTTTTAAATCCCAATGGAGCCATGTCTTGTAATTCATATATTTTCTACATTTCATAATTTGGGGGTCCGATTTCTCAATATCACTTCCCTGCTGTCTTTCCCCCCCTCTCATCTCCAAAAAAGGACTGGAATTCATACGGGAGGACCAACGCTTCTCCTTTTGCAACCAAATAGATGTTCTAGGAGGCTGACCGGCCCTCATCAATTTAATGCCACTTTGTCAACAGGGTTTTTCTAAAACTGGAGTGACTTTTGCAAGACGCTTTAGCAAATCCATCTTGTTAGTCAAGCCAATCTATTCATCATCCCTATTTTTATGGGTTTTGAAAGGAAGGGAGGGATTTACTGGCGATGCATTGCCAGAAAATAAGGGAAATGTATGCAAGAGAGTTTGCCCCGCCATCACTTTTAGACTGTGCCCCACTCCAGATTTTTGGGGACTTCAAGATAATCCCCAATGTCAATGGGAACGACACAAAGCCCTGACACAAAACAGATGACCCGAGGAACTCACTGCTCTCTTCCTATTGGAAACACAGTCCTACGATGTGTAGTTTTCAGATCTTGGTCCAAGTCCAGCACTTATGCAGCTTCATCATACTCAATCCTTCAAAACCCAACAGCTGAAACAGAAGAGCCACAGAGGGTGCATATACACCAGCGTTCCCAATATGTGGTCCATGGATCACCAGTGGTTCACAAGAACCTTGGTCTGTGGCTTCACCATCACTACTACTGATAATGACATAGGTAAAGGTAAAGGTTTCCCCGGACGTTAAGTCCAGTCGTGACCGACTCTGGGGGTTGGTGCTCATCTCCATTTCTAAGCCGAAGAGCCGGCGTTGTCCGTAGACACCTCCAAGGTCATGTGGCCGGCATGACTACATGGAGCACCGTTACCTTCCTGCTGGAGCGGTACCTATTGATCTACTCACATTTGCATGTTTTCGAACTGCTAGGTTGGCAGGAGCTGGGGCTAACAGCGGGTACAGGGATTTGAACCTGGGACCTTTTGGTCCACAAGTTCAGCAGCTCAGCGCTTTAACACACTTCGCCACCAGGGGCCCCATGATAATGACATAGGTAAAGGTAAAGGTTTTCCCCTGACGTTAAGTCCAGTCATGTCTGACTCTGGGGGTTGGTGCTCATCTCCATTTCTAAGCCGAAGAGCCGGCGTTGTCCATAGACACCTCCAAGGTCATGTAGCCGGCATGACTGCATGGAGCGCCGTTGCCTTCCTGCTGGAGCGGTATCTATTGATCTACTCACATTAGCATGTTTTCGAACTAATGTCATAGCCCAACCAAAATAATTTTTCTCGGTATCTTCATTTTTAGGCCTGTTCCTGGGGTTATTTGGGGTGTTGATTCCAAAAATGGCATTGGATTGACCACATCAGATCTAGATTATTAAATATGGATTTTTTGGGTGAGCAGATGATGACTACTGGTTGGCATATGTTGTGTATCAGAAACTAGAGCTGATGTGGTCTATCCAATGCAATTTTCTGAATCAGCATCCCAAATAACCAAACCAAATCTACAGTTGACCAAAAACTGATTTTTACGCCTTTTGGTATTAATGTTGGAGATTGGTCCCTGGTCAAAGTGGTCCCTGGTCAAGGTGGTCCCTAATCAAAATGGGCCCTTATTAAAAAAAAAAAGTTGGGAACCACTCATCTACACGGAAAAGTGAATGCAGTTTGACACTACTTTAAAAGCCATGGGTCAATGGCATTGAAAACTAGGATTTGTAGTTTGGTGAGGCAGCAGGTCTCTTGGGCTAAGGAAGTTAAAGACCTTGCAAAACTACAGTCCTCACGACTGCATAGCATTGAGCCATAGCAGGCAAAGTGGTGTCAAACTGCATACATTCTACAGCGTAAATGCAAACTGCCTCTGACTCATTCAGATATCAGATTTTTGGGGGGTATATTAGGACTTTTGCTGTAAAAGGAAGGAAGGAAGAATGGATTCCATACATCGCTCTTCTATTTGTCAATAATTTTGCGGTGTCCTTGTCTTGGGTGGGCTATTAAGCCCCCACTTGTTATAGAAAACCCCTGCTCCTTACAATTATGGATACTACGGAACCAATTTATTGAGACACATCAATCCAACTGGGTGAAGTTTTTATTTACACTGCCCTTGGGGAACTTACTATCGAGATGAATACCTTGCATTTCAAAAATGTGCTGCTATACCTTTTAGTGCCAAGACCTTGGAGGCCATTGGTGGTTGTTGTTCTTCTGCCTCTTGTGCAGCGATCAATTATGAAGCTTGACAAGGGGAAAATGGGATTTCGAAGCCCAAGCACCCCATACTTAGCGGAGCAATCCAGGGCTTTCTTGCGATCGGCTGAAATGATGAGGCTGCTCCAGCCAGGGAGCTGAGCCAGGACATTATGAATCTCTTTCTCTCTGCCTCTTTCTGCTTTTTCTCGCTGGGCTTGCAATTTAAATTAAATCTTGCTGTGATTGAAGATAACCCCCCCCCTCCCAATCTGAAGGTGCTTCTAATTTCCCTTAGAGCTGGAGAAATATTCCAGCATGAAGCTGGATATAAAAACACAGCCCTTTATTACAAGACTGGAATTTTACAACTTTGTATTTGCTCAGTGGCCCCTATTTCACATGCCAGTAGGGTAGAGTTCAAGATCCTGCAAGGTAGACTCCAGCAATACATAGAGCGAGAGTTGCCAAATGTACAAGCTGGGTTTAGAAAAGACAGAGGAACGAGAGACCAAATTGTCAATATCCGCTTGGGGAGATAGGGCGGAATACAAATAAAGTTTTTATTATTATTATTATTATTATTATTATTATTATTATTATTATTATTATTATTTTATGACACAGCAAACAAGATAGATATGCTGGATTTATTATTATTTTTTATTGTTGTTGTTGTTGTTGTTGTTGTTATTATTATTATTATTATTATTATTATTATTATTATATTGTATGACACAGCAAACAAGACAGATATGCTGGATTTCGTGTCACAAAATCACAAGCATTTAGGACTGTGTGATGTATTTTCGGATTATGCGTGCAGATCCCAATTAGGTGGCCTTTTGCAGTTGACAGATCGTGATTTTGTCAATGTCTATTGTTTCCAAATGCCCGCTGAGATCTTTTGGCACGGCACCCAGTGTGCCCATCACCACCGGGACCACCTGCACTGGTTTCTGCCAGAGTCTTTGAAGTTCAGTCTTGAGGTCCTGATAGCGGCTGAGTTTTTCCTGTTGTTTTTCGTCAATGCGACTGTCACCTGGGATGGCAACATCAGTGATCCAAACCTTTTTCTTTTCCTCAACTGTGATGTCTGGTGTGTTGTGTTCCAGAACTTTGTCAGTCTGGATTCGGAAGTCCCACAGTATCTTTGCGTGCTCATTCTCCAATACTCTTGCAGGTTTGTGATCCCACCAGTTCTTTACTGCAGGAAGGTGTTACTTGAGGCATAAGTTCCAATGAATCATTTGGGCCACATAGTTGTGCCTTTGTTTGTAGTCTGTGTGATTTTCTTACAGCAGCTGAGGATATGATCAATGGTTTCATCGGTTTTCTTGCACAGTCTGCATTTTGGGTCATCAGCTGATTTTTCTATCTTGGCCTTAATTGCCTTTGTTCTGATGGCTTGCTCCTTGGCTGCAAGGATCAAGCCTTCTGTCTACTTCTTCAGGGTCCCATTTGTGAGCCAGAGCCAGGCCTTCTTCTTGTCAGCTTTTCCTTCAATTTTGTCAAGGAACTTTCCATGCAATGTTTTGTTGTGTCAGCTGTCAGCTCTAGTTTGTAGTGCGGTTTTCTTGTACTGGTTTTTGTCTGCTGTGCTTTGAGGAGTTTCTGATTTTTGACTTCAATCAAAGCAGGTTCTTCACTTTGCTTTACATATTCTGCCAGGGCATGTTCTTCTTCTTTGACTGCTTATTTTATTTGTAAGAGTCCTCTGCCCCCTGATCTTCTAGGCAGATATAGCCGGTCAACATTACTGCGAGGGTGCAGTGAATGATGAATGGTCATGAGTTTTCTTGTTTTTCTGTCCAAATTGTATTATTATTATTATTATTATTATTATTATTATTATTATTATTATTATTAATATTAATATGGAGGAAGGTAGGGAGTTTCATAAATAATGGAATAATATCCAGGGTGGGAGAAAGAATTTTTGTCTGTTGGAGGCAAGTGTGAATGTTGCAATTAATCACCTTGATTAGCATTTAATGGCCTTGCAACTTCAAAGCCTGGCAGCGGCCTGCCTGGGGGAATCCTTTGTTGGGAGGTGTTAGCCTGATTGTATCCTGACTTGAATTCTCATTTTCTTCTAAGTGTTGTTCTTAATTTATTGTCCTGATTTTAGAGTTTTTAAATACTGGTAGCCATATTTTGTTCATATTCATGGTTTCTGTTGAAATGGTCCACATGCTTGTGGACTTCAATTGCTTCTCTGTGTAGTCTAACATGGTGGTTGTTAGAGTTGAAAGCAGCCAGGCTTTGAAGCTGCAAGGCTATTCAATACTACACAAGGTGGCCAGTTACAACATTCACACTTGCCTCAAATAGACAAGAGTTCTTTCTCCCAACCTGAACATTATTCCACAGATAGATAAACCTCGCTTGCCTAGTTCCCAACAGACCTCAAAACCTCTGAGGATGCCTGCCATAGATGTGGGCAAAATGTCAGGAGAGAATGCTTCTGGAACATGGCCATGCAGCCCAGTAAACTCACAGCAACCCAGTGATTCTGGCCATGAAAGCCTTTGACAATACATTGAACCATGGAATCTTAAGAGTTGGAAGGGACTCCCAAAAGCTATCCAGTCCACCCCTTTCTGCCAGGCTGTATGAACATGTTCCAGAAGCATTCTGATGTATATACCACACAGCCTCTGAGGATGCCTGCCATTGATGTGGGCAAAACATGGCCATACAGCCCAGAAAACTCACAGCAATGGTCAGTGATTCTGGCCATGAAAGCCTTCAACAACAGATCGAACCATGGAACCGTAAGAGTTGGAAGGGACCGCCAAAGGCTATCCAGTCCACCCAAGGCCGTAGCCAGAAAAAAATTTGGGGGGATAGCAATGACCTAGGTAAAAGACTACAAAGGGTAACAGGCATGTTTCATCATGCCATAACATAAAATACTTTATATGGCTTCAAGTATATTTTATATAAACTTCATTAAATCAAATTTCTATTTTAGTTAAAGTTTCAAGTCTTAAAATAACTAAAAATGATTGCTAATTGATAATTTATAGTTACAAAAGAACCCCTACCCCCCCCCCCCCCCGCTACAGGCCTGAGTCCACCTCCTTCTGCCAGTCTGTATGACCATGTTCCAGAAGCATTCTGATGTATACACCTCACAACCTCTGAGATTGCCCGCCATAGATGTGGGCAAAACGTCAGGAGAGAATGCCTCTGGAACTTGGCCATGCAACCCGGAAAACTCTCAGCAACCCATGTTTACATGTTTGAAAGCAAGGCTCCTTCTTTGGAGGCTTTTAAACAGAGACTAGATGGCCATCTGCCAGGGGTGCTTTGATTGTGCTTTTCCTGCTTGGCAGAAAGAATGGGGTTGGACTAGATGGCCCCTGGGGTCTCCTCTTCATTCTATGATTCCATGATTCTAACACTCTGCAGTGGAAACACAAACAGAGCCAATTATGTTCGGTTCTCCACAAGTTCTGTGTGCGCCGTGTGCCCTCTTGTGGTTTGCATGTCACTACGTTGGTGCAATGGAAATATTCCGTGCAGAGATGGGACAATACAGCAATCTGAGTGAAAGTAATGCTTTCACAACTTTGTCACGTGGGCAAATGCACCCGCCACAACTTGAGCACATCCACATTTGCAGGTCCATAGCATACTTAATCATGCCACCCTCACGTCGCTGTGTAACACGATTTCTGTTCCTGGCTTATAAATGTCATTTCCTAACTGGTTCTATCATAAAAACATGGACAAAGTTTATTAAATTGCCAAAATTTTGTCTTTGCAGGACAGACATCTGGCAGCACATTTTGCTCTAGTTTTAAAATGTATACTTCATAGAGTTGCAACCAATTTGACCTATTTTGTGCCACAAAAAATGAAGTTTCTGGAGTAGAACAACTACTTTCAGAGTAAGGGCTGCACAATTAAACAGGAAATAACACTTTCAAACCACAAGCAGATTTCTTTTTCAAATGTGTTATAAAAAGGTTATTTAGCAGATAAGAACCAGATGTGGTCAAGTGGTTTGAGCATTGGGTTGTGGCTTTGGAGAACAAGGCATTACTATCACTACTATTGTTATTATTAATAGCCCAATAGTTGCAATACAGCACAGCACTTTTATCCCATTCCCTTGTTCCTTAGCTACAACTTGCAATATCTCTTTCCTTTCTTCTTGTTTACAGTTGGCCATGTTTTTATGACGGGTGCCACTATAAGGTTATTGGCACTATTTGAGTTCAAATTGTTGTTTTATATACCAGTGGTTTTATCTTGTATTGTATTGTGTATTTATTTTATGCATTGTTTTAGGCACTTTGTGCCATATGTAAGCCACCCCGAGTCCCTTCAGGGAGATGGAGATGGGGTACAAAAATAAAGTTATAACAATAATAATAATAATAATAATAATAATAATAATAATAATGAAACACACTGGCTGATATTGGTCATGGTGCATTCTCTCGGATCCCATTGATATTGCCATATCATGCTATTTTATAATATACTGTATTTACTTGAGTATAAGCCTAGTTTTTCGGCCCTTTTTTTAAGACTGAAAAAGCCCCCCTCGGCTTATACTCGGGTAAGGGTCCTGGTTGGCTTATATTTGGGTCAGCTTATACTCGAGAATATATGGTACATTTATTATTTTTCTCTATTATTATTGGTATTATTACATTTATTATATTTCTCTATTATTGTTGCTACTATTACATTTATTTTACTCTATTATTATTATGATTAATACATTTATTATTTTACTCTGATATTATTATTATTATATTTATTATTTTACTCTATTTATTGCATGTATTATTTTCCTGTATTTATTATTATTATTATTACATGTATTATTTTACTTTATTATTATTAAAAGGATACATAAGCACATTTACATTGAAGAAGATGAGAATAATGATTTGATCCGAGTTCGACAGTCTTATCTTAAATTAGAGCTTTATGTAAATATTCAAAAACATTTAATATTTAATATTAATATTTAATATTAATCATGATGATGATGATGATGATGATGATGATGATGATGATGATGATGAAAAACATTTAACCTACTGATGCCTCAATTAATGTCATTTTATTGGTATCTGTTTTTATTTCTGAAATTTACCACCCTTGGCTTATACTGGAATCAATGTTTTCCCAGTTTTTTTGTGGTAAAATTAGGTGCCTCGGCTTATATTAAGGTCAGCTTATACTCGAGTATATGCGGTACATTAACTGTATTGAACTGGATTATATGGCAGTGTAGACTCATATAATGAAGGCCAGTGCAGCTAAATTGCATTATGAAACCTCAATATAGGTAAAGGTAAGAAGGTAAAGGTTTCCCCTGACGTTAAATCCAGTCATGTCTGACTCTGGGGGTTGGTGCTCATCTCCATTTCTAAGCCGAAGAGCCTGCATTGTCCGTAGACACCTCCAAGGTCATGTGGTCGGCATGACTGCATGGAGCGCCGTTACCTTCCCGCCGGAGCGGTACCTATTCATCTACTCACATTGGCATGTTTTCAAACTGCTAGGTTGGCAGAAACTGGAGCTAACAGTGGGCACTTACTCTGCTCCCGGGATTTGAACCTGGGACCTTTCGGTCTACAAGTTCAGCAGCTCAGTGCTTTAACACACTTCGCCACCGCGGTTCCTTAACTTCAATATACATTTATTTATTATTTATACTCCATCCTTCTTACCCTGAAGGGGACTCAGAGTGGCTTACAGAACACACATACGTCAAACATTCAATGCCAGTTATACAATTAACAAGGACAGACAACACAGACAAAGGTAAAAGCAGTTTTCCCCATCTTATTTCTGGCATTCTGGAGGCTGTGCTCAACTCTGGCCACTGGGAGGGGGGGGGGGGGGCGTTGTCATTCCATCTTCCATGTCAAGGAGCTTTCCTTCAATTGATGTCCTTAAGGGCACCTTTATTACCTCCCGGCTAAAAGCAGTACCTATTTATCTACTTGCATGTCTGTTTTTCGACCTGTAAGGTTGGCAGGTGAGGTTGGGCTAATGTCAACCTGGGATCGAACTGCCAATCTTTTGATCAGCAGAGTTTTTCTGCAGCACAGTGGTTTAGCCTGCAGTATAGATCTGCTTCAGAGGAAGGCAAAAAAAAATCCTCTCAGTGGTTGCACATCTTCTACGTAAAACCCACACTTGGTCGTGTTGAGCAAAAAAACAAAAAACAAACAACAACAAAAAACATGCTGGAAACAGCATTTTCTGCCCATAAATAAATGGAATTTTCTGGACAGAAAAAAATGCATCCACTAAATGTTGTTTGGAACAAGCCTCAAACTAAGAATCACCTTTGAGAACTATAGTTATAGAAAAAAGAAGGGAATTGCTAAAGCTATCCCTTCCTTTCCCTGAGATTAGAGAAAAATTCCATCCTTACTTAGATAGAGGACTATCAAAGGTATGATAAGATGCATGGCTGTTATATTTCACACCAGGCTTTATCATGCAATGACACTGGCATGGCTCTAGAAGCCATATTGAACTAGCCATAAACTGGGGAAATACCAACATAAGTGCATCTATACTGTAGAATGAAACAGTTTAACCCCACTTTGCCATGACTCAATGTTATGGAACCAGAGGGCTTGTAGTTTGGTGATGCACCAGCGATCTTGGTCAGAGAAGCTGAAACACCTTGAAAAACTATAACTCCCAGGTTTCCATAGCATTGAACCATTAAAGGTAAAGTTAAAGGTTTCCCCCTGACATTAAGCCTAGTTGTGTCCCACTCTGGGGGGTTGGTGTTCATCTCCATTTCTAAGCTGAAGAGCTGGAGTTGTCCATAGACACCTCCAAGGTCATGTGGCCACTGGCATGACTGCATGAAGTGCTATTACCTTCTCACCAGAGCGGTACCTATTGATCTACTCACATTTGAATGTTTTCAAACTGCTAGATTGGCAGAAGCTAGGGCTAACATCAGGAGCTCACTCTTTTGGTCAGCAAGTTCAGCAGCTCAGTAGTTTAATCTTCTGTGCCACCAGGGGGCTCCATTGAACCATTAGTACCATTGTATTCAACTATGAATATAATCATTTCCCCTAGAAAGTGGTATTCAGATGTATCCTGACTCCGACACTAGAGTTAATAACCCAGCCATCATGACTAGTAACTAGGGACAAGTTGGCCTCAACCCAAGAATCAACTCTTGAAAACACACCAGGATGTGTGACCCTCGAGTGACATATTTGGTTTGAGTTTATTGCAACTTCATTGCTTGACATGAATTTCAAAGTTGACGGTGTGTTCAGTGGGGAAAGACATGGGATTACGATGCAATGCCTTCAAGACGACTGGTCAAAAATGGGAGGGGGAAAAAAGAAAAGAGGGGAGAAGGAAAATGCAGGTATTCAGGTAGAATTAAACATCTATTGAATAATAAATTTCTTCTGTACAGTTAATGCTACAGCGACAGATCCAACAGCGAGCGGGGGAAGTCTTAACACACAGGTTACAGATCAGGGACAGAGGTGTCCATACAGGCGCCTGAAAAGGGATCAGAGGCAGAAAACAGCAAGATCCCAGTTTGGATTGAAATCAATCCCTGCCCTTTGTTTCCCCCAAAAACCGAACCAGACAATATGGCTTTTTGACATCATTAAAGAGAATCAGAAGAAAGAAGCAGCTAGGGCATTAAAGCGGACCAAGCCGAAGGAAGAGAATACAAGTTCATGCAACTGGAGGTGACGCATAAGTCAACATTGTCTGTGTGCCCAGTGAAATATTATGGTACGAGAGGCAGTTTTTCATATGAGATGTCTCTGAGGATGGCTCATATATTTATTTTCCTGATTTTAAGAGATCTTTGCCAACAGCTTCGACTCTCAACCAGCTTGGAATAAATCAAACTGGAAGTGAAGAACTCAGAGGAAGTCTGGATTGGAACAGACATTTCTTCAGCACAACAAGGCATCTCCTCCAGATTCTGGTCTTCTTCAGATTCTTCATGGCCTTGTTGACACAAGGTTAAGGCAGAGCCTTGTTCTTCC